>NC_140097.1:1200000-1597146 GCF_964237585.1 Gallinula chloropus
CCCAGGAGAGGCTGTTTGCCAAACAGTCACCTCACAGCTCCATCCTCCCCACAGACCCCCCTCTCCACAGCGATACATAAGGCCTGTTGCGTCGTGTTGGCACTCCCCAGCCTTCCTTTCCATACTTGCAGAGAAAACATCTCTCCCTGTCAGTAATCTTGTTTATTTTAATAAAGAAGTCACTAACTACAACCAAATCCAGCGAATCGACTGTTGACTCAAAACTGAAGAGAAATTCCCACGGGCAAAGCTTTTTAGCATTCTGTAAGCATGACTAATTCAATTAACACCAGGCAGAAGATTATGTAAAGCTACCAAGTTATACATATACATATATATATCTATCTATACACAAAATAGAAGTTACATGCTAAGGAACAGTCTTTGTTCCAGGTAGGAGCTGTATGGTTTGTACTTTGTACTTCAGCTACTGGTATAGGAATCTGACTGTGCCCAGGGATCTGTTCCAAGTCCCCCAAGGTTTCACGAACCCCAAAACACACACAGCTCCTTGGGTACAACTTTACCTAAGAAAATAGCGACTGTTTTTACCCGAATTCCAGTTGCTGACCAGAACACAGCCATCTCCATCCACAACATGACCCACCACATCAGCACCGGCTGATGGCAGCTCCGGGAGGAGTGTGCACCAGGGAAGAAAGACTTCTGCTCCGGCGTTGTGATGTGAAACACTCTGAGAGCTCAAGATAATGATGAAGGTGATAATCTCCCAGGTTTTGCATGCTGGCTGAAGTTCTGATTGGGTCCAAGACCTCAGAGCCAGGAGGTACAGAGCAGACACCACACGGAGCACGGCTGGGGAAAATGAAGCGTGTGAGTGGTGCACACTGATTGATTTCTCCCAGGGGTGCTGGCAGTGCTTTACAGAGAAAGGTGTCAATAATAAGGCCTAAGAGGGCAAAGCCCCAAAGCCTGCACGCTATAGTAAACAGGCTATCAGGGCCACCAAGGTGAACTGCACTGGTTGGTGCTTAAATGCTTTATTAGCATGGGTTAATGAGTTCATGTCCCATAGGGCCACTCCTTAGATTTCCCTGCGCTGCCATTTCCATTGCCAGTTGGGCTCCAGAACACGTTTACAAACTTTAAGACACAAGTGAAAGCAAACTTTTAGAACACTGTGCTTTTAATTACTTTTTCTTCATTTACATCATTACCAGAAGTTGCTGCATCAGAGTCAACTCTGTCTGTTAATTAGCAGCCATACCCACGCAAAAAGTATAGTGTGAAAAGAAAACAAAACTTAGGTTGAATTAAAAAAATACCCAAATAACATCCTTTACCTTCTTTTTCCTCTCTACTAATTGAAACTCTTCATTGACCACATGAAAAGAAAACCACTAGAAAATCAAGGAAGCACAGAAAAGTTTGTCTTGCAGCTCACCTGTGCAAGGAGAGACCTGAGGATCACCCTTGAAAGGCTTTTCCAAAGACAACACAAACCAAGAGCACAATTAAGCCACCTATGGAGTCCAAAAGTTCTTGTACCAGAAAACACCTTCTTGTTCTCTTTTCTTTGGCTCAGAAAACAGAGGTTAAAAGAACCCCAACCAATCCAACAACCCAAGAAAACCCTTAGCCCTTTGGCTATGAATTAGAGGTTGGAAATGTGAACTGAAATTAAATTAATGGGAATTCTTGGATTAGCAAATCCACCTGATCTGTCAGGTTTGAACACCCTGGGCCAACCTGCACACTGGAGACAGCGTGACTCCACCAAACTGGATATGTTTAAGAATATGGAAAGTTTGCAGAACAAACCTCATCATCTCTTCCCTGTAAACAGCACAGGAATTTCCTGCCTTGAATCTTCCTTCAGGATAATTTACAACTCAAGATGAGCTGGAGCACAGCTAAACATTTTATCAACATGCACTGAAATAAGATGAAGTTTCACATCTGCATCATTTGCACCTGAAAAATGAACTTTCAGTAAAAAATATGTACTACTTTATAACCATGGGAATTAGGGGAAACTAAATCTTAAAACTCAAAAGAAAATGCAGGTTAAACAGCCACGTGGATAGATCCCACAGTACAAGGCACGGTGAGGACCATCACCTCTCACCACGCTGTGGTTTCACACAGACCCACTGTATTTCACCACATTGTGTGTCCAACAGTCCCACCTCACACCAGCAGCTCAACTGCTCTGCAGCCTCTGCCAAGAGGATCTCCAGGCCATTAACTGAAAACATTTAGAAGCCCAAACACGAAGTAAACTTACATCACTCTGGTACTGCCCTCAGGGAAGCTGAAGCAGTGTGGTGAAAAATCTCATTGACTTCTTTTGACCTCAACCAGCCTCAGAATCCTCCAGAAAACCTTGCGACCGCCCCGGACCTACTGCAGCAGCGCTGCAGATCCAGCCCCAGTCCTCCCTGGCACTGGAACCAGCCCAAGGACGGCCTGAACAACACGCAGCACATCATTTTAAAAATAATGAAGAAGAAGTTGGGGGAGTTGCCTTATTTTTTAAAGTTTTTAATTATTATTTAAACACAAGGGTAACATCTGCTCCAGGCAGCCTGCCAGGCAGCGGGCAGAACCAACTGGGTGGTCTGCACACAAGCAAGGCCAGTGGGTATGTAATTTTGATAGAGTAACGACATATTCTTCCTGCTCACGTCCATCCTGACTCAGCAGCTCGTTTCTAAAGACTCCACACACCAAAACAAATTGGTTACGGCAGCGCAGTAACAAGCGTCTGCTCGACGTGCTCCCTGTCATGTCCACAGGCACTCGGCTGCTCGGCATCCCTCACCTCTCTGCATCCCTCCTCACACTCCCTCATCAGGTCTCTTTCCAAGCCCAGGCAGTGACACCTCTCCTTGCCTCCACCACACCGACCTGCACCAGGTGATGGAGGAACTGGCTCAGCTCTGCAAAAGGCACCACTGTCACTTCACTCATCCTTCACATGGAAAAGCTCTGGCTGTGGGGAGTCCTCATGTGCAGCTGCAGGAAGGCAACAGTGGCCGTCGCTCCTTCCAAGCAAGAGACATGACAAGGGCTGGCAGCTGCGCTGGGTTTTGCTACCCTGCCCCAGTGCCCCACGTGCAGGAGTAACCACCCTTGTCCTCACCCTCCCTGATGGGGCCTGGCAGAAGTCTGGTGCTGTAACACCATTAATGCAAGAGGATCAAGAAACATGGATGACCAGGGATCGAGCTGAAGATGATGATCTTCAAGATACATCATCTAATTATAGAGATCAGTGGTGCCCAGGGACAGGACAAGGGGCCATGGGCACAAACTGGAGCAGAGAAAGTCCCACCGAACCCTGAGGAGGAGCTTCTTTGCTGGGAGGGTGGCAGAGCCCTGGGCCAGGTTGGGGAGTCTCTATCTCTGGAGACGTACAAACCCCACGACCTTGGACCTGCTCGAGGGGACCCTGCTCTGGCAGGGGTGGGACTGGGTGATCTCCAGAGGTCCCTGCCAGCTCCCATAGTTCTGGGATTCTGAGAGACACATATATTAAAAACATAATATATGTATATATATATATAGATAGATGCCCAGTCATGTGTATATTCCCAACCCCACATGCTTGGAGGCAAAGCAGTGGAAAGAAGTCCCTGGGCATCACTGCACAGGCATCTCTGCAGTGGTTTTAAGCTCATCCCTCTGAGGAACACCTCTACCCCCAGGATGAAGTTTATATGTCCAGGTTCAGCTAGAGCAAAAGTGAATTTCTAGAGGGTCTTTTCATTCACATCCTGGGAGGAATAACGAATACAGAGACCTGCAGAGGGGACCAGCGATCTGTACAGCCTGTAGCACGAGCCTTACATAAGGCAGCAGTACAAGCTTACAGAGAAACAGTATTTCCAGTTCCTTGAGATAAACACTGTGCTGCCATGCGACCGACTCGCCCAGCGTTCACAGCAACACAAGGATGCCCTGCCACACACCCCGTGCAAAGCTGCAAGCTGGTGCAGGGAACGCTGGAGACCTCCTGTCAGGTCTGTGCTTTATCTGGTTCCCTTTGGACCGCTGCTTCCTTCCGTCGAGATGCAATCTGCACGGCCACTCTGCCCTTTGTCTTCCCAACGCCTATTTGATTTGGTTTAAATCATTTATGGGAGATTTAATTTCTTGGAACTGATAATGAGTGCAGCTAGATATGGATCCTTTCAGTTAAAAGTCTGCTTTGCAGTTTAATCAGCCTTCTCAGCCTCACCAGCAGCTTGAAAGTAACGTGGGATGGCTGTAACGGCGAATAAAGGGGGAAAATGAGACAAAAATTAGATTAATGATTTTATCAGAAATACTGAGCTGCTCTCTGTAATCAAGTTTGACTGTAATGCTCTCTCTCAACACACTTGTACTTCTCTGGGGAGGATTACGTCTCCGTAACCCACCTCGGGGGCTGTCTGGTGCTGAATAATTGCAGCCCCTGCCCTGGGCAGGCTGGTCTGCACCGGGCGGCACGGGCTGGTCTGCACCGGGCGGCACGGGCTGGTCTGCACCGGGCGGCACGGGCTGGTCTGCATCGCGCGGCACGGGCTGGTCTGCATCGCGCGGCACGGGCTGGTCTGCATCGCGCGGCACGGGCTGGTCTGCACCGGGCGGCACGGGCTGGTCTGCATTGGGCAGCACGGGCTGGTCTGCACCGGGCGGCACGGGCTGGTCTGCACCGGGCGGCACGGGCTGGTCTGCATCGCGCGGCACGGGCTGCTGCGCACACACAGGGCATTGGGGACAAACTCTGCCACTTGCATCCATCTCCCTCTTCCCGACCTCCTTACGGGACACATTCATCAGCAACACAACGTGCCATTCCCAGTGTCCCTGCCCGGGCCCTGGCAGCCCTGCCAGCTGGGATCTGCCCCCGTGCCGCACAGCTCAGCTGGGCATGGGGGGCTCCGCTCTGTGCCCGGGCTGTGCTCCCACCCCCGAGCCACAGTCCTTTCCCCCGTGATGTGCTTTGCTGCTTCCCAGTCATCTGATGGGCACCAACCCCACACCTCCTCTCTGCCAAATGCCCCCAAGCCGTGGGGGCATCACCCCCAGAAACAGAACCCCCTGGCGCAGTGCCCCTCTTGCCCCCCGCAGCATTTCAGTTAGAGTGGCCATCTCCTGCTTTCCCCCCAGTGCCAACCCACACCCCAACACACAATCCCACTCATCCCAGGCTGTAACACAAACATCCAGATCAGGCAGTTTGGGTTCATACACCCCATGTCCCCGTGACAGCTGAACACAGAGACATTGGTACCCAGAACACAAGACCCTCCTGGGTACCATGAGCAATCCCACAGCGTGTCCCTCCCCACGATGGGATTCTTCTCCCAGCGACAGACACACGAGGTCTGCACCAGCGGAGAGGGAAGGTTGAGTTGCTGCAAAGGCAAGACTACCTGTAGGAACTTTGGAGAAGCACTGAAGGGGACACAGAAAAGCCAACCACTGGATTTTAACCCTACCCCCTTTCCCACTAATACAGTTCTGCACTGAACCAAGCTCCATCTCCCTGCTGATGGATTTCCTGGGTTTATCTTTGCAGAAAACAGGACTCCTTGAACATTTACTGACCAATCCTTAAAAAGAATGCATCAAGACAAAGGAGAAAGGGGTAATAATAATATTCAAATAATATGGGCACAACTAGTGTGCAGCATCTTAACTGATTTCCCCTTAAATGTATTTGATTTGGGGCTGGATGCTCTGAGAATGAGCTGACAGAAGTAAATGGGTTATCTCATGGAAAGTATGTCATTTTTAGGGAAGAGTTAATTTTTCAAGAGAGACATCAGCTGCCAAAGCAATGAGACGTTTACACTTGATCAGGATGTTTAAAGACTCGCAAGGAAAACTTTCACCATTCGCTATAATAGAATTAGAAATCCCCCAAATGGCTCCAAGAGCTGGAATTCTGCCCTGAACAAAAGAAGATATTGCTCCTGAACCAAGTGAAAGGGAAACCAGGCTGAGTTTCCACAGCCAGGTTCCTTAGGACTGCGTGAGCCATTAAAAAAATCCCTTGCTGTCTGTGCCCGGACTCGGCAGCACCGCAGCACACAGGTCCCTGCTCCTGGGGACGCAGGGCTCACCTGCCAACAGGCAGCATCTGGCCCTGGGACAGCTGTGTCTGGGTGTCCCCTGCCTCACTGAGCCTCAAAACCACAACATGAATGCTTGGGGTTTGGCCATGTTTCTCAGCAAGACCCTGATTTTGAGCTGAGCATCTTTAGGTACCGCCCAGCAGCCAGGCAGGTGATGCCATTGCCATGGGTCTAACACTGGCACGAGCCCGGTGCTGGCTGCTGCACCTCATGCCCAGCTTCCTCTGCTGGGCTTCTCACAACACATTTCATCAGCAGGAGATCTCTTGTCTGCACCTTACGAGCCATCAGCTTTTCCAACTCAGGCTGCTGCAGTTCAGAAAAGATGTGGACACAGCTGTATCCAAATTCCTGGCCAGCCAAACGCTCCTAGTGACAACCAGCAGCTCCTCTGGGTCCGGCCTCCCCACCTCTAACACCAGTATAATACTAGTACCCATTCACATGGCATTGATGTGATGCTTTACGTCACAAATGAGGTCATATATAAACATACACCTATGTACACAGACACCCACACATCGGAGCCAGAGAAGAAAGATGAGAAACCCCAAGGCCAACCCTGCAAACTGAAGGGATTGCAAGTCGTGCACTGATGACAAATGAGGGGGGGAGGGAAGAAGAATCGCTTCCATGGTATGAATTCTTTCCTCCTTATGATTAAAATGATATTAAAAAAAAAAATACACATGTGACTGGGAGGGAAGAAACTGCTCCTTCTCTCACAGGGGTCTGTCTGTACCAAAAATAGTAAGAGCTTTCTAAAATAGAGCTCCGAGGTCAGATGTTGGGTTTTATCTGCCATAATTCCTCACAACTGTGCAAATAAAATTACCATTCCTGAATGTCGCTAATGAGGCCTTAAAATTGTTATCTAAAAACTCATCGGGATTCTTCACTTGATCCATTCTGAGGAGCATTTGCTCTTCCTTAAGGATAGTGGGCAGATAAATATAGGAATATAAGCTTCTGCTGACTGAAGAGCTGATGCTGCAATGGAATGAATTAAAATCAAAGCAAACAATCCAAATTAAAGCAACCAGGGCATCAGGGGTTGTTGTCCAGGCAGGAGGAAGAGGAGGAAGAAAACCACAGAGCGGCACACGACTGGTCAGGGTGATCTGGAAACGATGCAGAAGAGGAAGGACCACTGCCTCTGGTGCTGGCACTACTCCCTGCCCAGCCCCTCCTCCAGTGAGGGTAAAGACTATGGGTACAGAACCCACACACTCCCATCAGTCTCTTCAGCTGCTTCATTCCCAGCTTGCTTTACCTTCATACTCCCTTTCTCTTTCAGGGATCTGGCCCCATCACTTCCCTGATGAAGGAGGGAAGTCCTAATCACACACCCACCTTTCTTCCTCGGGCGCCTCTCTCTTTCTTCTCCCTGGCTTTGGCAAGAAGGAACCTTCCGATGATGCTTCCTCTCTTCCTAAAACTCTTTAAACTATTTTAAGACACCACATCTGCCAGGAGCGCTGGGAGGGGTGTGCTGCTCTGCACACAACCCAGGCAGGCTCTGAGCTTTGTACGTCGCTGTCTCTTGTCTCCTTCATCCCCGTAACTAACAGGTCTCCTCTTTGTGTAGGTGGCCACAAGGGAGGGATGCTCTGGGGTGCCGATGGCATGCCGAATGACACCCCCAGGGCACACAGACTTATTAACGAGGCCGGATGGATTTATTAGTGGTGATCTCCAGAGCCTTGCTCTGCACGTGCTCCCTCATACCTCCCTGCACACAGGCACGGATCGTCCCTAAAATACACAACTGGCAGCACAAACAGCCACAAGCTGGCCTGGACCACCCCCATTTCCCTTTTTGCTCCTGCCCCCCCAAGATACCCTTAACCCCAACACACAGGGTGACAAAACATCTGGCTTTTTCTTCCCTTCACTATACCCACAAAACTGGGGGCCACGGGTAGGTCTGGTCACAGCCAGGTTCCTGCAGTGATGCTGCTGGTGTTGTGTGTCCCCAACAGCCCCACAAACACAGCACAGCACAGGAAATCGTTCCCAATGGCTCTCAGGAAGCACTGGTGCTGCAGGTGCAGCCAGGCAGCAGCACGTCCACCCTCTTTCCCCTAAGATGCTAAATTTTACAGTCTAATTAAATCCCCCTCTTAAGGGAACAGGTGGAGCAAACCCTACACATTGGCAGGAGATGTGCCAGCTGCTTCTCTGCTGTTAACCTCTTGGACAGTATACTGTCTTAGCTTTATTGACACAGGGGATGGCTGCTGCAGTTCGCAAAGGGAGATACATCACTTCAGAGCCCCGCGGTACCTGCGTCCAGACAGCTCTCCCTAAGACAGGTCAGAGGTTACTCACAGAACTCAAGGAAGTCCTTCCCAAGGATGATACATGCTTTGACAACTGCAGACTTCCTTACGTGCTAGAAGGCTGGTGACCACATCTCCGAGCACTTACTGCCAATTACTCTTCATGCTTTTCCCCTAATTAATTTAGCCTGGCAAGCTTTCTGTCTGCAGCCACAGTGCCCAACACTTTATGGTAAGTCATATTGATGTAATGACAGTGCTGATCTTCGTTCTAAAACCATTTCCCCACATCCAAACATTGGATCATGGGAAGGAGAAGCTGAGAGGGGTAATTCATTTTCTCACTCAGGCAGACTTAGCTACCCAGAAGATGTTCTCCCAGGCTGTGCTAAATGTGGCTCTTAGTTAAAATAATGTGACTCTTTGTCTGATCATGTCATTGTCATATTCTTTGCCTCTGAATATTTAAGATTTTGCACTTTTCTGATCCTGGCTCCAAATCTTTGGTTTCCTTTATATGCCTTTATTTGCATACTTGGAGCCGTCAACCAGACTTTTCCAAGATTAATTCCCTAGTAATTCTCTTCCCTGTAATTCATCACACAGTGAAATCCTGCACCACAGCAAGCAAACCCACAGACAAAGCATACGTGCTAACCTTGAAAAAGAAACTGGTGACCATCCATGGCTTGGTAATGAACAGAACTGGGCAAAAGCGCGGATGCTTTTCCACTCCCCAGCACCTGCTTTACCAACAAGGCAGGGGAAACATCACCTGGGAGTCAGAGCTGGCCTCTCTGCCCTGCACAAGCAGCACTTTCAGGGGTCTCTGGCAGGAACATCAGCCCTATCTAACACACATCACATTGCAGATAGGCTACTGAAGTGCAGGATAACATAATTCATTTCAGAAGACATCTTTACTTTTGGAGCAGAGAGGAAGGGAAGCTTTAAATCTGCATAACTGTATGTTCTGCTCTTAAAATTGACAACTAAATTAGAGGCAAATCCCTTACAGAGACTGGAAGGACCATGGCCTATATCCCTCAGCTGGTCCCTGACCTACTGGAGCAGCAGAAGTGGAGAGCAGTGATTGATATCTGCTGGTGCTGAGCACTCCCACGTCCACATCAGGGGTCCCCAGACAGCCCCCTGACCCTGACTGCCCAGGGATGCAGCCCTCTCCCCGCATGCTGCCGACAGACAGATCAAGACCTTAGCTAGGAAAGGATTTCTTGCAGGCATTTGCCACCACAAGCACCATCATGTGTATAGATTGGCTGGTTAAAAACGAGGCAAGGTGAGAGCGTCTCTTGGATGGAGATCAATTCATGACACAACTGCTTAGACCAGCAAAGGATGTATCTGCAAACAGACCTTCAATACCAGACACTTTCAACCGCTTTCAATATAGGCTGGGGCAGGAAAACATCCTATATCCAACCCCAGCTGCTAATACACCTGTGCACATTCATGTACCAAAGAGAAAAGCAGCTTAAGTGCTAATGACATCCAAATTACATCTTTCCTATCTTTAATGTTTATGATTCTTGGCTCCTTTTTAAGAAAAGGATGTCATTAGAGCTTAATCAATAGCATTCTGCTCTAAGAAAGGCTTTCTGAAGCTGACAGAGCTGCATAGGCTTTGCTTTGAAACCTGCTTGAAATCTGAGAAGCGATCAAGAGAATGCGTTTTATTCCTCGCTCTGGGGAGGTCATTGAAACTTCCCAGGAAAATCAAAGAGCAGCTCCAAACCAGGCTGCTACCTCACCGTGCTCACACGCACCGCAGGGCTGAAGCCAGGGAGGAGAGCGGCGTGCGCCGCCGGCGGATGCCGCTCTCCGTGGGCTGCACCGTGTGCTGCCAAGCAGGAGCTCAGAACTGCTCAGGAGGCAAGGGATTAAGAAAAAACACCAGAAAACACACCCCACCAAGAATTGGAGCCAGTCATTAGCTCCTTGGGCACTGAGGTTCCTGCGGTCCTTGACCCTGAATCTCGGAGGCAGCGACCCAAACGCATGGACAGGCTGGTGGGTGCAGCAGAGCCCGTGCCTGGTGCAGCCCCACACAGGGGCAGTGCTTCCAACGAGGGTGGAAGCTCTCGAGGAGGAGGACCACAAGCTGCTGGATCGACTGCACTGTAACTCCAGCCCTGGCGTTTATTCTTGGAAAAAGACAGAAAAAAAACCCGCATCAAAGAGCCCTCGAGTGAAGCAGCATTATTTCACCAGAGCCCTGAGAGGCAGAGGACTAATAAAATCTTGCAAAGCACTCAAAAGTGCTAATTGCTTTTTTAGTGCATCTTGCAGAGCGGTGGCATTATAGGGCATCTAAGTGTGAGGAACGGAGAGAGGGGCTGTACTTCCCCGAGAGCTTCTGGGGAGATGCTTCAAACGATGCTTGTTTCACGGCGGAGCTGGCTGCAATGTTGTGATGCTGCTTTCCTGTCTTCCCTCCTGACATTAATAAATGAAAATTATTTGATTACAGCAATTGGAGGTCGGAGATGAGTCCCAGCCCTAAGGAACATCCTGAGCTTTCCTATGAACGAAGGACGTGAGAAACACACAGGCTCTGGGAATTGCCAAGTAGTAAAAACTCAAACCTGGGAATATCCAAGATCAAAAGCACCCCAGCTCAGGGTAAACAGGACACAGTGCTTATCACAGTCAGCTTGAGCTGGCAAAATAATTTTCATAGACAGGAGCCCAACGAAAGCACAGCTCATCCCAGCCCCTGGATAAAGGCTGCTGTTCACAAGCTGGGCAGTGGGAGCAGAGGAGCTCTCTATCAGAGCCAACAGCATCACCCTGGGAGCACGGCTCCTCCTGGGATTCTGTCTCTGATGAGACACGTCACCAGGTCCCTGCATGACGGCGCCAGAGCTGCCTGTTTCAGCCTCCCACCTTAGGCGAGCGCTGAGGCCACAACGCCGAGACACAACTATTTAAGGCTGGATTGATTTCCCTGTGTCCAGAGCAATCGCATCCCCAATCAATTCGGATGGAAACCACAAACACTGGCTGCCTCAGAAAGAGGAAAAACCAAGGCACTCAGGTTCCTTTATATAGATTCAGATGTCCAGGCCTAAGACTTCAAGTGGCATTCGGTTTAGACACTGAAATGGGCAGATATTAAAAACGCCCTCCCAAGGAATAATAAAAGCGAGCTTGGCAAGAGGCACAGGCTGCAACAAATGAAGGCTATTTCTTAGCCAGAGTCCACATGTTATCCAGCAGTGATATACCAGCAGTATAATCTTAATTAGCCAATAAAAGTTTTTAGACAATCTGTCTAGACTTTCTTTTGCCTGAATATAAAATTGGCTTTAAAAGAAATATATAAAAAGCAATGAAGAGTCAATGAAAAACTGTCAAAAAAAAAAAGCAGCTTCCTGCTGCTTCACATCTGCACCCCGCTCTCTTCTTGAAACACGAACGTTTAACTGGAATCCTTCATTTTTTAAGTAGAAAAGCTGCTGTATTTGGGATTACTGCATCAGAAGCTCACAGTCGGCTTCCCAACTCGCTGCTGTTGAGCTTCACCAGAGGGTGTCTCTCCTAGAAAGCCCTGATCAACAAACACTGCCCAATGCAGGCCTGGAGGAAGCATGGTCAAGAGAACCAAGGATGCTCCCATCTCTGGAGTGCATTTGCCTTGGTCCCGCTTGCTTTGAAATGGCCTTTTCACCGATGCAGTAACAGCCCTGCTGCCCCACGCTTCAGGCAGAGAAGACAGCATTTTATTGCAGAGCCAGAACTTCATCCACTGGAGGAAACTACTTGTGAGTCACCTGGGATGGGCAGAGAGCAGGAGCCCTGACCCTCTGGGTTGGGGCAGCACCAGGTCCCACAGAGCTCTGCAGAGCCCAGCACAGCAGGTAGGCAGGAGCTCAGCTCTCCAGCCTGAATGTCAGCCCTGCCTGGGGGGGGCCTGAACAAGCAGAGCAGGTGTGGGACCAAGGGCAGCCTTGGGATGCTTGTGAAGAAAGAGCACTAAGGGATGTGAGGGGAAAGAGAAAAAAACCTAGGCTGGAAAAGGAACAAAATATAGATATAAGATAAACTGAGAGTTAATTAAGGGCTTGATTAGACATGTGGATTAGTGAAATTAAGGGGAGAAACAAAATACATTCAGGGAATTAAATCATAATTTGTCTTTAAGCATTGGTTAAAGAGATACTTTCCTGATTGCAGCCTGAGATAGCCACTTCCAGACTTTTGGCATCTGGCTACAACCTCTCCCTGGGAAGCAGTCTGCTCAGGTTTCACAGGAGGCCACTCGTCCTCACGCCAGAGCCGGGCCCTTGGCAGGACCGGGCTGGTGCCCAGGGAACCATCTCACAGCCACCATCACCATCCCTCAGAGCAGAGCGGTGCCAGGACCAAGCGACACCCTGAAGCTCATGCAGGGAAACAGAGGAGTGGTTGATCAGAGCAGCTCCCTGCCGTGGGCAGATAAGCTGAGCAGTGTGCTGGGCTCTGAGCCGCTCACCATCAGCTCTTAAATCCTAAGGGCTGCATTTGCTGACAGGGAGGCAGCAGGCTGGCTGGGACAGGAGCTGGAGCCCTGAGGAACCCGCACTCCAAGGGCATCTCCTCCAAGCAACACCCACTGAGCAGACAAGCTGTCCCTAACCTGAAGCAGAACTTCTGACTTGCAAACCAGATCTGGACTATGGATGCCAGCTCCCTGCATCGGACCCAGGCTCTCCCAGGCAAACAGCAGCCTGGTGAAGTGTTGCCGTTTGTCAGTGGGAGTTCAGGTGTGTGCTGCAGCATCTCCTGGCAGCACAAAGCCCAACCCAGTCCAGATGAACATCTGGATGTTTGAGTTGCCTTTCGATTACCCAAAGTTTAATCTGTTCCATCTCCACGTTTACACAACAAAATACATGTTAAGACTTCTGATAATAGAATAATTATAATAAATTGCTTTTTTTGCCAGCTTTTTGTTATTAATGAGCCCAAAGTGATGTGGACTGAGGATACTGAAAGCGTCATGATTCCCAGAGGGAGCTGCTGGCATGTCAGGGCACTTGTGCTGATGCGAACGCCTGCAGCATGGCATGATACAGGAGCAGCCCAGGCACCAGCTCGAGAGGAGGGGGGGGGTACTGCCAGCATTCGGGTTCTGTGTAAATAACGAGCATTGGCAAAGTGTTAAAATAAATAATGGCCCCATCCTGAGAGCAGGCTAGATGGACTCCTGATTCCTTACAGATTGAAAACATATGAACTTGCAACACCACAGGGAAAGGCAACAGAACAGTCTGCACTACAAACAGTGAGTATATATCTTCCAAACGTCCTGGCTATATGTGCAAACCACTTAAGATGCCATATTGCAGCTCATATTTTCAGCTCAGGTATCTTGTTGCATATACTACAGCAAATAGTCTGGGTATTTCAAACGCTGCCTTGGTAAATAACTTCCCTAAGAACGTGTAAGAAAAGAGTATCAACTCCCATTGCTCATCGTTTACTACCTGCTCCGACTCTGCAAAGCGGGGTACACACACCAGGGTGGAATCACCTCTCTCCTCACTGTTCTTTCTCCCTACACAAAGAAGCTGGGCTGAGGACGGCTGGGGCAGCTTTGGAGACAGACTGGGTGGTATCTATGGCCTGCCCAGATGATCCCTAGCAGTGCACAAAAGCCACCTTCCAAGAGTGTGCCAGGTCCGGGATGTTTGTCATCCTCTCTTGTCTGAGGAAGGATGAGGAATGAAGAAGGCAGGGGAGGGCGCGTGATGGAAGAGGCATCTTGGAATTATTTATGTGCTGCTACTCCCCCATGGCTATGAAAGCTGTTCTTTGCATTAGCACAAAGCGAGAAGGGACTGTGAAGTATGGAAGGTACAAGATGAGGCAATATTTTGTATTTCCTCCTGGGATGCAGGATTTCAGTGACAGGAACTGGAATAACTTACTGCATTCGATTATATATCACCCTTCAGATGCAGAAATGCATTTAGAGCCGGTCCCAAATGACGTTCCAACAAATTCATCCTACTTTGCAAAACAGACATATCCCATGGGAAAACCTCAGTGTAATCACAATATTTCTGTTTTCCATAGGGAAAGTCAGAATGACAGCAGGGGCTTCCTCTGCAGAAGGTTTTTATGAAATTCATTTTATTCCTTCAGGAAAGCTGACAAGAAGCTTCAACACCACAGGCTGGAATAGGCTCTGTAGGCGGAGGGGAAACGGGAGCCAGGATTCACAGAGCTCCCCCCGGCTAGGCTGGGAGGCAGGAATAAAAGTGTAGTGAGGAGCAAAGGTACTCAGATGCAGTCATCTGAAAAGCCTGATTTCACTGCCCCCTGGCATGAAAAATGGACCTTGGGAAGAATTTCTATCTTTCCTTCCAGAAGTTTTAAGTTTTCACAATCAAAGCTGATTTTGTTTCTGCAATGGTTTTGGGGGTTTTTAATTATTTTTAATTCTTTTGTGGAATACATGTGATTTTCTAGCTCACTCTCAATGGTAAGTCTTCCTTATCCATAGCTTTAATTTTTTTCTGCCTGCCACGTTACCACAGCTCAGTATTTCCATCCCCAGCCACTTCTAGTATGGCTTTTCACCTCTCCTCTGGTAACCCTTCCACCACCCAGCTGTTCCCTCAGTCCTGTCCCTTCCTTTGATTGCTCAGTAAATCTGAACCCCCTCCTTTTCCCCAGACTCCTCCCCAAAACAGCAGCAGCAGCTTCCCCAGGAGCTCCTCCTCAAGCATCCTCATGCACATCAACATACTTCTGCTGCACTCCCCTACCACTTCCACCCCTGGTTTTTGCAAACCCATTCTTCCCCACTGAAGATGGATGCAGACCGATCTCAAACGCCCCTGCTTCTCCATTCCTGCTCCACACTACTCCCTTTAACAAAAGGAACACACCACCCTTGAGACGCAGAAAACCTTCCAAAGAACACATTAAAAAACCCCCAAACCAACAAACAACAGGGCCTGGCTGGATTGGGATGGGTAACTTACTGAATCCACACGGAACCAACGCCTTCACTTCCACATGCTGGGCACTGCACAGCACAGCAGCATCCCCCAGGGAGGCCCAACTTTACTGGTAAAAATAGAGGCTTAACAATACACTTTTCTGCTTTGAAACAACGAGGGTTTAACCAAACCCACCCCCTTGCTTTCAGCTGTCCACACACTATGTTTCACACAACCACGCCAGCAACGCTTTATTACACATGGGGTAAGGTTTTCAAGGGATGCTGGCAGTTATTTGTTTAGTAACAAGAATTGCCTATTTCAATTTTATTCTGTCCTTGAAATGCAATCTCCCAATGTTCAATAAATGCCATAAAAATGCAGCTATTTATCCTTACAGTGGCTTACGTTGTAACTGTGACAGCAGACTGTTATAGCCATCCAATAATACTCTGCCAAGATACCTGCGGTGTGAGATCACTCAGGAGGGGAGTGCAAGTTGCTGCATGCACCAGCATGGGACTGGTCTCAGACTGCCCATCAGGTAACCACAACGTCACCTCTTTACCCCCTCTCTCTCCCCAAACTCGATTTCACTGACTTTTCACGAGCTGGAGGAGGAGGAGGGACACCCTGACCCCTGCTAGTGCCAGCACAGATTTACACCACCGTTTGCAGACAGGCTCCTGGTGCCCTGGGCTCTGTGGTACATACCCAAACTGCGGGTTCCCAGCACCCATCAGCATCACTGTGTTCCTAAACGAGAGCACATGAACCCGGCAAATCCATCAGGTATTTACCTTCCAATGGTGAGAACAGATAGGGAAGGGCATACATCACATCCTGATGATGGGTTTATCTTTTTTAAACTCAAATTCATTAATTCATTTACATTTGGTAACAAATGCACATGACAGAGTCCTTGTGTTGTCAAGAGAAACAGTTTCAAATGGACAACTCAGACCTCATTGCTCCTCCTTACTGCACAGGGAACAGAGCCAACTCACTCCAGACATCTGCTCTGCCTTAGGTAGGGAGACCTTTTGCTAGAGAGATGAAGATGGCTTTCACAATGCTCTGAGAACCCAAAAAACACAGGCAGGTTCCTAAAGGGTTCTTCAACACCTAAGCCAGGCACCTAAAGAGTTCAACCCAGCAAGTCCCAAGTCCAGTCATTGCTGAGGGACACCCCTCTCAGACATCACTTCCCACATGCTACTGGAAAAAGCCACAGAAACACAGACCACAACCACAGAGTAACAGATTTACTTTGCTTTTCCTTTTCCACTCTCAGAAGCCTATCGTTAAACTCCACATGCAATCCAAAACGTGCTTGAGAAGCAAGTCCAGTGCATCATCTATTAGATCAATTAAAAGAAAACCCCATTAAAGCTGGCAGACCCGCTGCATAAGTTGGTATGACTTCAGGAAGTGATTTTTCTTGACTGATCTCTGAAAGGAGAAAACATTTGGGATTTAACAAAACACAGGAAGGAAAAGACTAGATTTCATAACACTGATATTTAACACAACATCCCTGAACACCCAACGGGGTGAATGCATGGGTAGTTGAGAGAAAACCAGAGAGAGAAAAACAGAAAGCACTTGAAGAGCTCGGATGTAAATGAGTTGATTTCATTAGCAGTTTATATGTTCATTCTCTTGCTATATTTGATCCAGAGCTCCCTGCAAGCTGCTGCTCCCTGAAGTGACAGCACCTGTGGTACATGCTAAACACCACCCCGACAACGTCTGGTCCTCTTAGGGTGGTTTTTGGCCCGCACTTCAAAGCCACAGCGACAGCCCGTGTGTCAGCACACACGCTCAGCTGCTCACCCTACCCCAAATGCTGGGGAGGGTGTCTGCCCCTCGGGGTACGGCAGGGGAGATGCAGTGAACACAGCCTGCGCGATGCCGTTCCTCTGGCTAGAGAGGTAGTCATGCCGGTGGGCAGCACATCACCTCAGCCCATCTCCTTCCAGAACACTGACTCACTCAGATGAGTGTTCGAACGGTGACTCTGTCAGAAGCTGGCTTCTACAAAGAACAGGAACCATAGATCACTGATTCTGGGCACTGCTGGAGGATGTATGGGATGACCCATCGCCAGAACGGAGCACAGAGCTTCACTAATAAACCTGACTGGACTGCCAACACCATCTTCACCTATCATGGTGACGTCATCAGCTTTTTTTACCTTCAATTCTCGCTTTTGGGCTTGTTTTAACTGGGTTCTGCTGTAAAGCGACTGCTCCAAGTAATGAGCATTCTAAACCCGTTCAGTAGGGCTTTAATAGGTAAAAAAAAAAGAGAGATATATGTTTCATTAACATCACAATGTAAGACAAAAAAGGAGTATCAGGATACTCCATTTGGCAAAGAGGAATCAGTTCTCTATTGAGCTGCACAGACAGAAGAGGCTCCTTAAAACAGAGAGTGGTGCAGCTCCCTCGTAGCAATGATTTAACTCTCATGTTATCCAGCACTAATTTGTGCTAATGGAATTCCCAACAGACAGCATAAAAATTAAGTTCTATTAGAAAAATGCAGATTCAGGATCACAGCAGGAGCTGAATAGACCTACAGGAGCCTACAGAAGGGCTGCGTGAATCACCCAGGGATGATACAGCAGCTCCCAGCTCTTCGCAGTGTCAGCTTCCCCAGATAAACACCGAATCAGGGCACCGTGCTATGATGCAGCACATTGAGGATTTCACAGAAGGCATCAGGAGATGATTCAGGCTACCAAAAGCCTGAGTCAAAAGGCTCAGATCTTTTAAGAAGCACGAGGCAAGCGAAGACAACGAGCATCAGAGCTTGAGGGAAAACTCATGTTTTCACATTTAGGTGGCTAAAGAGGTTTAAGAGAGTCTTTGCTACAGAGAAGCCCACTGAAAATATTTGCTGTCAGAGGTATTTAATTCTACGTAGCTAATCTGCAAAGAAACCAATGCATTAGGGGATTAGAGCAGTCAATGCACAGATTATAATGGCAGGCTAAAAAGTAGTTCACCCGATTTAGGCGGAGTGACGCCTGTTAGGGGTGAGGGCGCCACGTCTCAGCGCTGTGTACGTGTGTGCCTGCTTCACCAGCGAGCATAAAGCTGGAAAAAAGCAAGAGAAAAACCACAACTGGAGCTTAAACTGAGGGATGGAAAAGAAACAGCACTCAGTATCGCTGCTGGAACAAATTCTCCTTAGATGGAGAGGGGTTCAGCTTGCAGGGGTCTCCTCGCTGCCCCGACAGTGAATGGGCTTTGATGCTTCGTCTGTTCCCCAGGAAATTCAGCTCCTGCCTGCGCATCCAGCCCGGCCCTGCTGCATGCAGATGTTCTCCTCCTTACGTAACAGATGCCCAGCAGCACTCCAGGCTCAGAGAGATGGGGGAATTAAAGAAATGAGTGTTTCAAAGGAGAAAAAAAAGTCTTCAAGCAAAAAAAAAAGAAGGGGGAGGAAAGAAGATAAAGAGACTGTTGCAAGTGTTGTGCTTCCTGTGTTAAAGAGGATTAAAGTTGATGCTGCTTTTTTGTTCCATCAAGGTGATGATAGCCTTTTCACAAATATGACAACGCAACTGAAGTCTTCAGAGGGAACTTCAGTGTATATAATCATATCAGCACACTGCTACAAGAGCTTTAATCCTTTTTCCCCCCTCTCCTGTCTCAGTACACAGAGGAAGACGACAGGTCTTTCCAGAATTTTTCTCCTCCACTCCTACCGAGTGGTTGAGGAAGATCATCATCTAACTAATTAATTCTTAGTGTGCAGATTAAGACACTGTATTACTGACACGCTGCCCTGTACAATACGGAATCACAGCATCGTAGGGGTTAGAAGGGGCCTCCAGAGATCATCAGGTCCAACCCCCCTGCCAAAGCAACTCCCTAGGACAGGGCACACAGGTCGGCATCCAGACAGGGCTGGAATCTCTCCAGAGAAGGAGACTCCACACCCCCTGGGCAGCCTATTCCTGATTCTACACCAGATCTACTGGTGAGGAGTGAGCTCAGCACCAGCCCTGCTGAGTGGAAACACTGCTGAGCCAGAGCTGGATGAGGGAGGACACACAAGCAGGAGGAGGATGCACAGGGAGCAGGCACACAGGGAGCAGGGTTTGCAGACCCATCCCTCTGTCCATCCCTTGCACCAGCTGGGCCTCAGAGCGAGCACCAAAGTCTCCACAAGCGAAGCAGCCAGCATTCATCCCTGAAAATGGGTGATTTTTGGAGAGGGGAAGATGAATAAATGAGTATGAGATTTTTCATTTATCTGTAGGAGGCATTCAAGTGGTCTTTAGCTAACGACTTCAATATATATATTTCTTACAGATAGCAATTAACCTTCTGGTACAGATTAATCTTTTAAAAAAATCAAAGATGAATTAATCTTTGAAATTCAAGGATTCAGTAGTTTCATTAATAATCTGAAATTGTCCTTTAGATTTTCCATAATTAGACCATTCCCCTAATTTATTAATCCCACAGACTGCAGAGCATGTTTCAAATCTTCATCTCCTGCCACAATGACATATTCAAACTCACTTGAAGTACTCATAATAAAAGTCACTTTGTGAAGAATTATTAACTCAAAGGATCAAGCAAAGTCTTTATATACCAAAGCACATTTGAAAACTAAGCAAGGGTAGCACTTTCTACTCACCCTCACAATTCCTAAGATCTTGGCTGAATCAGAAACAAGCCAGGATAAAACATGGACTTTAGGATAATGAGCTGCTACGGATTTGGGGCCAAAGAGAAAAGCACTGGCACCTATGGGCCAAATCTTCTTTTCTTTCAAGGAACACTGATTCTGAGATGCAAGGGGATTGTCTGAGAGCTAACAATCACTGCTTATTGATAGTGTGTCTCAAGCTTTAGCTAATTACCTCTGCTCTGGGGCTGTCCCTGCTCCTGGCTCAGGGGACAACCAGCACCAGCACCCTGAGCTGACACCCCCCAGCTCCGCAAAAGGGGGTGACAGGGCAGGACTCACACCAGCCCTGCCATCCCAACAGCCAGCAAAGCCTTTGAGCTGCAGCCAGCGCTGCACAGCCCGGGCAGCACGAGCCTGGAGCTCAATGTGCCCCCGTTGGCCTCCCCAGCTGCGCCACGGAGCTCACTGTGCCACGACTTCAGGTATTCCCTTGCACGCTGGTGCGGGTGAGCGGGGCAGCAGCCAGCACGTCCACACACGAAGCCTGGCTCCAGCCTGGCCAGGCTCTCTGTCAGCCACAGCACCCGAGCCCTGACCAAAGCCTGAAGGCAGAAATAACACAGACAGCACACCACACACAGCACAACTCCTCCTGGGGAGCACCACATGCTCCAGCTGACTGGAACACCAGGAAAACCATGCCCAGTCCTCCCCCCCATCCCCACAGGGTCTGCCTGGCACACCCCTGTGGTGGGATGGAGAGGTAACCTACAGCTGCACTGGTTTCTGGAAGAAACTGGATCTTCTGACTAAGGGAAACGCTCCCTCCCACTGCTGTTGCATTTCAGTTGCTTCTGGCGTGAGTTTTGTAATTAGCAGGGGTTTGATTGGCACCCGAAGCACCATGTTCATCTACTCACACAGCAGCAGCAGAACACCACGAGCGTGCTCTCCTCTCCCATCCCTTCCTCCCCAGCCCTGCAGCAGCATGACAGCACAGCACACATCACCATGCTCTATGGCTGTTGTGGGCACCCTGTATACTTACACCCCTCTGTGTAAGGCCTGGGGTGTTCAGACCAGTTTAAATATCTTTAATACATGGAGCACACTGATCTCAATAATCACAGAATCGTGGGGGTTGGAAGGGACCTCGAGAGATCATTGGGTCCAACCCCCCTGCCAAAGCAGGGTCCATAATAACACTCCTGTCTTGTGAAACCTCCTGGCCCTTCGGTTCCTGACCCCAGGGCACCACCACAGCCTGTGTCTGGGCATGCAGCTCTTGACCACTGGAATGGTTGTGAATAGGGAGATCAAGGAGCTGCAGACTGCACCATGGCTACAAGTCAGTAAAATTAATGCTGCTTATTGCTTCTTTGGAGGCTCCTCCCAACACTGATACTACAGCAAGCACCTGACAGCCCGGTTAGTAAGTGCTTTGGCTGAAAACATCCCCAAGCAGACACAGCCAGAACAGGCACCAGGAAAGCAAGCCCGAAACTGCTGCACCCCCCACAGCATGTCCCCAGAACATGGTTGAGTCCCCCCAGCAGCGCCTGGGGACAGCCCCAACTGAGGACAAGGTGTCCCTTCCCAAAGGGGATCAAGGTCTGGACTCATCTCCAGGGCAGTGGTGCCCAAGATTGCAGTGGGTTCTCCACTAAGTATCTCGACAGCAGGGCTGCATGATGCTTCCCAGGGCTTCAGAAAGCCAGGGAACACCCTGACAGGCATCAAATCCCCCCAGAACTTCACCTCAGCTTTATTTAACACCAAAATAAAAAAAAAAACACGGGGGCCCTGAGAAGAGAGAGCTGCTGTGCTGAACTGGAGGCGGTGGGTTACTCCAGTTCCCAGGCGAGACTGGCTGTGTACAGCAAAGAAGGTTCATGTCCTGCCCCTGTTAGTGCCTTAATCTCGTCGGTGTGACCGATCTGTCTCACCCTGTGTGCAAGCCTGCTCTAAGAAAGGCACTCTTTTCATCTCACACTTTATTTTCCTTTAAGAAGGACGCTGACTTACGTGTTGACTCCACGAGCAGCTCCCATTATTAATTTAATTCTGGGGAAGGTCCATAAAGCAGCACAGCACTATTCGTCTGGAGCTTGTCCTTGACATGGAGAACACATTCCTGGTATGATTTTGCAACAGTGGATATTTGCAAATAAAGCCAATTTTAAATTATAATGAACACTGGCATTTGTCACTTCCTGGGGTATTAAACCCAAAGCCATTTGCTTTAATACCACATAAATATGCATCCGAACGAACAGACACATTTATGCAAATACAGGTTCCTTCTGTGATATCAACACACTGAAACAATTCCGGATTCCTCTCTCTGAAGCCCCTTTTCTTTGCAGCACAGCCACCTTCTCTGCTCACTCCTTGGATGTTGCTGCCAAGAGCGATCCGTCAGCGGCAGGGAGGCACTTTGGGAGCTGATGCTCGGCCTCGCAGACAACACAGGGGAGCTGCAGAGGCTGAGTATGTGCTGTGGCACTGGCCTTGCAACAGCCGAGGAGATGGACACCTCGGACAGCTGCTCTGGAGCAGCGCCTGTCTGTCCTCACCCTTGCCTGTCACCCTCCTGCTAACCTGGCTGGTGGTTTAGGAAATCACTGAGGCAAGTGTGGGACGCCTTATGCTCTCCTTGCTTAACACAACGCTGGGGTGTTACAGGTCTGGGAATACAACAGAGCTCACTGCGTGGTGACAGTGGGTTCCCAACCAGGATGTATCCCTGAAGGCTTCTGGAGATGGGCCTTCCATAACTCACCAGTAACTGGTGATGCCATCTGCTTATTTGCCCTTACCAGCACAGGAAACAGCTTTAAATTGCTCTGGTTTCCAAACCTTTATGACTCTGGGCTGCAAGTCAGCTTGTTGTGGGTTTATCCCTCTGTTCCCTGAAGGGCCACCTAAAGTCCTCCTGTGCTCTGGCACCCCTGGGAATCTCAGAGCTACGTACCCTGAGGAGTGAGTTACCCAGGCAGGGGTATGGGCACATCACATACACATCAGCTCCGCTCTGGTACCCAACAGGAAAACACGCTGTGACATCAGAGATGCCCATCAACAAGATTAGGGAGGCTTGACTCCACACACACACACACACCTCCCTGTCCTCGGTGCCACACACACAGCATCCCCCCAGCTGTCCTCTTGGACACCCCTCACAGGCAGTGCCTGTGTCCCACACAGCCTGCCCTTCCCCGGGCACCACCGCAGGAAAGCGGGAGCGGGCAGAACGCGCCACATCACGCCCAAGCTCTGGCGTGCCCCGCGCCACGCCGCTGCGGCTGCTGCTGCCACCGTATCCCAGGCCAGGAATCCTCGAGCCTTCGGGGGAAAGAGTATGAATTTTCTCAACTGAAAGGGTCAAGAGAAACGCTAAATGAAAGCAAAACAAGTCAGACAGCGATCCGAGCGGCGAGCGGCAAGCGCACGACACGAGCCAGTGTCTGTAACAAGCAGCCTTCTCAGAGCTTCTAGCTGTGGAGAGATAAAAGCTCAGCATTTTCAAATCTGTCTTCTCCCCATGTCAACACAATATAATGCCGTCCGGTGGAACAGCAGGAGCTTGATAAGACTCAGAGTTTTCTATTTCCCCCAGAAATGATTGAAAACCACTAAGGTTTCAGACTCTGAAAAGTCCACGAGCAATTTCGGAACGAGAGCAGCTCGGAGCCATTACAGAGGCACTGCAAAGAACCAGAGCACTGTGAGAAGCAAGTACACGTTCCAGGGAAAGAACACAACAGTTGGCACACAGTAACATTCATTACTTGCTGGAGGGAGGGTGGGCTTTGCCTACCTGCCTCTCTGGAAATTTGCATGAAGGACTCGACTCCTTTTTCTCCATAATTCCCTTCAGACGCCAAAGTGGACACATAATTCCATCCCAAAGCTTTCACAATGTCCACCATTGCTTGTGCTTGGAAGGAATCTGGAGGAACCACACGTGAGAAGAAATCATAGCGCCTGTCATCACTCAACTCTGGTGCAGTTGAGGCATAACTGATTTGTGGGATCTGTAGAAAAAAATAATTTCTGATAAATATACATATTCACATACTCATTGCACTTCTTGCAGCAGTTAGCTACAGCAGTTGGCTTCAGCTGAGCCTCAGTTCATCTTCACTGCATCCATCTACACGTCTCCACCATGTTCCTTTGCAACATACAAGCCAGAGAAACAGCATTTTCACCGACTTCAGGTTACAAAATAAATCATTAATCAATTGAAAACAACTGTATACACGTGCACGTTCACAATTTCTTCCCTTCAGTCAATCCTAATCAAATACAGGCCACACAAACCATTTTTCTCATTATGCCCTTTTTATTGGTGCTCAGGGTTATTTTGAGATCCCAAAGCAACTGGATATACAGCTATACCTGTCAGCGCTGGCTGCAGGCCACAAGGACCCTTCACAGGCTTTTGGAGGATGAAGGAGCTCTCAAACATTAAACTGTGACTCCAGATTTAAGCAAAAGGACGTTTATTTGGGGTTCTTTCTGATGAAGAACAGTGGGGAAGGTCGCCGAGCGTGGACATGGCTGTCCCACAAAGACAATCCGGTCACGCTGCGGCTGCATCCTGCGACTCTGCCTGCTGATAACAAACCAGCTCTTGGCTCTTCCTTCTCATGGGAGAGCATGAAGGAGACTGACAGTTACTTTTCATAAGAGAAGGCCCAGAATGCCGTTCAGGGCTATTTTCTCCTTGATAACAGAAGTCCCTAAGCAGTTACCAAGCTGACAGTACGTTAATCCCCAAACCCATTATGCGATTGTTTGAGTAACGGTCTGGGACTGCTCCTTAAATTAAGGAAGCTGCCATAATTCTCACTTGAGATGCCACAGAGGGGGGAAAAAGAGCTTTGCAATAGACACAAACATGATCATATATAATGATGTGAGACTTCCAGGCTGCGGAAAGGTCAGTATTTCATGCCTCAGTACAAGCATCCTCTGCATTCTCATGCTCCATCTCTGCACAACGTCCCCACAAGCATCCCTTAGCTCTCCTGCCTTCTCAGGAGGGCACACGCTGCATTTCCCCAGGCTCAGCTCTGCACAGGGCTCGGCGCCTTCGGTCCCTGTGGAGGTCAGTGACAGACAAGAGCCAGTGCAGCAAGTGCCACAGAACACAGCCTGTATCTGTACGTCTGTATATACATCAGCAGCCGCTGCAGCAGGGCAGCAGCTGACCTGTAAAGCAAAAATTGCTGCTGAAGACCCAGCAGATGAGTGAAATTATCCAAACCACCCCAAATTCTCAAACACCTCAACAGGCTCTGAGACATGTCCCTGTCTGTAGAGGCAATACCTACTGCTTTGCTATACACCACAGCAAACCCCAGCATGGGGCGTACTGCAGAACCATTCTGCTCTGTTCAGCATCAGCCTGGAGCCAAGCACAGCCCGTGGCCCTCACTCAAAGCCTGGGACCCTGCACAGGCAGCTTGCTGAACAGGGGCCCCACAGAGGCACCGCTCCTGCTTGCTGGGAGCTGTTAAACCTCAACAAACGCTTCCACTTTGAGCGGGTGCTGGGGCTGTCACTGCAGATGTCAGGGAACTGAAGCCCCTGTCACTTGGCACCACCTTTCCTTCGGCTGCATCGTGTCACTCCTTCGCACGTCCCCTGGTTTTACAGCCAGAGAGGTGGCTAATCAAGCTGAAAGCTGGGATGCTTTAGGATTTTACTGCAAGACAGCAGCCCTCCACAGAGCCCTGCCAGATTGATTTTAGATCTGTGGCTTGTGGACAGCACGTTGCCAGCAAGCCCTTCCAGGGCTCCAGTCACAGAAAATTAAAAAAGTCCAAGTGGAGGCTGCAGGGAAGAGCCCAGCACAGCGCTGGCCGCTGGGACGTGATTTACTCGCTCAGCGTTTCGCCCCGGGGGCCAGCAAAGCTCGGGGGCCACTCTCAAAGACAAATAGATCGATTACACCAATTTATCAGGGGTTCTTTATTTTTAATCTACCTTAGGGATGGCTTTGAGCTAACACCAACTCCTGTGGTCGCCCAGAGAGTGCTGGGCACCCCGGCCGTCACAAAGAATTGAAATTCCTAATTTGTCGGCGCCGACAGTCGCTGCTGTAAGGAATGATGGGTGACATTTTAGGAGGGCTCTCTTCTCCTTTGTACAAAGCAGTCAGCAGAGCTTGCTCAGCTGCTCATCAGCTTAATTCATCTATTCATTGGGTGGTGTTATATTAAAAGTGGAGCCGTTAACCAGGCTGACACGATGGGTGCTGTTTACCTGTTATTAATTAGATGAGCATCAGGTACACAACGCACAGTCCCACATGCAGCACCTCACTGAGATAGCCAAGTGCTGGGTTTCCTAATTATAAAGGAAAGAAAGGATGAAATACGAATTTTCATCTGTGGCTAGTGTTTGCATTCTGACTGCTTTTAACTGCACATCAGCTGGAGCACATTCTGCACACTACAGAGCATAAAGCTTCTACAGGATTTGCTCCACTGCTCACGTAAGTTAGGAGATGCTTTGGGTTTTAGTCTTTTTCCTCAGCCCATCAAATCATTTCTGGCTGTTTCAGTCCCTTCCAGTACAAAAAAACATGCATTGGGGTTTTCTTTCTACTACTGTTTCTTACAGGATACCTAAAAGCTACAAGAGTAGAGTTTTCATAAGATGGTGTCTGAATACAGGGAGAAAAGCACGGCTGGACACAGTCCAGGCTGGAACCCCTGGGGTTCCTCTTTGCCCAGTACATCACAGCATGACACACACTGACCAGGCGCTTTCCCTTCCCACACATTCAGTCCTAACCAAACATCTGCTTGTATCAGCTAAAACCAACCACGCAGCATCTCTGCTCCTCTCCCTTGTTCCCTGTGCACATCCAAGCATGGCCAGACCTCACAGGGGCTCAGCTGGAAGCCTTTCTCCCATGCTCTGCACCCCATGTCCCCCCCACATTAATGTCTTGTTTGGAGTGGTTTTAGTCTGAAACCCACAACCATTGTGCTAACTCCATCTCTATCCCCATCCCAATGGCCAGGTCCCCTGCTCCCCTGGGTGCTTGTCCCCTTCACCCAAAGGACATCCAAAATAAAAAGGCTTGGACTCCCCCCTTGCTACAGCTTCACTCATATTTAGAGGTTTCCAACACATCACTGCTCTTAAGCCATACTCATTGGCCTCCTGGTCCTGCCAGGGTGCAGTGGGAGACATCACATCCTGCTGCCATTGGGACAACTGGGATGTCCACAGACCCAGCCAGCATTACAATGACGTCACGGCAGGATCACAATACAGAGTATTTTAAATTAGGAGGGTTTTTAATTAACCAGATAAATATTTTCTGTCTCTTAGCTGATTTCTGTCTGTTCCATTGTGGTAAATTGCTGCTTGCTGCTGATCTCTCACGCTCCAGGCTTCAGTTTAAAGCAGCAAGCTTTTCTCTTCCATCACATTTTTCTATTTTCTACTCTGAAACATCACAAAGCTCCAAGAAATCATAGCCTGCTTTCCAAACAGCTCCAACATCTTGGCAGGAGAGTTGTGATCCATAAAGCACAGGGGATGAAAATCCCCCTGGCCCTGCCCAGCAAGGCTGCGAGAGAGAAAAGCCTGTGGTGGACCTCCTGCCAAAAGGCATCCTGCCTGAGCCTTCACCACCACAGCAAGGCTCAGCTGGAGCTGGAGCCTTCTGAAGGATGCCGAGGTGTCGGCAGATGAGGAAGCAGATCAGTGATGTGGGCGGCAGATTCTCCTGAGGGCAGTCCTCATGTTTACACGACTCCGGCCGGCATCACAGGCAGGAGCCTGACATGTCGTTTGCCTGGCTGATCTTCTGATCACAGTCAGAGTGAATGATTAATGCTGGGAACGTTTTTCTAGTCAGTGATTAATTGTTGTTAATTTATTTCTAACGTTGGACATTATTCTTCGTTTATTTCATTTTCTCCTGGTAATGAAGGGCGTGCTGCCACGCTTGGTCGTCTTGCTTGAAGAGCGGGGCCTGTCTGCCAGCAGCTGCACCAAAAAACACACCAAGAGCCATCCTGCATCTCTCGTGGTCTCCTAATTCACTCTTTGCAATGCCAAGCATCACCCAACATCAGGTTTGGAACTGTGTTTTCCGGAGTAAAACTCAACTGCAACACAAACCTGTTCCAATTCTTCAAATTCATGGAATCCCGGAATCTCCCGAGTTGGAAGGGACCCATAGGGATCACCACGTCCAACTCCTGGCTCCACACAGGGCCAAGCTACAACTTCTTTTATAGCATCACCTCATCCCTTCTCCTCTCACCGCCCAATGGACCCTTTTTTTCCAACCAAAATGAGAGCGAGCTCCTTTCCAATAGCCAAGCTTCTCCGCTGGAAACCCGCAGGAGACCCGGTGCCAGGCGACAAACCACGCTCACTGGCGCTGCGATAGCTGCCAGAAGCATCAGGCTCGCTGCCCACACCCCATCCCCTCTGCCTGGCTCTGCCTGCAGATGCACTCACACGGCCAAGAACCTCATAAATCAGTGGGACCATAAAACTAATGATTGCCACTGCGCTGCTTTAAGTGTGATTGAGGTAGGCTACCTTCTCCTTGGTAACTTATTAACAGATTAATAAAGTGGTGCACCTGAACCCAACTCACCAAATGGCAGCAGTCAGAAAACTTCAGAAAAGGCAATTTCCCTAAGGACCATGTGCAATTAAGATAATGCATGAGTATACCTGTTGAGATATTAATGAGCTCCCACCAGGGTAATATTAAGTTCACAGTTTGCTGCATTTCTACTTTCAACTTCCTATTAAGTTTTATTGATATGATTTCCTGACAATAGAAGGAACCTGGAACCGCAGCTCTGATAAAGCCTCTTGAACTCATCTCACTCAGCAGCACCGTGTCAGGCTACACAGATTGCAAAATCCTGCCAATAGCTTCACTTTACAAAAATAAGATGCCTGAAGACTTTTCACTTGGCTGCAAAACTCTTTGGTGTGAACTGATGGATGACTAACAATCTCGAGTCTGTTTAGGTCTCAGGTTTTATTCATGTAGAAATTTATCATGTCAGGATTTAATCATCAGTTAGTGCAACTACTCTTTGTTCACCATTTACTTCTCAAATCGCATAAGGAACAGCTTCAGCATCCTGTGAACTGCATATAATTGTTTCCATTGCCTTGAATTAAAATTATTTGAAGTTCCTAAGTAGCTGTTTTCTCTGGGCAAAACACTCCCCGACTCTGCCTTCATTCCCACATCGTTCTGAGCAGGAAGAAAATCTTACCCAAGGTACAAAATAAGATCAGCTCATGACTCAAAGCCTGCAAAGATAATAGGAATGAATCTTCCTGCTGATTTCCACTCGGCTGGAGGGGGAATTTGAGCTCACTCCGTTTCCCTGGGAGCTGATGTCCATGGGGCTGTGTGGCAGCCGTGGGTCTCGCCTGCCCGGCAGCAGTCAGTGGCCTCGTGGCACGCCAGCCAGCTACTCAACATGGGGATAGGCATAGCAAACACTATCCCTGCCTGGTGTTCTCCTCCTCACCCACCCTTCCAAAAGCTAAACGCCGCTGAACACGTAGCTTTGGGCAGATTTTCTGCAGGTGTCAAACAGTGTGCGCCCTATTTCTGTCCTGAATGGTGGGTATGAAAAAACAAGCACCACTGTGGTTCTTGCTCCAGGGCTTCTGAAAGACTAGGGAATAATATTCCCAACAGTCTTAGGTAATGATGAGAACAAACCCTTCCAACGTGCTTTGATAATCCCTCCTTGTTACGTTTTATGATGAAATTTTCGGAAGCAGAGCACTTCAAGCTGGTTTTTATACTCAAGAATCAAATGTTGACAATGAGAAAACGAGGCAACACAATGAACAACACAAGGGTCTGTGCTGATCAGTTTTAAGAGCATTTTCATACCTCTCTGCCCTAGTCTGGAAGGGTTACACCTGGCAAACCTGTCGCTGCATCCCCAAGTTACACGGCGAGAGGAAACTCTTCTGAGAAGTTCTCAGAAGCAGCACAACCAAAGAAGGGCGTTTGGAGAACAGGAATTTTTCAGAACCATTAATCTATTTACAGATCACCTCGGTTTCTCTCACTCTGTTTACCAATTACTAAAGCTGTGGTGTTCAAACAAGGTCCTGTTTGCTCACATCGCCACCTCTCCTATTTTATCCCACAGTGAATTCCTAATGATGTATTAGAGATCAGCACAATCACCTACAAGGGAATTGGATAGATATTTCATAAGGTACAGAAATACAAATACAAACAACATCAAATACAAATGAGAAGCTGAGCCTGGAGGAGAAGTATATTTAATAAAACAGAAATATCTTCAAGAGCAACCGAAGAAACACTAAGAAAATAAACCCAATAAATCATGCATGTGCACAAATTTTGCCTATATCCAAGTTGGCCCATTCCACCAAACCTCAGCACGCTGCGTGAGCCCCACCTCACACCACCTGTCCACTATTACGAGATCAGCTAATAGGTGAACAGGTCTTCTCTCAACTCGACCTCTCAGAACACAAAGATTATTAAGAGGTCAATGGCTCACAGAAAATCCCACTTTCCAAAGGATTTTAAAGGAGAGGTTTTCAGAGCTCTCAGCATCTGCATTTGAGCTCCTACGTCAGCGCTCCCAAACTTCACCTAAGTTCTCTATTTGGTGGGAGCTTTCAAGTGGGAGGTCAAAATCTCCCACGTAGGAGAACTATAGGTGTCCTTGGCAAAGCACCGATGAAAAACTGGATGAGGTCACTGCTCTGACTTCTCAGTGCCAGATAATTCCAGAGTGTCAGTGATAGGAGAACAAAACAGTAAGGACAGAACAGCAGGAACTACGGGGAGAGGTGATCGGTGATCTCCCTTCACTGAGCCACCTTGCTGTGCCACAGGGCTTCAGCTTCCCTAGCTAATTAGAGATCCCAGGCAGATTGCTGGGTGGGAATGAAGCGGGAAGGCTGGTCCCATTAAAGGACTCGCTGTGACGGAACAGTGCAGCGATGGACCTGACCAGGGCTGTTAGGAGAGTGATGTGCCCCTGGTCTGACGTCCCAGCACTACGGAGCAACGCAGCGTCCCACTGTGCTTCCCAAGGGATGGTTCTGCTCGAGACCACGAGGCACTCACAACACCCTGATTACCAATGTTATTACAGATGCAACCCAACACCAAACACCTTCAACACTACTTTGGTTTCCTCGAACACAAAATATAGCTGTCACTGGCTTACCAACTGAACGCATGTATTATTATTGTTTTAATTCATTTCAAACCTGAAAAGAGCAGAAGAAAGAGCCCATCTCCAGGCACATAAATCAACCTTCATCCCTAGCATAACTGCAGTGGCACTTCAGCAGAAAGACACCCAGAATAACATTGACAAGCTGGCTGTATTTTCCATAGCTCCAAAGCCTCTCCTGCCTCCTGTTCTAGAATAAGAAAGTACTCATATGAATTGCTCTGGAAAAAATAATTATAGCAATTAAGGGAACAATAATGACAGCAATTAGTACTGTCCACATGGCTCATGGGAGGCACTTTATCAACTCAGACAGGAAGTAGGAAGAAAAAAGCCACCTATAAACACAGAGCAAAGTAAGAGGAGTCCATGAACGTAAAATATCCCTGCATTTTATCTTGACAGCCGGTGCCTAGAACTAGGTCTGCCTGGACAGCCAGGAGCTTATGGCACAGCTTGGGCCTTTGCTGCTGCAGAACAGGAACTGATCTCTCAGCTTTGAGATGCTAAGAGATCCTTGGAGAGACGACTGGAAACCAGAACCCACACTTATAATGAAAATTAGTCTTAGCACAAAGCTAAGCCTGTAAATAATACTGTGCTTCTAAGGAATAATGACATAACACAACACCTGTCTGAAAAACTTGCCATGCTGCTGATTAAGAATTGTTCATTGACTCTTTCATCATTATCATTTCCATTCGGCTCCCCTGTGCATTAGGGTGCTTCAGCACATGAAGACCGATCCCCATGTCTCACTTCACCTATTCCAAGAGGCCAAGATCCACAAATTCTTGTGCTGAGGTATTTCACACCCAGCCCACAGGCTCACTTCCCCACCTACACAGGCACACGGGAAATTTAACAAGCCAAGATCCCTCCCATGACACTGCGTCCCTCTCAGAGGGAGGTTCTCCCATCCCTCGAGCTCCCAGCAGACCAGCCAGCTAGTCCCAGCTCTCCCAGTAACACCACCTGAGTCAGCTAATGGCTACTGAAGTTAAAAGCCCTATCACTCACGCTTCTCTGTCACCCAGGAGGAGGAGATACATGAGCCAAGAGGGGAGCATGAAGAGCGGGATGCGATTCCTGCAGCGGGGCCACCCACATCACCCCCACAGGGACCACGCAGCCGGCCCAGACCTGCGCAGAGACCCGCTGCAAGGGGAGAGGCAAACAAAGGCATGAAGCAGCAGCACAGAGATAACCTACTTAGCTGAATGTTTGGAGATTTACAGCTGCAGTAAGCGCCTGTTTTGCAGTTAACAGTCTAATAACCTTCTCCCTGGGCAAAGAGCCTTCTTTATAATCAAGCTCCTTTGAGCAGGGTCTACGGGCCAATTCAAAACGCTTCTGATACTTAAAAATAATTCATTCAAACCTTTGGACCGAGCTGTGCCAGAAAGCACAGCTCCCACCGCACCACTAGGACGAAAATAGAAGCCCTTTGAGGGAGGCAGGACAGGATTTCACCACCACTGTCAATACTGCACATTGTTTTAGAAATAGGTGAGGCCCAGGAGGAATTCAGCTGCTCCTTCACTTCGCGTCCTTTAGAGGATTACTTAAATAAAAATCTCAGCCCATGCTGCAGTTTGGACACAAAAGCTTCATGCATATTGCAGGCTACTCCTTCAGGAGACGAAAATATGTCCCCTGTGTATCAGAAGACACCGTGCTCTTCAACGTGTCTGGGCTGTTGAGTCACAGGACACCTGCAACAGCTCAAAAAAAGAGGTTCTTTTTGTTTGCAGTCATTAGTGGGGTTCACAAACCCAACAGTTATCATCTGCTTTGCTACTTCTCCCAGCAAGTTCCCATACCTCGGGACTTCTTTTGTTTCTAAACAGTCCTTGAGGAAAACTTGCACACAATGACCAGATTTGAATTTACACTGAATTGGAAAAAGATGTTTAGATATGCACTTGCCCTATTTATGTGTAAAACCTCCTCTTTCAGCATAAAATTGGGTTTATGCAATCATGAAGAGGATCACTCTAAGTCACTGTTGCTAGGAAGTGAAGTTAATTGTTATTTATATAGCTTAGACTTTGGTTTCTCTTTGTTTACCTGTATTTTAATTCAATAATATTAAATTTAAAAGCGAAGTTACCCTTCATTATTATTTCTAGCCCTAGACACACAAAGATCCTCCTTTGCTATGAGGGAAGATGGCCTCAAAGCTGGTCCCTCCCAGCATCACACACTGGGGGAGATGCCAACTGTGACAGTGATGTGTGTGGGTTGGTGGGCTACAACCCCCCCCTCCTTCTTTGCACATCGCTGAGATGCATTTGCATGTCCCCTGATGCAGGCTCCTTCCCCCACACAGCCTGGGTCCCTCTGGACATACAGACGTGTGCAGACAGACAGAAGACAAAATAATTCCCAGCCTCTTTGATAAACACATCCAGGTGCATATAGGGAACCTCTTACAGCTCCCAGCTGCCAACAGAAATATTTACCTACTGCACCAGAGACACCATCGATCCTGAAGACAAAGGGCCATGTTCTACCAGGAAAGTTCAGCATTTAATGCTTTTAAGTGAAATATTTAACTTGTTAAGGATTTTAGCTGGCTTGCCCATAAACCAGCAAGGCAATAAAGCTCCGCTGGTCTGAGGATCTCAGGGATGAGATATGACCAGCACAGCACGTTTAGATACACCAGTGCATATTCATTGATTTTGCAGTATTAACTAGAATATTCCTCCTAGGATACATCAGTTAAAATATCAGTGGTGATTGCCCATCCATTGCAACGCAAGAATGCACAGCTCTTCATATTTTAACTCCAGCCCTGATAGAATGAAAGCTTGAGAGCGGCATTAAAATAATAGATGGCACTCTGCTAGAGGTAATTTGAAATCTTAACAAAGCATCAAAGGATCTTGTCTATTATGAGCTAATACTTCAAGCCAATTTTTAGCTGAACTCACATAAGGTGATGGGAGTACGGGGACCCTACAACCTTTCTAATGGCCACATTTCTGTAATCATATGGTACAACAAAGCTGCTTATGCAGCAATAGTCTTTTCAGCCTCATGCTGTGATTTAAATTCAGCCTACAAATAACATACATGGATATTCTGTCACACTTTCATCCCATGACACACCACAATGCCTAAAACATAATTACAAAGATACTGTAGGAAAGAGGGAGAATGAAGAGGTCCAGGAGAGGCAGATTCTGCATTGAGTTTGTAATAAGGCTGAATCCAGTGCTGGGGCCATTTGGTTTTAGCACAGCCTAAGACAGCACAAGCAGACAGAACAGGTACTGCAAAGGGAGGACACTGAGCTCTGTCCATTAAATGCTCCAGACAACAAAATAACCTGTGTGGAGAAGAGCGTTGCTAAGAGTGAGATTAACAGCTGCATAACCCAGCAGGGAACACGAAGGGATGCTGCTGCCTGTCTTGGGTGGGCTCACATTTGGGAGAGGCTGACAGCAAGGCTTTCCAAGGCACAGAATCACCAGGTTGGAATAGACCTTTGAGATTATCCAATCCAACCATTCCTGTCCTGTCCTGACCCATATGCTTGAGCACCTCATCTCCCTGTCTGTTAAACACACCCAGGGGTGGGGACTCAGCCCCCTCCCTGGGCAGCCTGTGCCACAGCCCCACAACTCTGCCAGGGAAGAACTTTTCCCTCACATCTGATCTGACTCTGCCCTGGCACAGCTTGAGGCTTACATGGACTGGACACACGCTTTGAGATCTTCCAGATGCCAGGCAGTGATGCCCGCTCCTGACAGTGTGGATCCCCAGCAAGCAGGGCATCTCAGCCATGCAGAGAGGTGCTGAGCACAAACCAGAGTCCCACACTCAGCTATGGGACACAGCAGCAGAAGGCGATTTGTTTTCCTCTCCTCTCACTAACACCACTCCTATACCCTGTCCACACTTAGGAAAACCAAGCCAGCCCCTGTGAACAGAGCAGTGACTTGTGTGCACTGCCTATAAATCCCCGAATAGATGCTCCTGCAGTGACTGGAGCTCACACAGCCAGATATGGACTCACAATTCCTAATTATTTTGAAAATAAATCAGAACCAGAAGATAAACACAGCAAAGCAGCTTTTATGTTTTATTTATGTGTACACATCGCTCCATTCATTGCAAACATATAATTGAACCTTATATTGTCTATGCATATTTTAAAAGGTTTTTAATCTGCAATTATAAATCTCATTGATTTTGAAAGTAGCCCAATAAAAGACAGCAACAGTAACGACTTATTCAGCAGACAGGCTGAAATACTGAGAAGCTCAACGGCATAACACAGTTTTCTGAAAGTAATAGGCAAACACAGGCACACACAGACCCACCACAGTGGAAACAAATTGCAATGTGGCACAATGTGAAACAATCATCCTTCAAAGCTTAGTTATTAGGCTAAATGAAAGCTGTCGAGTTAGTATTTGAGCATATCTCATAATTGCATTTCTAGATGAGCATCCCTGTTTATGTTGTAGAAAGTAAGGCTGTGATTTGAATATTTATTCCTAAATTTTCAACACAGCAAAGCATCTTAAGTCAAGGAGAATAAAGCCCGTGGCCTTATTGTCTTCCCAGAATAACACATCTAAAACCCGTCAATACAAATTTATCTCTATAGAGGGTTTATTTTCAATTTCATTGTAAAGTTAAACTTCCAGCAAGCAGCTGAACAGCACCATGAGCCAACCCAGATTCCTGAGAATGACTTTCATTGATCAGATATTGCAAAATTAGGAATCTGAACTCACAGAAGTGTCTCCCAGTGCTCTTGCCTTCAGTGGCAGGGTCTTGCAGAGCCAAGGTTCCCCCAGCTCCCCTCCCCTAGACCCTCTAAGAAAACCCCACAGGGGTACCTACTACATTCCAAGCAGTAAACCAGTGTTTTAAACAGGGGCTCTGGAGCTCACTTCTTCCCTTATTTCCTCCCACACAATATTAGAAGTGTTTTTGCATATAAAAACTCACCAAGCTATACAGAAAACCATGTTTCCTTTGTGCACACACACTGTGGCTGCCTGAACGGTTGTGTAGAAGGTGAAACCCTTTTCCTTTGGATGGGCACGTCATTAAAAGGTTGTGGCAAGAGCAAAACTTTGGGGTAAAAGGTATATGTGCACGGTCATGTTTGGGTCTCACTTCAGTGAGAGTTTTTCATACCCACATGCTCCAACAGGGCTTTTCCACCTCTGTCATGTGTCCTGGACACTGCTCACTCTGGGTGCCCAGGCTGGGACCAGGGCTAAGGAGCTGCGACTGGAAACAGTGAACCCAGAGGCACAAAGCAGAGCTCGTTTAGGAACAAAGCCACGTGCCTCCCCATACCAAAACTGGGGCTTGAGTGATGGCAAGCAGTGTACATTCCCCTTAAGCCAAAGGGTCTCCCCCAGGGAGCCCATGGGTGTGCCAACACACTGCCAGGGGAGCAGGGGAGGACTACTCCCCACACCATGAGTGGGGCAAGAGGAACAAGGAGACATGTCACAGCCACTGATTAACCTGCTGAATCTGACACCCTGAGGTAGCAACCAGGATGAGGTGGAGCACGTAGAGCAGATCCTCCCCTGTCCACATGCACGGTGCCAGCGTTCCTGCCCATCACAAACTGATTCCTGCAACTGCCAGAGACAAGTTACAGCCTGAACGAGCTCAAGGATGGAGCCTAACCTGTCCATTCTTTCCTCTCCTTTCACAAATTCCCACCTTTTGCCTTATAAAATACAGAAGAGCATTTCAGAGCACCTGAGATGCCCGGAGTTTCGGCAGCAGCCAGTACACAGAATATATTTCTATACATAACATTAGCAAAAATAACCCACCATTGTGTTCGTGACTTCAGATGACTGGAGCAGAGTCTCCATCTAAAAAGCACCTACAAGCCTTTTGCTTCAGTGAGTCCATCAGTGCTAGAGCAGGAGTTGAGGACATCAGAGCTAGCCCCTGTACCCAAACCCTCAATAAATTATCTGTGTATCTCTATTGAACGTTATCCCCTGCTGCAGCAACGACAGCGCTGCCAGAGGGAACAATCTCACCGTTAACCCATAGAGAGAGAAATTCAATATAAAAAGGTTTACTACACGCAGACAAGGTACATAAACTACAGCCAGGACTGTGTGCTACAGGGTATCAATTGCATTGGAACGGCACCAGTGTGATGACAGTCACCCCACCCCTCGCTGAAACACGAGCTCAGGATGTACCCAGTGAAAGATGCTGGTTTCCAGAGATCTTACTCTGGTTTTCAGCTCTCAGTTTTAGGGATTTTCAGCTGTAATAGCTGGAGTGGGATGTGACTAGTGGCTGGTGGGAGCAGGTGGACAGGAAGCAGGGAAGTCCTGGTGCCTGCAGCCCTGGGGAGCCCATGTCGTGCTCCCAGCACACCAGCAATGCCCTGCTCTGATCCCCACAACTCCCTCCTGGGTCACAATGCGACTGCATCCCCACTGCTGCACAGCCTGAAAAGCAACAACGGGAAGACCCCCAAAATCACTGCAGCAAGGCTGGCTGTCTTCCTAAAGGACATTCTCCAGGAGAACTACAGCTTCCCAGCACCAGCTGACTTGGGCTGTGCCGGGTGGGAAATCAGCTCTGATGGTGAGGACCGTAATCCTTCCCTGGGGAAGCATCTCAGCACCTGTCCCCACATCACTGCCTGGCTTTCCTCCTCCCTGGCCCTTAGTTTACCCTGAGCTTCCTTGGCAAAGCTCACAGGTCTGCTCTCCGGATTGTTTCTCCTTAACCTTGTCACCTCCAAGCTCATCCACAGACACCTCGGGTCCCGTGGCCTCATAGAGCTCTCTGCCCCACAGCCCCCGAGCACAGCAGCCTTCCCTCCCACACATCCTCCCCAGTGAGGCAGGACCGACACGCTGACCTGTACAGCCACTGTCTTCTTCTGAGAGCTCCTCAGCAGGGTGAGCCCCTTGTGTTCCTGCTCCCGCTGCCTGCCTGGCATCTACAACCGGTCTTCCTCAGCTCAACACCCAGGGCATCACCTGCCTGTGCCCCAGGGACCAGCACAGCATCAGAGGGGAGGCAGGACCGCCAAGATGGGTGCTCAGATGGTACAAAACGCTCCACATCCCCTGCATCTCCCACAAGGTCACAAACTGATTCCTTTGAAATGAAACAGTCACAGGCATCACTTAATGTTCCTTTGGAGAGTTCAAAAGGCCCCTCTGTAGGGACGCTGTGCTGACCCAGGGGTGGGTTTCACCAGGGACACTGTGTCATTCTATCTGGACTGCCTTTGATTTGGTGTTTTCTTTAATCCAGAATAAACATCATCACGAGTAGAAGGGCCTGTTGCATCCTCTGAGCACAAGGAACCAAACAAGGTCCTTCAGGACACAGACTTTAGGCACAAGGGAGAGGGAGGAGATGCACCAAGAGGAGATGTAAGTGAGAATGGGTTACAATTATGGGAGAAATCTGCATGTGACATTTCTTTGACTACATATACAAGAATTATAGGGCTCAGGGAAGTTTCAATGAATTTCTATACCTTTTATTCCCTTATATTTCATCTCTGGCCTTTTACAAAGTGCATCATCACCATGTAATTCTACACACATAAATATTTATGTATTATTACAGGAGAACCACAAGGCAATCACACTTTCACCGTCACTGGTTTTCTTCACCTCGACATTAAGCTTGCCAGCTAAATAATTACATTTTCTTCTTATCTAACTTGTGGGAAAACAAATTTAATAACAGAAATACAGCTAGAAAGACAAATACTTAAGGGAGAATAATTTTCAGACTTAAACTTCACAAGCTGGATAGATTATTCTGGACACTGGATAATTACTCGGCATGTCTTTATCACAAAAGTGCCCACACATTCTAATTAATCCAAATTACTTTCTAAGGGCCATGCTATTAGACACATGCAGAAGCAACCAGATATAGAAATATATTATTTATTCTTTTAAAGGTCTCTGACACCTCTGTCTTTCTGCACCCTGATGCAAACCACACCACAGGGGCTGGACACTCCTTCCTCCGTGCCACAGCAAGCCCAAGCAAAAGAGGGGAAAGGAGCTGGCTGTGGATGTGGTACAACAAGAAGTGTGCTGAAAAACCTGCTCGGCTTGGCTCAGAGCAGCATTTTCAAAAGAGATACTGCAAGAGAGAAAGAGGAGCATCAGCTCTGGCCAGCCCCCTGAACTGGGCTCCCTGGCTTGGCGAAGCGGCGGGCGGCAGAGCCATGTGCCTGTCTGCCTGGGCACGAGGTGCCGATTTCACCAGCCCCAGTCCAGAGACACCGAAGCTTGCCCTGGGTCCCCAGGACCAGCCAGGCTTCAGGAAAAGCCTCTTGCCACCAGGGCAGCACCCTGCAGCACCCATACAACAGATTCTCCTGTCACAACCCAACAGACTGCTTTCCTTCTTCCATGACCCCTTATTTCTTTCTCTTCTCTACCTTGCACTCCTCCTCATGGGAGATGCTGCATTTCTGGCTCTGGTCTCGCCTCCAAGCAAAGCTAATTTTGAGAGACTCTCACACACAGTGCAACCCCCCCAGGGCTCCTTCCTGAACTGTTGCTGGTGCTTCCACCGGCATGTCAGGAGGATGCTCCAGCTCCCACGAGCCAGAACTGGTGCGGCTGGTGAAGCACTGGGTGACAGATGTAACGCTCTTCCTCATCCCTCATACGACAGTGCGTCAGAGACAGGGACTAATCCCTCGAGTCAAAGGGGTGCTGGCAAACTGAGTTGCTTAAAGGATTACAGAAGACTGCAGCAATCTCCTTTGTTCTTCATGCGATTACTCTTATCGTCATTCGCCCCCTTTAACAGCCCTGATAAGTATGATCTTCCCTGAACCAAATACAAACTTCCAAATACTTGAAGTTTCACTTTAACAGAAGGCAACACATGCAGATTGGGCAGTGGTTTGCCAGAACAGAAGCTGTTTCAGGCACTCCTAGAACACCACATCGATGGCAAACATTTATAGGTGCATGGACCAACCCAACAGCACGGGAGACTTCTCAACCTTCAAGAAAACACTTACATACATGTCTACAACGGAAGTAATGCTCAGTGAAATGCACCAAACAACTTTTTTCAATGAATAAAACCACCTTTCCTAGTCCTCATCTACCCTTCTCTTACCTCTGCTGAACTGGGCAATGTGAGTCCATCATTAACATCATTTTCAGGTGTTGAAAAAGGATCACAACTCTCTACCCAGTGTCCTTTTGAAGTTTCATGGGTGCAAATTTGGTGTAAATCGCTGTCAGCATTCAGTGTACGGGCTTTACACACAGGGTTGTTAGGCAACAAGCACAGGCCTGAAGGACCTTGGGTCTGGTTTGGGTTTCTAATTGTCTCAATAGACCCGACCTGCTCTACGGCCCCACCAGTGCAGGGCTGAGCTCCTATATATACACACCTTGAAACGGAGGGAGATAAAAACCAAGTGCAAATAAAGCTCCTTTTACTCGAGTGCTGAAACAGCTTCAAAGCAAACTCAATGATAGTTTTTCCTCCTTGCAATTCTTTTAGCAAGGAACGACACAGCTACTCTGGAAACCCAAATGGTACCTGGAGGACCCACACGTCAAGACTTGGAACAGCTTTTTCTTCAGCAAACTGACAACTCCAGCTCTCCGTGGCACTCAGCTGGTTCATCGCCCTGCCTACAAGTTGGCTTTAAGCTCTCAGAGATCAAACTAATGGGCTCCCTGGGCAGTCTTGTATTTTTTTTTAACCTTTCTTTGCACGTCTGGCTCCCTCTCAGTGGCAGGGATTTCGCTGGCAGTCGTGTCTTGAAGTTTTGCATAGGATTTCTGTAGCTGATCCGTGCACAGGGCAAGCGAGTTTTGCTGAGATGAAAGAGATCGCTCTGACCCTGAGAAACTCCAAAGATAAAAGGTGCAGAGCCCATTTCTGGAAACCACTAAATATTTCAGGATCCCTGCGCTGTGTAGCAGGCTGCTAACGCTGGCAGTCCTCACGCCCAGCGTTATTTAGGGCTCGATGCTGCAAGCTGCTAATGCACCAAGCTACAGAGCAGAGCAACCTGTTTACTTTCAGGAAACACGTGCAGCCAGCGAGCTATGGAAGCAGAGGAAAAGCCAACAGCAGGGAAGAATGATTTGGTACAACATATTTTCCCCTTTTTCTGAAATAAAAATTGCATGTAGAGCATCACATCCTCAGCTGGTTGAAAACTGCCACCAGCTTCAATGGAGCTCTACCACGTTTTGCACAGCTTGGAGATGCAATGCATGGAGTTAGCACTGCAAAGCACGAGGCTCTGCAAATAATCCTGCATCTGCATTTATCCCATCAAAATGAGCAGCACAGCTCTGGAGATCACATCATGTGCAGTTTGCACCCCAAATCGCTGCATTTTTTCACTCCTCTGGGAACAGGTACCTCTAAAAGCAAGTGGATGCAGGACGCCGGGTGTCAGATCGTTGTGAAGCACTGAAGATAACAGGTCAGCTATCACCACAACAAATTAAGAAGCGCCGGAAGCTCTGCAGGAAGAAGAGCTCGTTTTGATGGTGGTGATGGGATGTGATTTTCCTTGTTAGCCCCTGACCAGCAGGGCCGGGCTCCGCACATCATCTTCCTGACAGAAATTAGACAAGCTCCATGACCCATGTTTACAGAAGCCTGAAGCCATCTCAGTGCTTGAGCTCACTGCAGGAACGGATCGGCCCTTCCAGCCCCCGTTCCACAAAAGGAGGGGAGGAGTGGGGAACGGGGAGAGGATGGGCAGGGCAGGGGGGAAGGGAGATTCGCTTTCCACTTGAAAATATTTTGAGCATTTTCAACGCAAAGAGCATCCTCACAAAGGTGTAAACAGACATCAAGCAACATGGGCTTTCCCAGGCAAGCAGCAAACTGGAGCTGTCTTATTCCTGACCAATAAGCCACAATAAAACATGAGTGACAAATAAAAATCCAGATGGGTTTTCAAACACTCAGCACCCAAGTTCTGCTCTTTGTGGCCCCTCCTGCTCTGACCCTGTGGCACGACAGCAGCTTTATCAGGATATGCTGGTAGCTTTTTAAACGCTGCCTTCTACCCTCAGATCTCACATGTCTCTCAGCTTCCTAGGTGCCAGCTTTCAAAATAAGCATACAGCTTTTATTTTCTTCTTTGTTGCTTTTTTCTTTCCCCATCCCCTCCTCCCCCCCGACAATTCCCTTCCCTCCGGTTATTTATTCCTCTGGAGGGTTAAAAGAACAGCACAGAGGAACAAGCCCCCTGTGCATACTTCATCAAGATCTGTAGACTTGCCACTAATTACTGCAGTCACAGTTATCAACCTTACAAGCAGTTCAGGAGGACGGAGCCAGCGGTGGCCGCTGGAGCTCAGCGGGTTGCGCTCACCCTGCGGTGTGGGTTGGCACCGCATCGCTGCCGCGTTTTGGGAGCCCAGGAGCCTGGGTGTTGCTCCCAACGCCGAGTTCTGGTATCACGAGCAACCAACAGGAAAATTAGCATTGTAAAATGGCAACCTCATTTAGATAAGCACTATGTGAATCCATCTAATTTGTATACAGAGTCATTATATGGTCACAACCGAGTGACTCAAGCCTCTTGCTTTTGTTCTTCCCCCCTCGTCCCCCCCCCCCCCAAATAACAGTGCTCTGGGAGTATCCTTACTTAGTTACGCATTGCTGCTAGCTGACAGTTCACTGGCAGGCATTAAATGGCAGGAACATTATTGTTAATAGCTTGGAATGACAGCTGTCAGTCGGGAAGGGGGGGCAGCAGCTCTGCCCTCCACCTGAGGACCCCCCAGTAGCCCCTGCAAGGACACCAACCACCCTCCCATGCTCGGAAACTTCAGTGACCCCCCCAAAACTTCCCTTTGCAGTGCCTGCTAAGCAGCTTCCCAGGTTTTTCTGTGCTCCTCTGGAGCTGCTCAAAATGGTTGTCAGCCTCTTCCCACTAACACCATGCCAGCTCCTCCGATGCTCAGCGGCAGGGCACGGGCAGGCCCTCTCCATCACTGGCAGGGGTGCAGGGTCTGCAGAGATGGGTCCCCCTGCATCGCCCCCCTGGGGCTCCCCACTCTCTGGGGCCGCTGGGCGATCGCTCTACACCTGCGCTCTTGGAAATCCTTCTCCATAGCCAGAAATGCCAGAAGATTTTAACATGCGTGCTGACAGCTTGGAAATCACCATGTTTAATAACAGCAAGCTGAAGGGAAGCTAGATAAACAGAAATACTTTCCACTCACACGCTGTCCTGCTCCGTTTACATTATTCCAGGCATGTGGGAGATTTGTACCTATCTAGGTGCTTACACCGACTCCATCACCATGGTATCCAAGCAGCTCGCAAGTCTTTAAAAATAGAACTAATAGCATTTTCTCCTTATTTCTTCCTTTCAAGCTTTCAAGAGAAATGCTTCATTTATGGCTTTATTTATTCATTTGTTTGCAGAAGACGTGGCGCCGAGCACAGAGCTTCCCCTTCGTGTTGGGGGAAGAGGGAAAAAAAGAACGAAAGATGAAAAAGAAGGATTTAAAAGAACTGTCTGTGTAGTTAGGTGAGGCCTGGTACCTCTGGGTGCTCCTCACACATCCTCTGCCCGATCCCAACTCACGGAAGCCCTGACTGATGCACCTTACCTGGGTGGGATGGGGAACTGTAGGGGGGGGGAGAAGAGAGTGAACGAGCGCTGTGTAATTCAGATTAAGCCTATATAGGCTTGAATTAATGAGAGCTGATACCAGACTCAAGGAATGGTCCCTGCAACCTGGGTACCACCTGTCTGGTGAGCACCTGCCGGGGCAGGGCAGTGTGCCTGATGCATGCCAGGCATGGACGAGGGGGCTTCCTGCTGCTCCCACACACATCCCAGCCCCTGGGAAACAGCACATCACACTCAAGGGAACGTGCCTGGCATAGCATGGCAGAACGCAGGGAAGAGGAACGGTCTTTGGATCACTTCCCCCACTCCACTGCTTCCTTCTATCTTTTCCCAGGCTAGAGAGACAGAGCGGGGTGTTATGTGTACCTGCTCTTCTGCCACCCCTTTCAACAAGGGCTTTTTCCTGAATAAGCTAGCAGGAGCCTTGCCAATCTCTTAATGAGTTTCTCTTCATCCCTACAGCTTCCTGAAGGTACCCCAGACACATCTCCAGTCATCAGGAATGTGGACGGAGAGGAGCGTGTCCCAACACATCCGATGGCACAGGGGGACACGGCACAGGTGCTGGGGGGGCTCAGGATTCAGAGAGGAGACTCCATTGCCACGAGCTGCCCAAGAGCTATCCAAACCTCCCCACAGGACCTATGGGTTTTGCATATAACGCTCCACCCTTCCCCAGCAACACATCCCCAGGCCCCCTGCTTGGGAGCTCCTCATCCACAGACCCACACAGAACACAGCAGAACAATGCCACAAAACCCCAAGGAATGTGGTAAGGGAACAGTGAGGACTCTGTCCTCTTTCTGGGCTCCCCTGGAAGAAGGAAGCAACTTCACTGCCTTCATTCTACAGCTCTCCATGAGAGAGGGAAAAAAATTACGTATAGCTATGTATATCACAGCAAACCTGATTAAATCAGATAGGAGAACCCCAGCTCTTTCATCGGTATCTTCTAGGAGTGTGGAAATCAGAGATGGGGAGGAAAACCCACCCATAAAGCTCGTTCAGACCACCTATTCCATATCTAGGCCAATGCGGAGGCGTATTCCCCGCAGATCCCCGCTGCTCTCTCCTGCTTGCTGCGGAATAATTACAGCCAGCAACGTGACTTCATGTTTCCCCAGAAGCAAACCCCTGCATCCTCCTCACAGCCCTGAACCCGCCGGGCTCCCACCGACCACCTCGCCCGGCCGCCGATGCGTCAGCAATTCCCACTCCCAGCAAGGATGCAGCTCCAGCACGTGCCGCCGGAAACCCTTCCCATCGCCGGCTTGTGACCACGCTCAGCGCACAAGTTAACCTCTGAGATTTATTCTGTCCCATTTTGCCACCATAATAGAGAAGGAAGAGATACTAATTAGCTCAGTGCTGCTGCAGGAATGCATGAATATTAATGCAACCATCCAAACTAATTTCACCAATTACTACTATTACAGCAGCTCTATTACAATTCATAAACTGAGGATTGATATGAAGATCACTCTTATTAAGAGAGTGAGAAGGACTGTTAGTTGGGCTCCATCGTGCCTCAAGATGCTACTAACAAGGTTAGAAACTTTTTTTTGTATATAAAATAATAATAAACATCTGAAATACTTTAAAAATAAGATAAATATATTTATCTTCCGCCAAGAAAAGATGCCCCACCCAGTTTTTGGAGATGCTTTTATAGCCATTAATTCAAACAGTAGGATCTACAACCTGTTATTTTATTCCCACCCAGGCATCTCCCTTCTGCCTGTGCCACCCAGCTACGCCAGGTTTCTCCCAATGTGTTAGCAGGCCTGCCTTGCCATCACAAACATACTCAGAGCTTCCTTCACCACCGGCTGGGTGAAGTTTAGTTTCCCTAAACTCTCCAGCACAGACCAGTCAGCGCTGGGAAGGACAGAAAGACCTGTGAAACCAAGGAACCGATTCCCGATTTAGAACCTTTATTCTCTTCCTGCATCTCTCATTGACCCCCTCCTTCCAAGTGTCTGATCCCAGAAAGAGATCAGTACGTGGAAGGGGTGATTGATTATATGGGCTGTTAATGCCCAAATGCACTTTCATTGCGTGCACAGCGTTGCATCCCTGTGTTTGTCTCCTTTGGTGATGTCCCCCCCCACCCCCCAGCTGCAAACACTGTCAGCACTTGGAAATTATAAAGCTACAGTCTACTGGAACTGCAAAGGAATTAAACTGTTTCACGGGGGAAAGACACACATTAAGACTGCCTTATCAAGTCACGCTGACTCAGAACGATGGCACAGTATTGCTGCTGCTCCTGAACCAAAGGCTACCCTGCTCTAACACCATCCACCCAATGTAACTACCATCTGTACAGATGCCCAATTTACAAGACTCCCAGTGCTATGAGCCATCAAGTACCTGACACACGCATCACAGCATCAGAAATTTAACTCTAGATGACAAAATCACTCATATGAAGGTGACATGGGCTGTGGAGATGAATTTCTAGTTCCACCTGAGCACGGACCACCACCATGACCCAAAGCCCACCTCAACCCCAGGCACCACAGTTCCCTGGGGGCCTCGCCACGAGCAGGGCTCTCCCACACTGAGCACTGCACACATCCTGCACCTTGCACCAGGGCAAGGAGCCATCTTCTGCATTCATTTCCAGGGGAGCAGCAGACACCTCAGGCACTTTGTAGCGGGTGAGAATCCGTTTGCTGAAGAGCTGCTGTAAGCGAGCTAGAGCAGCATCCCAACGACCAACCCTGGTCCCGACACTCCCGACTCTCACACTTTAGGCTTGGCTAAAGACTGAGCCTGTGTGTCATCTAGCACCGTGCCAAGGGCCTAACAAAGATCTTCTATATTTCAGGGGAAGGGCCACTCAGTTTAATAACAGGTGACACAGACGCAGGGTCTGAGCACGAGTTCCCTCTCCTGCGGCTGCTGGTGCACAGAAGTAGGGGGAAAGAAACAAAAATAACCCCACTGGTTCTGGCTGGCAGAGGAAGCTGTTTGCACCATCACACAGATCAGGCTGTTATGGACCAGATGCAAGACTCACCGAAATTACACAGCATCCTGTATCCCTAATGGCCTGCAATTTTAGAGGAGAACAGCTCCCCTGCTAACAGCCTGGAAACACGCAGGAGCCTTGTAGAGGTTTTTTTTCTCTGCTTCCACCTGCTGGCCAGACCATAATAATTCCCGATGGAGATGAGCACTGCGGATGGGAGTCAGAGCCACTCGTGAACTGATGATGGATGGGCCATGCCGGCGGCCAAAGCCTGGTCACCACACTGAAGCTTCACTGATGTTCCCAGCACAGCGCGATGGGGCATCCAGCAGCTCGTTCCTTGCTGGAGATGCAGCCCTGAGATCAAGTTCTGCAAGGGCTGGATTGATCGTGGGTCCTTCATTCCCTGGGCACTATTGGTAAATTCACACAGGGAAACCAGGCACAGTATAAAGGGAGAGCAAAGATGGGAACGGAGCCTCGGTGGCAGCGCCGTGATGTCTGCGGTGACACCAGCGCAGAGGAACTGAGCAGATAATAGTTATTTGGGTGAAAAACGCTCTCAACACAGAATCATAGGAGGGTTTTTTTTTTTCCCCCAGAAGGGACACTCACTGAAAATTGGAAGAGACTCGTGAAAATTGTTCCTAGAGATAATTACTATTAATGACTTTCATCCAGGATGAATGTCGAATCAGAGCCAAGCTCCGTGGCGATGTGCACTCAAGTACATAACACGGAATTCGAATGTAAATCTACCCACTTGCTAAAAAATCAGACTATCTAGTGTGGTCACCATCATTGTAAACATCTCTATGGGGTATTCTTCCACTCTTGGGTGACAACCCTGATGGACACTGCCCAACATGCACGCACAGAAGTGATGCTGATGAGATGAAACCATCTTGTTCATCTCAAATGCAAACCTTATTCTTTGGAGGAAGCTAATATCTCAAATGGCATTTGCTCTAACCACACTGAGCTTGGATTAACATAAAGTGTACCCTAAAGCCCACCTGAAGTTCAGTATTCCAAAAGGACAAGGCAACCTAACACTGCAAACCCAAGAAACGAGCACCGAGAACTGTGAGCTATTTATACAGGTCCTTTGCCAAATGTTTCTGTACAAGATTGGAAAGCTTCAAAAACAAGCCAGTGATGTACTTCAGCTATTCACACAGGCCTGTCTCATCCCTGCATTAATAATTTAACAAAATTGTGGCACGCCACATACATACACAGACAAAAAAGGAGCAAAAAATGCTGCAAAGGGTTATTTCAAAACAAACTAAGTGTGGTAATGTGAAAAGACCACTTCAGAATGAGCCCTGTCATACCCTTCAAGCAGCAGCTTTCATTTGCTTCCTGCTTTTTATTTTTCTTTTTTTTTACATAAAGTGCCTCTCACAAATATTGTTTATGTCACTCCAAATACAAAGGACATCAGTTCCAGCAGGAACAGCACTATGCAGGAGCATCGTAGGAGGCGGCATCAGTGGTAGCCAAGGATAAGGATGAGATAGAGCTCGAGTTTCTCTTGTTTTGGTGAACCCAACCAAGTAAGCAGATCTCCCAGCAGCAGCTATTTATAAATGCAACATCATCAACTGTTCTCATCTTGGGGCAGCAGCACTGTGACGTCCATTCACATGCCCAATTCACATCAGCGAACACAATGGACAGTGATGGTCTTCCACGGAACTGGCCATTTTCTTGTCATCCCACAAAGTCATTTGCATCTTCCCACAACATTACATCCAAATACCAGTTTTCAGATGGAAGCTGCCAGCTCTGGAGCAGCAGGTGAAACACTAGGGAGATGCTCGAAGCTCCAGGCTGCATGGTTTGGAAGGAGGAGTGAGGAGCAGCTCGTGGTGCATGAAGGGGGAAGGATGAGGAGCAGAGTTCCCCAGGCCAGGGCTGAGGCAGGACAAGGAATCTGTTTCTCACTCCTCTTGTTCACCAAAGCTGCAGCAGTGCTAACAGGATAGAATCTGACAAAAGCGTCCAACAACAGCAAAGCAGCCATATTTAGACAAAAAAATCAGTACTGAAAACATTCCAACCTGCTTTTTAGGTAACTGCATTCTTTGTCATGCCTCCCTTTACAGCCCTCTTTCCCACCAAGGACCAGGTCTTCAGTGTCTTCCCCCCAAGGCCTGTAAGCTCTTCTTTTTTCTGCTTTTCTCTTTAAAGATACTGCCTGAATTTCCAAGCTTTTCATATTTCTCTGCTACATATCCCTGCTCCATCTGGCACTTGCAACACCTTCCAATTTAGATTCATCTGGATTGCATCCAGCAACAGCTTCAGAAATACTGAAACAGATGCCTTAAACAATGTCTCTTCGACTTCTCTTCCACCTTTTGCACCCATGGAGGAGGGAGCTGCCAGACCTTCCCACCCTCTCCCCTGCAGAGGAGCCCTGAGGGCTCCCGACTCTGCTGCACTCACCAGGAGTGCTGGAGGAAAGAGCCCTTGACTTTGAGGCTGCGGTGGCCTCCTGGATGGCTCCGGGCTCAGGCACGGAATGAGTCCCACAGGCCCCGGGCAGCCGCTGCTTTCCTCCACTCATCCTCCCTCCCGACCCACCCCTGCAAACAAGACCCCATCCACTCTTCAACTCTCAGCTGCCACCATCTCTCTCCCCATCTCCGCCAGCTGCCCGGAGCTCTGCTGTCTTCTCCTCTGCCACATCCACTGCCACACAGCCTGAATGCCACCAGGCAGGTGGGTGCCCCATCCCTGAGCCACCGCCTGGAGCTCTGCAGCCTCACATGCTGCATCCGGGGCTGGGGACACACAAGGTGTCACAGGGATCCTTCGTGATGTTCAAGCATCCCCAAAGTGCAGAGGATGAGGCGGCAGCTTCCCTCTGGAGTCCTGTACGCAGAGCCATGGGCAGGAACAGCAGCATGGGCATGCAGGGCCGCCTCAGCTGATGCTGAGCCCAAACCCAGAGTGAGCCCCATGGTGTGCTGGTCCGCACAGCATGCTGGCACCCCCAGCAGCACCCATCTGCCTCCATGCCTGCCCAGACCCTTCCCACTGAGGCTGCTTTACTCCCAAGCAGCTTGTGGATTTACAGACCTGTAACCACTTCCAAACCTGCTGGCATGACACGTACATACATCTATGAATATTTAAGTAGCTGAGGCATTGGTCACACAGATTTCATCTCCACATTCACAACTACCTACTCAGTATATACACCACATATGTATTTAACTGACTCCATTTTCTCCTTTGTTTTCTTTTCATCTCCATGATTACCGCCCATCAGTCAGTAGGAAGCTACATCTATAATTCAAAACAGACCTTCAAACCTGGCTCCTGTTTCTAATGAGGGGGTAGCGTAGCATTGATCTGGCTTCTCATGCACTGTAATAAATATAAATCAAACTTGTAATCCTTCCCATTTCTAAACACAAACCCAGCATCAAGTAGCCAGCCTTACTTCAGGAGTTTTCAAGTGCTGCTAATTTTTTGAGTACGTATAGAAACTAATTCTTCATCCCCCCTGCAGCTTAAACACGAGGGGAACTTCATCTGTAACTGCTTCCCGACTGAACCTCGGATGTGAAGAGGATGAAATCATCCCCCTTCACATGGAGCATCTTCAGGAGAGGGGACTGCTTTGATTCGGAGGGGTTTGGGGCAAAGGGGGACATATGGGCTGTGCAAAGGGCTGGCCACACACAATTCCACACAGAGTTCGGAACCCCTGCGAGTTTCTGCCACTCTGTGAGGACCTCTGCAGCAACCAGCCCTCACAGGGAGCCCCTGGAGCAGAAGTGCTGTAGGGAATACAAAGTGTCTGTGACCACTTTCTCTTCAGACAATAGTGATTTTAATTCCTGAAACTATTAACAAGCACTTGCTCCTTTTTCAAAGGGATCAGAAAGAAAGTTAGGGCAGAAAATACACAGGAAAATCAGAAGTAGCCAGAAGAAATGTGGGAAGATTCCTGCTCTCTGCAGGCGCTGCGTTCCCACACCACTGCAACCGGTCACCTTGCTGCCCGAATGGATGCAGCTGCCCAGGGATGCTCTGGAGCACCCAAAAGGCAAATGCCCAGACCCAAAAAGTCACCCTCACACCCGACTGCAAGCCCATCACCACCGCAGGAGGAATTTTTATTATGTAAATTATTTTATGTCAGTGGGTTTTAGTGGCCACGGGACACCAGTGTGTTTGTTGGCTGGGGGGGGGGGGGGGGGGGGAGCTGGGCCAGCCTGGGGGTGATGCTGGCCCAAACCCCCATCTCAAAAAGCTCATTGATGACTGGCAAATCATGCCAGGCAGATCCCAGCCCTGCTCCTGACCCCATGCCAGTGCACTCGACAGGGAGAGTGGGGACTGACCTCTCTTGCAGGGCAGAGCCAAACCTCCCATCCAAGGCCACTCCAGAAATCTATTCCAGCTCTCACATGGTCTTACTGGAGGCAGCAATTTGCCACCTTTCCTGGTCACTAACACCAGTTCAGGCAGCAAAGTGAAACATGGCATCTGTAACAAAACACTGTCATTTTGGGGTGTGGAGAGGTGGCAGGGCCAACCCCATCTCACAGACACTGGCACCCAGCACTGTGAGGAAAAATCCAGGAATGGAAAACAACATCCTTATCCCAGCAGCATCACCATGCCCGGAGGTGCAGGGATGCCTAATTTCTAAAATCAGAGGCTGCCCGCAGCAGCTAATTGTGCACCATGTGTGAACGAGGCATTGTGCACTTAAATGCTGGATTAAGCTCTGAGAACAGAGAATCATCTTTCGCTTACAGTGCAAGACAAAGCTGCTGTAAAGACTCTCCTTCACACAAGTTCTATGGGAAAACGTCTTACACGTAATTAAATGATACAGTTAATAAAACCCAAGCATCAAAGGGAAGGGAAAATAAAGGTTTCCAGGCAAGGGAAAAGATGTTTTCAGATCTGATTTCAAAATGATGTTGCATAAATGAGAAAGCAAATTTAACATTATCATACTCTATCATTAGGAGAAAATGAGAACAATCTACTTATCACTAAACTGCATTTTTTAAACAAAAAACCCACTTAAAACGAAATACATGGTTGATATAAAGACCATAAAAGCTGGGTTATTCACAACAAGCCAGGCTGAAAGGGTTCAGCTGCAATGTCCCGTCCTATATAGAGCTGCTCTGGAGGCACGGATCCCCCATCAGACCCATGGACTGAGGACAGACTGTCCCCAAAATTCTCACTGCAGGATAAGTCAGAAACATCTGCAAACACCTGATTTCCTCTGGTACAAATAAAGAAATATAAAAAGTTAGCATTGTGAGTTGCCAAAAGTCTCCACTTGGTACCAATTCTCTCCACTCGGTACCAATTCTCTCCACTCAATAAATTCAACAAGCCAATAAACCTTGGTTAGTACAATCTCCCTCAAATCTCAGCGAGGGATGCGGTTCCACTCACCCCCCACAAGCACTGCTAGATGCCAGCTCCAGATTCACTTCCAGCCCAGATTCAGATTAAGCAAAAATTTTAAAGTAATTCCAGTGTATAATTTAAGTTATCAAAAGAATTCTCTTCATACAGTGACTGAATTAGCCTTTCAAAGTTTACCAGTACCATTGAAGTGACAGAAACACAACTGACACTGACAAAATTAAAGGTGCTCAGCTGCTTCACCAAACCCACAGCGATGACGATATCCATCCCTGGTTACTCAACCCTACATGATCTAAAGAAAAGCAGTGGCTGTCCCTGACCGAGATTCTTTTGTAGGCAGCAGAAAGCTAAGTAAAAATAGACATGTGATTTGAAAAAGGAACAGCCCAGGACACAGCTTGCCTGTTACTGCTATGGGGCAATGGGAGACAATTCTCTTGGGGGAGGAATGGGAGGCAAGCGAGCAGTCAGTTGGTCTGGGGACAAATACGGAGCTCCCTGGATTGGCTCTAGCCAGGACCAGCAGCCCATCCTTCTCCATCCATCCATGGCTTTCCCCTAGTTTAGTCCAGGGACAGATCCCCTGCATCCTGCGGGAGCAGGGCTGCAGCTCTCACATTCAAGTTGCTACCCATGCTCCCCATCCCTTACGCTTGTGTGTGGAGCTGGTCACCAGCGCTGAAGAATGCAGAAGATGCATTATGAATGCTGTGCAGCAGGGAGAGCAACGCACATAAAGCCAGCCACGGAACCAGCGCGCAAACCCGCGGCTTAACTCCGCCAGCTACGCCAGGGGAAGCAGGGATGCTTGAACACGCGAGCCTTAAGACGCCTCAGAATGAAGAGAGGCTTTTGATATATATTTAATTGCAAAACTCAAAGAAAATCCAAAAGCAACCTGAGGTGAATAACCGAGATGAGAGATTCAGCGAGGAGAGCTCAGAGACGCCAAGAAGCGCACATTTCCCCCCAGCTGAATCCTTTAGACAACACTTCAAACAAGGAACTGAAATCTCGACGTAGAAGTGGCTGCTCAGCACTCTAACAATCCTGGGCAAGGTGTGCAGCCTGAAAAATTCAATCCCTTAACAACGGGGAGAAGAGTATTATGTATTATCACGTATGTTCTCAAAGCAGACTGAGATTAACCAAAAGAAAAAGAGAATAAAAAAAGAGAGAAGCCCAGCAAAGGCTTAAGAAGGGAGTGCTTTTCCCAGGTCTAGTTGTGGGAATGCTGAAAATTTATGGTACTTCCCTTTTAGCACCCAACAGTTTCTAGCAGCCATAGCCAGCAGTAGATTAAGCAGTTAAACTGATAAAAGAGAGTACGTGCTATGGATTTCTGGCGCCAGTGAATGGACTCAGTGGATTCACAAATCCAAGAGGCCTTTCTCATCGACTTCTCCCTGAAAATTGTGGCAACGTTATTTTCTCCCCCTGACTCTCAGCATTTTCTCCTTTTATTTTAGTCTGTAACTCAGGAAGGGAGAAGTAATTTTTTTTTCCCTCCATCTGGCAAACAATACAGGTCATCTCTACCTGCTTTAAACCCCCAGAAAAACACCCTCATGGATGCAGCGGGCAGCCGGCGGCAGGACCGCCACCTCCGCGGCGCATCTGATTGCCGCGGAGCTGGAAAACATTCAAGCAATTATTTTTCTCCCTTGAAGCAGCAACCAACCCCCATCACCACTCCCTAGTTCATCAAGGAGGCTGCTGCGCGGCGGGGAGAGGCAGCCACTGGTTACGCAAGCGCTGCCGCGGTTCCCCACTCGCGTGATGCGCTTTCCGCTGACGCTCATTGGGACAGGCGCTGTCTTACTCATTCCTGCTCAAGAGATCACCCTGCAGAGCAGCTCCCCCCCAGTTCTCCCGCAGTCCCTAATAAACAATGCCTTATTCCTGCGCCGCGTCCGGCAGGAAACGTGTAAGACGCTCAGGTTGAAGGGCTGGTGAGGTAAATGGGAAAGCTGGGAGAAGTTTGCTCTGCTTTGCCGCAAAGCCCAGCAGCCAGCTGTGCCAGATGTGCTTCTGCACTGGAGTCCATCCGCAGAGATACCCCCAACAGAGTAGGGTTGGTGTCAGAAGATGTGTAAAGACGGGGACAAGCACGTGTCCTCTCCAGAATCACACAATCACAAGGTTGGAAAAGACCTTTAGGATCCTCAAGTCCCACCGTCTCTGTCCCCTACACCCGCGCTGTATTTTTAAAGCACCCTGAAAGATGCTGTGTGTAACCATTACCTGTGCCTGGACCTCCCTCCCCTCGGGTGCTGTCGCTTGCTGTGTTCCCGTCACCACGACATCACCACCTGCACAGCCCTTCCCACGCCTCAACCCTGTATTTCTACCAACTGGATGGGAAACAGGACCCAAACCAAAGGCATGATGAGCCCTCACCATGAAAACAGGGAGTTGCAGCTGAACGGCATCACTTGCCCCTGCTCCATTTTTTCCCTTCGGCCCCAGATTACCAAAGCAACTGGTCCCTGAGTGGAGTCACAATCCAGGATGCCTTTGCTTCTCCTCCACAGAGGGTTCATGCTGTCCCTCCCAGCCCAACCCAGGCTCCCCATGGGTTTTTGCCAGTGGAAATACAGCCTGAAAGCTGCCCAACACCAGACCTGTCCTGGATGGAGACTCTTATTAAGAAAAGAGATCCAACTCTCTTCCAGCTGAGAGCCAGGGGCTGAGCAGCGCCTGCTCAGGGCTGCCCTGCAGTAGAAAGCCAATGCAGCGCTCACCTGACAGAAGGACAAGGAACACTGATGAAAAGAAAACTGAACTAAAGAACAAGAACCCATCTCAAAGGAGGCTCCCACGCTGCGGGTTCAAGATGTGAAATGTGATTTCATTTGGAGAGGCAGGAAGACCAGACTGCAGCCGGTGTTGGGTCAATACAGCAAAGAGTAGCCTTGGGTGCCCAGGAGAGCAGAGCTGCACGGCTGGGTGTTACATAGGCTGCTGCGCTCCCGAAAGGTAAAGTGTTGGAGATACTGGCACAGGATGCGGCTGAGATCTTGGCTATCTGCTCATTGATTCAGAACAAACCCACCCAAATCTCCATCGAAGGATAAATTATGTCACAGTTGAGAACAGATGCTTGGGCGTACAGTGACAAAACCTATAAATACATTATGGCTGCATATTATATAAACATACATACTTGAGAGCATCCTGCACCATGAGACACGGCTCAGCCCGAAGCCACCAGCACAGGAAACCAGGGGCTGGAAGGGCTCTGAGGAGCCCGGCTTAGCAGCTACTGAAGCATCACGTCTGCACTGGCCCTTTGGACCCTGGGACGGTGCACAGTGGCTCGCAGGCTGTCGGAGTAGCATCCCTGGCAGCAGTTTGTACCCCCTCCTGCCCACCGGGCATTATTTGTGACTTGGGGAGCCAGCAAACAGGAGACACAATCTTTGTTTGACAGAGAAGGAACTTCACCTTGCCTTCAGGGAATACATATTAAAATTTAATTCTCATAAATACCTTTTGCAGCTCACAGAGTTAATTAGATTGAATCCATCTAGTTTTCAATCCATTAAATAAAGTTTCCCATTGATTTACGGATTATAGGCTGATACATCACAGCAAAGCTCCTTCCGGTTCTGTTATCCCACTTGAATCCTTTTTAAAAATATTACTCAGTCTGAAATCAATAGCTACCCCTGAGCAGGGCAAGAGGGATATGAGCAAGTTTCCAAACACAGGTGTTAAACCACTGGGTGAATCTTACCCTAAGTGCTAAGAAAACAGCATCCAAGCATGGGGAAGGGATGTGCTGGCACAGCAGAGCCCCTGGGAGGGGGAACGGGAGGCGGAGGAGCAGAGCCCTTCAACACGGCATTCCTGTCTCAGCAGAATGAGTACCCACAGCTGCAGTGCCAAAACCAGGGCAGGGTGATGCCCAAAACATTCGACCAAAGCAGCTCGTTAGTCTGCACTCTCTGCTAATTTCATTTCCCACTGTAATTTCCTGTCAGCACCAAGATGATGATGATGATGATAACTCGCCACAAGCCTTTCCCATCTACAAATCAAAGCACACCTCAGAATTTTGGTCCCCGTTTTTTGTCCCCATTCTGGTATTTTTTACATGCTTTTCAGACACGACTGGGTTTGTTTAGGAACGCATGACATTTTCCACAGAAAGGGGGAAAATATATCAACATGATAATTATGTTGTAAAGAATGTATTTTAAAAATCATTCCTCAACAAGTACATTCTTCTCCCAAAGCTTTAACCAGTTCAACAGCTCGTGAGTCATCCGTCTACTTGAAGATGCTCAAGAATGACTAATTTAAATTGTAAAAGTAAAAACACAAGAGCTACATACTTGGAGCTGCAGACCACGTTCATCTCTGACAAGAGCTCGCAGATGAGAGCGAAGCAAGCAAACAATTCCTGCTACAACCTAGGCGGAAGGACTTTCTCCTTGCTGCTGGGAAGGTCCCTGGGCCGTTCATCCTGCGCTCAGGTCCCGCTCCTCCAGCCCGTGGGCTCTTTAATCCCGCTGCAACACACAGCAGTGGATAAGCAGATTGCTGAGAGAACTGTTAGCACTGGGCACTGGTGCTTTTATGGATTAATCCACGAAGACTGGCAGTGCTGCCAGCACTTGCAGATGGGCAGCCCCAGCACAGCAGCTTAGCAGAGGACCAGCCCTCTTCAAGGAGCGGCAAGCGCATCCCACAGTCCATATGTGATGCTGGAAGTCCAGGGGCACGAGGAGGCGGTGAAGACACGAGCAGGGGGTTAGCACAGACAACTCTGTTCAGTTATGAATCACACATTTCTTTTGCTCCATCATTAAGGACAAAGTTAGTTAATAAAATCAGCAGATCTGTTATTAGGTTCCGTTCCAGTCACTTTGACTGTGCTCAGGCCATGAGACTCCTGCTGGGAGCGTGTGGGGCGGAGGGAATAAATAAATAGCTAATTTTTTTACCCACTTAGCTCCTCTACCTGGCAACGTCTGTCCAGCAAGTCGGGGAAGATTGAAATATATGAACCTGTGGCAGAGAGTTTTTAATATTCCCAGAGCCCAGCTCAGGAGATTGGCTCCTCCTGAGGTGACAGATCCATCACAGGCAACAAAATGCAATTTAAATACTTTCATGGCAGGAAAGTTATAAGGTATAAAACTTCAGCATTTCTGATCTACCCTCTCTTAATCACATTTTTATAGCTGTGAAGAAGGAACATTTGTGTTATTACTTTAAATCTGAAGACTGAGACAAGCCGCCGGCACAATGAGGATCCAAATTAGAGGAGGACAGCTCTGCCAGAGCCTCGGGGGACCCCTCCTCCCTCCCAGTGGGGTCGTGTGCTTCCCAATTCCCTAATAAATCACTTTCCTCCAGATGATTTATGCTATTTTTAATACCAACTGCCTCCAACCTTTGTTCAGGACCGTAAGCCTGCCTGGCAGGAGGACAGCAGCGAAGAGGGACCCCATTCAAGGAAAAAGTCTAAACCTAAATATTCCTTTTAAGGTTAAACTGAAGAAATGCTCCCCCCACCCAGTGAGGTAGCTGCATGATGCCACGTGCCAGCACTGTTTATTTATGGTGCCAGCATGCTGTTCCCATAACTTTCCCCACATTATGCAACAGTACCAGGATTAAGCTCGTTATTACCGGCTCATCCAGCTCTTCCTCATGTGTAAAACAGAGATTTCGCTTCCCTTTGCCAGGCTGGGGGCTCAGGGCACCCACATAAACCTATTACTAGAAAGCAGCCACGCTGCCCTGACAGACAGGCTCCTATGCCAAGGCAGCTCCATCCATTGTGGAGCTGGTCCTCGCTGGCCCGGGGGGTGCCACTCATTCACAAACTGGAGATGAGCTCAGGGCCATGGTTTTTGTCTGATTCCTCCATGCATTTGCCCTGTCTACTGATGCTGGTGCCTTGTGTCTCAGCTGCACCCACTGTGTCTTGATCTTGCCCATTTGCTGGCTTAGTGATCTTTTCCCCCTGTACTCTACATGAATTTTTCTGCAGATTCTGCATACTGCTTTTATTTAAACGAGCCTAAAATTAACCATCCTACCCTTCCCCAAACGTGAGCCCTATCCCCCTCCCCCGTGGTAGCTGCCTGTTTCACCTCTCCATCCACACAGTGCCTTTGCTTTGCTGGTTTCCTCCAGCTCCAGAGCCGGCTGCCACACCGTGCCCAACGCAGCCCATCTCCTTTCGTTGCCTTCTCACACACTCTTTGATCTAAGTTTCTCCTGGCTGATTGTGTTTCAGCAAACGGATCTGCTTCAGAGAAAGCATCTCCAAAAGACTTTTCTTCTCCTACATTTGTCTTCCAGGATCGTGTTCTGTCCTGCCCTGCCTCACCAGTGCTTAAAAAGCTGCCTCCCAAGCAGCCACCGCTGCCTCAAGTAAACTAAAGACTTGTGCCTCACATCTGGATCTCTGATCATGTGCATAAAGAGTCCCACCACTACAATTAAAGGGAAAGGGGATTCTCTAGTAACAAAAAAACCCGTTCATTTTTCTAGCTGGGCATTCAGCATCACTGTGGTCTGGATGGGACACACACAACCTGCGACAGCCTATGAGAAAAGACACACTATAGGGTGAAGGATGGAGGGAAGGCTGTGGTTATTGCATCTCTAGCAGATATCATCTCAGAGCTTTGCAGCAGGCAGAGACAGAGCCCAGATCTCAGTTCTCCCCCTGCCCATACGTCTTGGTTCACCACTGCTCATTATTCAATACTGCCCAGAACCCACTCCCAGCAGAAAGCAGCCCAGGGCAGGGGAGAGAGACATCTTCCCACCCCATTCCTTGCACCACCAGCACATAAAAATATGTCAGAGTATTCCCAGTAACAGGCTTCACTTGGAATTACTGAGCCCTTATTGCACTTTGTAGCCTGCACATAACAAAGTGATGTTATAAATAGGAAAATATCTTATTTTCCTTCCCTAGGGACAACCATTCCCATGGAACAGTGTTATAATACACTCCAGCTCAGCCCAACTGCAAGAGAGAAAGCTGTTACCAACTCACACAGTAATGAAAGTTGTTCTTTACTCGAATCCACTCCAGAACAGCCTCAGAAATGGCACTTTTCATCCAGGCACTGGATTGCCAGAACACACATACCTAAAATCCCTATAAAACTCAGTTCACTGAAAATGAAATCCATTTGCTTTCCTCCACACTCCCTGCCCACAGCAATAGTTTGTTTTAAAATCCAACAGAGCACAGACTCTCCTCACCATGGGCACCACAGGGCACACCAGCTCACGGGATCCATGTCCTCCTGACATCCCAAGTCGGTTCCTCTGGAAACTTCTACTGCAGAGGCCCCCCATCGCCTCCCCAAATTACCCACAGCAGCTCTCAAACTCTCAAGGTATGCACCTAACTACCAGGTGTAACCCCACAAAAGCCCCTGGAGACAAGTGTTTGAGCTATAAGCTGTGCTCCAATGTTTCCCTGAGCTTCTCAGACCGGCACAGGTCTCACCTTCAGCCTCCCATGGGTCCCAGCTGCCCTGGGGAAGGGAGGGACGAGTAGCACCACACACAACAGATGAGTAGCACCACACAGGATGGCTGTAGGGACCGTGTCAGCCAACAGTGCAAAGCCCTGATGACTGTGCCCGAGGTACTTGCATTTGCTTTTCCAGAGGGTTGGATTCTGCTGACAGCAGCAGTTACATGGCATTGGATCCCATCTCCCTGGTTATCCCATCTTTCTCTCTACCACTGAGAAACACATTTCAGGGCAGCCACAAATCCCTGTTCCTTGGCTGATGGGAGAGACAGCCCAAGCTGAAAGGCAGTGCCCAAACATGGGGATTTAGAGAATCATCCTCAGCCTTCATAAATATGCAATATGAATATGCAAATGCATAAAGATCAGGAGCCACATCCACGATAAGTCGCATTGCCCACACTTACTATAGAGAATAGTAGTGTGGGTGCAGAGACCCAAAAATATTAGTGCAAAAGCTTGTGTGTGACTATACACAGTTATAGTGGCCAGTAGAGATGGGGAGAGGTGATGTAACACGCTGCTACCTCAGCAGCATTCTCCAGGGAAAGAAGTTGATAACTTTGCCATCTAATAGAGACTTTGAAACTTCCTACTGATTCATTTCCCTCTGAAGTTCCTACAGCTCCTCTTTACTGCAGTGCATATTTCAAAGCAGATCTTATGCTTTTATTTCAATTATTCTCTTTTTTCCCCTCCCTGTTTTTCAGGGAATGACAGTTTGCTACGCAGAATGGTTTATTTGATATTTTCAGATAAGCATTTAAAGACACACTGTACGGATGCTAGTCCACAGCAAGCTCGTCACACTCTCTCCAGTGTTTGATGCTGTCCTACTTTAAGGATCCCCAACACGATGCTGTGATGCACAGAGGCTCTGCACTCACACACCTAAATAAACACTCTCTGTAATGTCTGGGTGTTCTTGAATGAAGTGGTAAAACGGCAAAGCAGGGCATGCATCTTGGACTGACAAAGTTATCCCCATCAGCTGGGGCAAGAAGCCTCAGATTACCTCACTGATTAAAACCACACCCTCCTTCATGCTCATCCAATAGATAATGCACTTTATTTAAAAACCAACTAACTACAAGCAGTACCTGCTGAAATTGAGGTTTCATCACGACCTCAATGCCCTCTGAAACGGGAGGGAGGTGCACGTGTAAGAGCTGTCTGGGGATCGAGAAGAAACATCTAACTTGGAATTCATAAATAATTCCCTGATACCAGTAAGCTCAATAGCAAGCCCTTGTTAAATTCCAAGTCCTTTTAAATAAAACCACAACAGAGCTTCAGGGGTATTTAGGTACCAACATCTAAGCCTGCATGCCTGGAAACCCTTTCAGCTGCCGCAAACGTGCCATGCCCTGCCCCACAGTCTGAACTCCCCCCGGGAGCACCATGGGGACCCCAGGACTTCACCCCCCAGTCCAAGTGTTAGTGCTGTGACACTGATTTCATCAAAGCCCAGGTCCCCTCCTGGATCAAGCAGTTGGAACCAAGCAGCTCCCACACTGAGTGTCCTGATGGATTGCAGCCAAAGCAACCTGCCCGTGGAGCCAGAGCCCGCCAAGAGGGCTGCTGGCAGCTTGATGCACTTCAGGTTGTGAACCAGATTTATTTTCACTTCCTTGTGAAGAGGTTAGAATTCACTGAGTAAAACCATAACCACCATTACCCCTTTCTTCATAACTTATAAACTTTCACACCAGGGCAGGTAAACACAGGCAATCCAGGAACCGATCCCTGTCTCCTGATGTCCCCAGATCAGTATTTCTTCCCTTGAGTAGAGCAGCCTGAGTGACGCAAACCAACTTCATCTGTACAAGAATGAAGAGTCTTCTAGACTCGGCTGCTGCAGTAGACCTACACGCAATGTTTAACTCTCCCTCTCAAGCTCAAGTGTAAAAGCAGAAGATTGTGCTCTACTGCTGTTCTAGAAGTCAAGAACACAAAGTTTCTGAGAGGGAAGCAATTCAGTATGTCAGTTCAGTGGAGAAAACTGGGGGAAAAGAAAGAAAAAAAGGAAAAAAAACAAAGAAAAAACCAATGACTGGTAGCCAGAAAATTCTGTAGATCAAATGTCAAAGAGTAATTAAATGGAAAGGAGGATTTCTGTGGACCTGAATGTATAATTAGGAAGGAAGCTACTGTTGAAGTGACACTGCTTAATAATCTCATTGTACCAGCTGACAAAAGTTGCATTCAGGGGAATTATTTCTGAATTATTTAGAATTGGTAGTTTGAAAATGAAATGGGAAATGGGTGCTTGTACTGTTAAACGCTGCTAATGCACCAGTCTGCCCAACGAAAAAGCTCCTCAATTAAAACACTTGCAGCATAGTGCCATGGCTTATCAGCTGAGGCGTGTCGGGTACCGCCATGCTCTTCACTGAGTTGGGAAATGAAGAGCCAAGCCCAGGGAAGCGCTGTGCTCCCTCCTCTGACAGAGCTTCCCCGGGCTCTGTGTGATGCTCAGAGCTAGATTCTAACCCGAGCCATGGCACACACCCTCTGCCCTGTGTGTGTCACCTGGAAGGGATACACAGGCGCTGGGAAACACACAGATTTCCCAGGTGTTGTAATAGGACTCAGGCACAAGAGCGGTCACCAGCACGTGGCCAGGAACAGGGGGTTCCCCAGCACATGGCCAGGAACAGCATAATAGATTCACAGAACGCTTTGGGTTGGAAGGGACCTCAAAGATCATCTAGTTCTCATGGGCAGGGACACCTTCACCAGCCCACGTTTCCCAAAGCCTCACCCAGCCTGGCCTGAAACACTTCCTGGGATGAGGCTTTCACAAAATAAGGTGGGAAAGAGGTACCTTAACCTATGTACTTCATCTTAAATCCACATTTGATTCAGCTCACACAAACTTGGCTCAAATTCTGCTGCCATTAAGCACAGGGGAAGAGCCCCCCTCAGCAGCTTTTTCTTCATCTGGCACCTCAGCACACATCGCATGCAGACACACTCTGTTTTACTAACCTGCAGGGTGAGTGGTCAGACACGATTCCATGGGCAGCCAGGGAAACCTCTCAGAGAGCTGCTGACTACCCCACAGAGCCCAGTCACCTCAGTTTCCCCCATTCAGGGAGCTGCTCATGCCCAGCCCAGAGAAGATCAGCTCAGCTCCCTATTTTCTCAGCAGGCTGCACACCTGACATCCAGAACTGCACCTCACCTTGCTGTCAGATCTACTTCTTCCCTTACACTAAATTATAGATGTTAGACAATTCCGAGATAGGAGTGTTAATTATTAATAGGAATTATCTGAATTGATTTTCAATTACAGAATATTATTTTCTATTACATTGCAATAAGACTGCAGGAATTCCATTAAATCCAAAATGAGGATCATCAATTTCCATTAAGACACATGTAAACTAAATACATTATATCTCTGTTGAAGCCAATGATTTCCATTATCCATTTCCATTAATTTCCATTCATTTGAAGTGACTCCATTTGAAATGGGCTTTAACGACTTGATGGCTTATCAGTATTCCGGGCTCTCTAATTTGACAGGGACATAACCTAGCTGCTGTCACCTGCTCCTGCACATTCAGGAGTTGAAAACCTCTATTGAAGTTTGGGATCGACTGCGGCGGGCAGCCAGCCCCTCAGACAGGCGCCCAAAGACAGCCGCCACTTCTGCCCCTGCATCCCATCCGTCTTCTGCAGCCTGGCACATCCCCACTGACAGGCCAGGTTCCTTTCTCCTGATTAAAAAGGGGGGAGGGAAATGTTGTTTGGGGGGGGTTTTTTCCCCCCACTGAAGCTGATTTGTCTTCTGACAGTGTCTGGGGTTGAGCTAAACCCGTTGATCCCAGCTCTATTCCACCCCTGGAGACAATCCAAGCAGGGAGAGCATCTCCCCTGAAACACAGCTTTGGAATTCTGCAACACCAGCGGCAGCCAAGCGACTCTTTTACCTCTCAGATGATGTGATGTGGAAGTTTAAAAACAGAGCCTGCCTTTGAAGAGGAGGAAAGCCTTCCACACACAGAATTCTGTTAATTAGGCTGTTTCCCTGTGAACCTGGGCCCACCGGCACCCGCAGGGGAGCGTGGGCGCAAGCGGAACGCTGCTCGCACGTAACTGTCATGAGAGATGCTTGCAAGGTGGAGTAAGTGCCCGCCAGCAAGCACGTAGACGTGTCCCTGGGAAGGATTCCTGCAATGACAGGGTTTCTGGTAAACCTTAATCATGCTTCATTAATATTAGAGAGGAATCACAGGCTGGGCTCCTTACTGGTGCCAAGTGCCACCACAGAGGACACACGTTCTTGCCAGTTAAATGAGAATACTTTGGAGTAGGTCTGGTGGGGAGGGATACCAAAGCCTGAGAACATGAAGCAGGAGAGGGAGAACATGTCTTTTTTTTCCTTTTTCTTTTTTTGCTAACTTCATTTACATGCTTTTGAGTGTCGTGTGTTTGGCCTGAGCCCTGGCCCATCCCCAGACTACAGCACAAGTACTGGAACCTAACATGGGATGCTTCCAACCTCAGCTCCCTGCTCACAAACAAAAGCAGGAATTTTTTATTTTTGGTTTTTTTTTAATTTCCATCTTGTTTTTATTCCATACCTTGATCCCCCTTCAACCTGCAGGACTGAGGAAAAGTCATCTGGCCGCATTTTTCTCCCAGAGCAGGGGATGCCTGCTGAGCCCCTGGCTCCTGCTGCAGCAGGCCCAGGGCCGTGCCCCTGGCAGGCAGGGCTAGCCCAGCACCGCTCCTGCATCAGGGATTCCTGATGCATCACGACTCCTGCACCCAAGCACATCAGGTTATGTCAGCTTGCATCACGTAGCAGACTGTGCCAGGATGACCTATTTACTCCTTTCTACTTAGGGGTGAGACCAGTTATGACATGAGGAAAGCTGGGAGTGCAATGCAGAGATTTGGAGGTGCCGGTTGCTCTTGGTGCTCGCAAGAGCCCGGAGACACAGACAGGCAGACAGCAACACTGACAAGAAGAGGAGCACCCTGACAAGAGGAACAGGTAAGCTATGCCCATGCATCACTGCTGGGTACCAAACTGCCCCACGAGGCTGCATGCCTTGGGATGTTCTCTCATATCCACTCTGGGGAGCAAACAAATAATCTAAAGGCGTAAAGCTGCTAATTACTGCAGTGGTCAAGCCCCCAGGAAGCCACCTTTGTAGTACAAACCCAGAGCAAGAACAGGAGGAAGGAAAACCTGCTGCCAGTCCCTGTGGTAGGGTGACATTGCTCACAGCACCCATCCTTCCCTGCATCCCCTGCTTGTGCTGCTCTTTGAAGGCTCCCAGGGCACTGTGCTGCTGACCTCAGCAGTCCCTCTTCCCACACACTGGGCTCACCACCCTCTGCTGCTCCAGTACTCCTCCTGCACCCCCTCCACGCCAGCCCGGCGCTGCCTTTCCAGCCCAATCTCCCATACTGCTTTCCCTCCCTCCTCACTGTACAACCCAGGAGCAAAAAATAGGCACTGATAATGCATGTTTTTTCAAAAACCCTGGAACCCATGACCTCTGCAGTGTGTTTCCATATGCTTTTCACATAGAGACACTCTAACAGATGCTCGGTACAGCGCCGTCAGTCCCCCACACGGCTATTTCCTTCTCTGAGATTAGAAGATACAGAGCATTTCATGCACAAACACTAAAGCAATCATTTGTCCCTCAGCTTTGCACAGTAAAGTAAGCGCTGGACTTAATCAGGGGTGGGTTTTTTTTTACCATCCCCTTGAAGAGGGGGGAGACAGAAGCAGGGTCCTTCTCTAACAAACAGGCCAGAACACCCCACCCCGGCGGTAGCACAGAAGCAGCCAGATGGCTGTTGGCTCTCTGTAACATCCATTCTGCTTTCTACTGCTTCTGATAATGAAAATAACAGTTGAAAAATTATTTTTCAAGGCCTTTTTCAAGATAAAATGAATAGAATACGCAGGCCAGCACTCTAAAGAGAAACTCAATAGATTAAAGCCAGAATAAAGTAAAGATTCTCCCTCAAAGCTGCAGTGGAAGGAATCTCCAGTCTGGCTACAGAGGGCAGCTTTTCAATAAACAAACAGCATTAATGCTGATAAAAATATGACACTATCTACAGCTGGGCAAGTCTCCATTACATTAGAGGCTCTGAAAGCATCAATAAAAGTCACAATTGGTACAGCAGGGGATTCGATAGGGGGAAAAAAAAATCCCCCTTGAGGGATGAGGTAGGAAGATCACTGGTATTAATTACGCTTAAAACAAAACTCTATGAGACAGTTGCCTACGTGCCAGGCTGGGTGCTGTGTTGGGAAGATGATGTATTGGAATGCAAAGCACAACAGCCCCTATGTGCACTGTTGAATTACTGGCCCAGAAGCACTGGGCTGTGGCGCTGGTTGAGGTGTCTTGAGCCATCCTTCCCACAAGGATCCTGAAGACCCCACGGGGTGAAAGGGTGTGATGAGCACCCAGCACCCAGGCTGCTCCTGCAGGTTGTCATACAGTTGGTGTCCCTGCTCTCGGCTGCTGCAGGGAAGCCACAGAGGTGCTGCCTTGCCCCCCTGCAACATGTGCAGGGGATGCTCCCTAATCTCACTGCCAGCTTCTAAAGTGCTGGATTAGTCCTTCCCTCCATAGAGGCTCAAGGTATGACCAATACAAGAACTTCTCCCCATGCTCTGTCCACGGGGGAGGCAAGGACCGAAGTCCCTGACCTGCCTCCAGAGCTGCTCAGACTCAGGGTTTCACCTTCATCAGTCCTTTATCATTTATTTTTAATTCTCCCTGTGTGGGAGGAAGAGTTTTATAATGACTGGGAGCAGATGGATGGGATCTGCGTGTCCTACTCCGAGCTCCCCTCCCTGGTATTTGTCTGTGCAGACGGGTAGAAAACAGGCAGATATCAGAAGAAACAGAAAGCCTTCTGCTGACCTGAATGCTATCCCTGTGCTCCTGCTACTGCCTCTGTGCCTTTCATCACCCCAGTGCTTCACAGGACAGAGCAGGTCCTTGTAAAGTGCATGTAAACCTTGATTTCAATACTTTTTTTGGTGACTTTTAATAATCACTGATGGTTTTGCATTGAGATGTGCTGAGCTGGAAAGTCTTGAATCGCACATCCTCCTGTCTGACATCACTTGGCAGGATCAGAGCCAGGGTGGGAGGAGGAGAGAACCAGAGGGGACAGACTGGCACTGAAACGGGGCACTGGAGGGAAGAGAGGGAAAAGGAAAACTGAAAGGAGCCCAAAATAGGCCACAGTTGAATTGAGAAGTACCTTCAAGGCAAAACCCAACATCAAGATATCATAGGAGATAAGGAAAGGTCAGGGAGTGGCTTTGAGCTGGGGACAGACGGTCGGATTTGTCGGAACAACTGGGTTTGGGTGGTTAGTTCTTGTGCTGCTAAATCTGGGGATTGTGTGTGAACAAGAGCTGAGGGGCAGATGAAGATGAAAGACTGAACATGCACGGAGGGGTCAAGGCTGCACACACAGAGTCCAGACTTCCCCTGCCCAGCAGTTACTAACACTGAAACTTAATTAAAAGTGCCCAATGATAACAAAAAATTAATCAACTAGGAGTGGGCCAAGGACAAAGCCCCTGTGACAGGTGCAGAGACTGGAAGGGAAGGAGGAAGGCATCAGGAGAGCTGGTCCCAAGGGGCCCTGATCACCAGGATTAAGTGCAAAACCTGACAAGTTTATAGGGATGCAGTTGATTTAAAACCAAACCCCACCATAGTCTATGTGTTATTCTAAACCCCCTCAGATTTAAAATTCTTTAGAGAGGGCAGGTACCAGGCACAGGTTCACTCCCAGATTTAAGATCCTTACGTAGTTTTGCAGAAATTAAATCACATTTCCCCACAATGCATTAAACACAGCACAGTTTGAAGTCCCTTAGAAAAGATCATCATCTCCTACGAAATGCTGCAGTCACGTCAGGCCCTAACGATCCCCTAACCTTGAGAAACTGCATCTCTTCTCCTTTCTTTTTTTTCAGCTGGGCTGTAATAACTCCTGAGTGACATATCTGATCCACTCCACACGGGCTGGCAATTAAGCAGGCATCAGTACCCAGAGTCCAATTGATTTTGGAGAAAGCCAGGAAAAGAGAAGAGTAAATGAGCCACATATTACTCTCTTTATCTGGTTAGCAGATTAATTTCCTCCAGCATCTATATAATCGTTTAGAAATAGTTGGTGGCAGCTTTACAGAGAAATCATCGGTTGAAGTGACGTGGCACGTGGCTTCCCATGAGGAAGGAAAACATAACGGGGTCGGAGGATGGGGTAAGAGGAGGGGGATACGATGGCAGCAAATGGGCTGTTTTGGGGAACTGGGCTCAATGGGATGTATGGGGCAGCTTTGTGGGAAACCCATGAGTTATCAACCCCATGTTGCAACATAAAGGCCCTGAGAACCCACCGTACTACTGTCATGGAATCACAGAATCCCAGACTGGGCTGGGCTGGAAGGGACCCCAAGGGTCACAGAGCTCCAACCCCTGCCACAGGCAGGGACACCAACCTCCAGGCCTGGAGCTACACAAGGCTGCCCAGGACCCCATCCAACCTGGCCTTGAGCCTTCCAGTTGCTGTTTGGAAGAACTGTGAGTACAGTCTCACAGAGACACACAGTGCCACTGCCTCTGTTTCACTCACAGAATCAGCATTGCCCAGCGTGTTTCCACAGGCTGCCTTTGCTTCAGCATGGCTGGTTTGGGGCGGCTTCACTCCTTGCCCTAAGGACATAATTATGAAGCCCTCTCCTTTGGTTGACCTGAACCACACCTTGAGATAAGACATCAGTTTATGTAAAGTTAAAGTTATATTGAATATAAAATGCTCCTCTCCTTTGAGTGAGGAAGTGTAAGGAGCCTCCACGCTCTGTACTGTAGAAAAACATTAAGTACTCAGTGTGTATCATTTATATGGCTCAGAGATGCTCTTCTGCCAGAGGAATGTGTTACTCTGACGGGGCATGAAAATTTACTGTATCACAGGAACGGGGGGGATGGATGCCACAGCACCACCTCAGCATGCTCTGCTTCACTTTCTGAGGTTTCTGGCTGGGACAACACCTTTCCAGAGCATCCTTCCTACTTCAGGCAGATCATTATTTACCACGTTATTTACTACTTGCCTTCCCTGAGCAGCCCCAAGCCAATCCTGCCTGCTCCTCCTGGCAGAAGTACCTCTCCCAGAACCCAGATGTCTCTTAAATACTACGAATGATCTACTAATGGCTTTATGGGGTTTATTAACTGTTTCTTTTTAGAGATAATAGAATCTGCAATGAGGACCATCGGCATTATCTTTAGTGCCACCTCTGCAAATGGAGGATGCAGGATAATTGGTACTGCCATGGATTGCCCATTATGCACAAAATTAAGGCAGGGAATTTACACACAGTGATTACCATTGGTATTTTATTACCTTCAATTCTTATAATAGATTGCAATTCACACAATAGACATGCAAAAACCTTGCTTCAGTCTTTTACTAAAATCTCTGTTCTGCTGCAGTGCCCCAGGCTTTACTCCTCCAGGTTTTGGGGCTTTTTCCTGCACAGAGCCCACATCTCCCCCAAACCCAGCAAAAGCATTTAAAAGCATTCTGCATCACATCCTAAATGCTAAAGGCACATTTATTGGGGTAGAAAGCAATGCTCTGTCAATTTAGGAGATAAAGTTCTGAAATTTCTCACGCTATAGTTAAGATTAAGCCCACGTAAGGGACTCTACACCCTGCTACAGGCAGGGACACCCCCACAGCCCAGGGTGCCCCAAGCCCCATCCAACCCGTCTTGAGCCCTGCCAGGGATCCTGGGGCAGCCCCAGCTTCTCTGGGCACCCTGTGCCAGGGCCTCCCCCCTCCCCAGGAAGGATTTCTGCCTCCCAACCCCTCTCCATCCCCCTCCTGTAGCTGAAGGCCATTCCCGTGGGCCTGGCCCTCCCTGTCCTGGGCACCAGCCCCTCTCCAGCTCTCCTGGAGCCTCTCGAGGGACAGAAAGAGGCTCAGAGCTCTCCCCTGAAGCAGCCTTCTCTTCCCTGGGCTGAGCCAGCCCAGGTCTCCCAGCCTGGCTCCATTTTACTGGTGGGAACTCGATGCTGGGGACATGGTTGCTGAAGTCCTGTGCTTCTGTACAAATCTGAGCTTCTCACAAAGAACAGGGGCTTAGTTTTTGCTCAGCAAATCCTGAACATCGAAATCTTCACTAAGAAGAAAAAAAAAAATAAACATGGTCCTAACAAAAGAGAGACAATCTCCAGTTTTACAGTGGGCAGAGCAGGTCTGGGAAGGGATGAGTCACACAGGCAGGAATCTCAGTGCTTTCCAGGAAAGAAACCTCAGGGACATGCACCATGCACTGTGAAACATCCCCAAGCAAAAGTCTCCCTGCCTTGCACTCAGTCTTCCCCCCAGTAAGAAACCCAGGGTCTCCCCAGGATGCTCCATCCCTGGGCTTTCCCACAGGCTGTCCCCAGCACAGGGGGAAGGCTCAGGGCTGGCTGCAAGGTCCCCAGGGCTGTGGTCCCCTCGCCACAGGTCTGGGCACAGGGGGTGCCAGCACTGGCTTTGCCCATGGTCCCAGGGGGGGCAGAGCCTCAGCTGGTGAACGTGAGAAAGCAGCATCGTTCTCACAAGCCTGGAGTCTTCTCCTGCCAAACAGCATCACTCAGGCTGCATCAAACCGAGTCAAAATCAGTCTAAAGACACTGCTTGCTCCAGGAATACATCCAGGTTTATGGACTTCCCTTTCCATGAAAAGCACTAATAGGAAACTTGAGCGTGATCCTTCTCCTCCAGAAAGCTGACTTCCCACACTTGGACTAATGCAGAGGCGTGTCCCATCCATTGCTGCAGCAGAAGCCCTGCCATGGGCACAGCACCCTGCAGCTGTAATTCATGTCTGGCCAATGACAGGCACCACACAGCTTTAACACTGCTCTGATGGCAGCACTGGGCCATCCTAACTCCAGATACTGTCCTGGTCATGAGAGAAAGCGAGCACAGGGGTGTTGTGAGACCAACAGACACCATGCTGCTCCAGAGTAAATCCTGCTCACAAATCACAACAATCTGGGAAATTAATACAACACATTTCCTGAGCAAAACTGAGTCAAACAGATGCAATTGGTTGAACTCCTCCCTCCATGTAAAGCTTTATGTATTCTTCTCATCTTTGTCCCCCGACGACACAGATGGCAACAAAGCTACAAAATCACAGAATCACAGACTGGTCTGGGTTGGAAGGGACCCCAAGGATCACAGAGCTCCAACCCCCTGCCACAGGCAGGGACACCAACCTCCAGGCCTGGAGCTACACAAGGTTGCCCAGGAGCCCATCCAACCTGGCCCTGAACACCCCCAGGGACGGGGCACCCACCCCCTCTCTGGGCAGCCTGTTCCAGCCCCTCACCACTCTCTCTGGAAAAAAAACTTCCCCCTAATATCTAATCTGAACCTTCCTTCCTTTAGCTTCAATCCATCCCCCTTGTCCTGCCATTGCCTCAAATAATGCTGAGTGCACTGTAACTAAAACTAAAGGGTCCCAAATTAAATATTAGTGGTGTACAACTCAACCTGCATTTTTCCCTATGACTCATAAAAACTCTCAAACTGTGCTTCTGCAGCTTAGGACACCAGCAAATCCTCTAATTGCCTCACAGCACCCTCGCTATGTTATGCAGACACTCTCCAGCCTACACGTTCTGCAGCTGGTTAATTAAATTACCCCTTTATAGGAGCGAGGTGTGTGGGAAACACAGCCACGTTCCCAGTGACACCAGCCAGGACTGCTAACGTGGAAACAGGAAAGCCGAAGGAATGGGGAGGTGCAAGGATCAACCTCCAGCACCATCAGATACCCCCCAGCCACTGAAAAAGGTGTCTCAGGGCAGGGATGAGGAAAGCTCCAGCGGGAGCTGGCGCGATGCTGCTTCCCAGCCCTCCGGGCTCATCCTTGGTGCTCAGGCCATCCCCAAGACTCAGAAGCACAGGTCTTGAGATGGGGGCAGAGAATCCATTTCGATCCATTTCAGAGGTTTTCAGATGAGCCACGTCTGCCTCGCGCCAGGAAATCAAATTAACAAGACCCCTGGGCAATGGTGGGGACTGTGAGGAGCATAACCCCTTACTGGCAGGTGCAGGTCACTTGCAGATACATCCATTCCACTTCCTGCTTTTTTCTAAGTAACAGTTTATCCCCGTTTTCCCTGCTCTCCTGGTACAAACCACTCCCTTCAGAAGGCAGCCCCATGCCTCCTGCACTCTGCCCCTCGCTCGCCCCGCTCAGGCTGTTACGGTGCCGTCCCCATCCAGACACCATCCCCTTCTCCAGGTCCTTCTTCCACCCCAAGGTGTTTGCCCATTTAGGGGACAGGTGATACATGAGGTCCATGGGCTTCCCCAGAGCTCTCTGGTGTGGTGAGCCTCTGCTTTTTCTGATCACTGTTTATTCCCCTTCTCAGGCATCTGCTAATTTTCTCAACCTCTTTTATGCTTCTAATCATATATCAAAGCCTCCCTTGACGATCCCTTATGCTTGAAAGACACATTTCCTTTGCCATTATGCATAATTAACTCACTGGTGACAACCAGGCGTATTTCTAGGTCCTCCATTGAGTTTGCCTACTAAATAACTACAGCTAGTTATTTAGCCTTAATTAATGCTGTTGGCCTTAGTCATTTGCTAAAAGGTGCTGCTGGATTCTTAAGTTTGAACTCCATTATGCTAATATTACTACATCCCTCACATGATTATGATGCAGTAACTGTCAATTAACTCATGCAATCTTTACTTTTAAGGAGAAGCTTAAGGAAATATGCACAAACTTAAATGTGTCACTGCAAATCTTTCCAGAAAACTCCTTGATCAGATCCTTACAAATCCTCATCTATGCTGCCACTTGCAGTAGACTCATTAGGGGTTTGTGCTAATTCACTGGAGCATCCTGTAATCCCTTGTCATAAATATGAAGAATTTCACCCAGCCTATTAACAGGCAGAATTATAGATTGTCAGGGAATAAATCATCCCCCCTTTTCAGGTCATATCAACAATGGATTGAGAAAAATTACTCATTCACTTTTATAATCCTGTAATTCTTGCAGATGTTCCTTTGAAAATTGATTTAAATCGATGAATCACAGGGCAAGGTTGGTGTAAATTTTCCAAGCCCAAGACGTTGCCTTCGACAGAGCAATGGCAGAGTGCACCCCAATAGCTCCCATAACTCATCACTCCTGAGCTTTAACACACTTAAAGCCCTGCAGCCAGCTCCGGAGGCTGGAAGAGCAAATGGGGCTTAATTAGATGAAGCCCAACTTGTTCTCATGTTCCTCCCCCTCCATTTCTCAGATGAAGGAGAAGGGCAAGATAAAGGATAAGAAATCACCTTCTTCAGGTGTCAGTGGCTGGTTTGTGGGGAGAATTGCTCTCAGACAAGAGAAATGAGACCAGAGCCCTGACCTCATGCCCTGTGCTCCTGGCGATGCTTCACCCACAGATACAGGCAAAACGTGATCCACAGCCCATCATGCAGCTTGGCAGAGGGAGTTAATCCCCCCACAGCAGACATTCCGTGCCTATTAAACATCTCAGGGGCTACACACAGCCACAAGTGCCCACAGTAAAATCTCCCTATCAGGGAAGTCACAGCCTGGCTGGTAACCACACGCAGCAGGACATCCCATCACCACACACAGTGCTGCCAGCGGAAAGACCCCCGGAGCTCAGATCCAGGCTCGTGCCAGAATTCACCATCTGAAAGGATTTGGCATTGGCCACGGAAGTGAAGCACTTTCCAGCTCTTTACATTGCCTATTCTGTAAAAATAATCACTAGATACTTTCACCTACTCTGGGTTACTGCTGGTCAGGAGAGATATCTGCCCGATAGAATCTGTACAAGGATAAAACTAAACTAAGCCCCTGACATGACCATAATTACTCTTTTCCTTGTTTTGTGACTACAGAGGATCTAAATTCCAGAAAAGATAATGCAAAGCTACCAGCTAAGCCTGGAAAATCTTTCTCCTACAGAACAAGGAGAGTGTTAAAAATAATTTCATTGCCAGTACGACATGAAGTTACTACCCTCTGCTGATGGGAATGGACTTACAGTCCCTGCAACACTGACAGCCGACAGGAACACGCAGCTACATTATGAAAAGGCTTTTAAAGAGCCTCAAATCTCTTTGGCCAAGTTTGAAAATCTAGCTTGGTTATAGGCACAGGCACCACTGGACCACACGATGCCCACAGAGCAGCATGGATGCCCTTTGCATCCCCAAGGAGACACTGCCCAGTAGCAACAGAAGATAAATCCAGCCCCCCTACGAGGATACAAGCCAGATAAAGTGTGGGGTTTGGTGCTGCAGGACATCTCCTGCAGGATTTATTGTTACTTTTGACCAGGCACACGAAGGATTCAGAGTGAAACTCGCACCTCTTAGGATGCCTGACATTGGTACACACACCATGCAAGTGTCCAGCCAGGCCTTGCACCCAAGGCAATTCAATAAACCCAGCAGAAGTTCTGCCCTCTCCAGAGCTGGCCAGAGGATGCTGCTGCTCTTGGTGTGTGCATGGCAGCTGCGAGGGGGATGGCTCCTTCCATCACCTGCAACAGCGTGGCACCAAGTAATTATCTTGCAGAGCAATTTGAACAGGGGAAGTAGGAGCTGGTATCTGGGTAAACAGCAGCCACTGGCCACAGACAATTATTCAGAAATGGAATTTGAGGATCCGCTCAGGGTAACAATTTAAACTGGTCAGAGCAGTGAGGGAGATACAGTGCTGCTCTACTGGAAGGATCTGTGGTCCTATTCCCAAAACTTCTCCTGCCAAACCCCTGGAGTGCATTAGCTTTCCACCAGAGTGCTACAGCTGAGAACAGAGATGGGGAGGGAGCTGTTGGTGCCTTGCCCATATAACTACCACTGAATTATATTTGTAAACAAGGCAGATTTCATACATTTAATTTAATTTAATCCCAGGCTGGAAATTGTCCCTGTTATTGATTCAAATATCTGTTCACCTTGCATTCATTAATAATGCACAGCAAGTTTCCTGAGGATGCAGGAAGGGAGGAGGAGGAGGAGTTTTTAGTATTAGTTGCAGAGATAGTGGCACGTGTTCCCACCTCCACCTGCCTTTCAGGGGTTCGGACAGAAATCAGGGTAAAACCCAAGGCAGCAGTTGGAGGGGCTGAGGGAGCATCCAAGTGATGGGAGAGCAGAATGGTTAACTGCCAGCACTGTAACAGCAAGACATTGCTCCCTCTGCCCTGAGCCACTCCTGGATAAGGACTGAGGTGGTACCAGAGCATCTCCTCCTTGAAGGAGCAGCTCAGGCCTTTGGCAGGCACCGCTGAGCTAACGCCCGCCCTGCACAGCCCGTGTGATTCCTCCCACACGAGCGCTTCAGGAAACAACCCATGAGCCTCACCACCACCCTGACCCAGCCTGGAAACAGGCTCCAACTCCTTGACACTGAAGGGAAACAAAGAGGTTGGGAAAAAGACTTTCAGCCCAGGCAGAAAACCAGAGGGGCACCAGTTTGGGGGGGCTCCATCTACCCCATCGCCACAGACCCTGTCTGGGACACATACACACACACACAGATCCCACCACATCCTCACAGTCCCCAAGCACATCCCGTCCCACCACAAGCATTCCTGCCCCAGGGAATGCCATGAGGGGAAGGCACCAGACTCACTGCTGCTGCAGAAACACATCACTGCTGGATTTTCTCTGGGCTTGTTTTGCCAGGGAAGGCCGCCTGGGCTGCCTGAGCCTGGGTCTGATATCTGCTCTGCAGTAATTGTTTCTTTTCTGGGGGTTAGAAAAACTCCATTATTCTTGCAGATGACATGCCTTTAGTGTAAGGATGTACTGCTGCTCCCGAACAAGGGGAGCTCTGTCACAGCAATGACTGATTACTGTTTGCAGTGGTTCTCGTTCCCTGCAATTGTTTTTTTAATAAGTAAAACGTTCCTAGGGGACTATTTTTTCCTTCTCCCTGCTGTTGTGCTGGAGTATCAGTAACAGAAAAGCTTCTCATCCATCTGAGAAGGACAACATGACATCAAGGGCTCATTCAACAATGAGATTTTAACAAACAGATACAGGGAGATTGAATCTGGACCCAGACCAGCCTCTAGTGAAGGCTGGTGGTTCCTGAGGGAGGATGGTGATTTGAACGGAGAGAAGCAGAACCAAAAGCCAGATGCTCTCCTTGGGCTCCTCATGTTTCCCTTCCACATTTACATACAGGGCTCAAGAACAAGCTTCCTCTTCCCAAAGAGCAGAGACAGAGAAATGACCTGATTTATTAGAACCCAGGCAGTGCCCATAGTTTCACCTCTCTACAGCCTTTCTGCCGTTGCCATGTCCACTCCTGAGTTGGGGACACAGATAGGGCATCCCTCAGACACTTCTAGGAACATCTAATCTCTCCAAACACACTCAGTTAAGTTTTTCTGGAAACATCGGATCGTTTCGAACCAAAAAGACACCAAAGGGCCCTGGCCTACAAGGGGATTTCTAATTCATACTACCAAATGGTTTATTCCAGGTGTTGCTTGAACATTCAGACCACTGGCATGAAGTTCTTTGTAAACAACAGCTGAGTGTGTTTAAGGTTTGTATTTTATGTCACTTGTCTCCAGCACAGACCTTCTGTGGGTCTATCTGCTACAAAACCGATGGGACAAAGCCCCAAGCAAAGACCTTCCCCACCACCCACCTGGGGCAGCCGTTCCTTCCAACCCCCAGAACATCCTGCTGGGGTGTCCCTGGGGGAAGGTGCCATGCTGTCCCAACACCTCCAAGTGCTGACAATGATGGGTATTTAGTCAAAACCTTGAAAAATGCTGGCAGCCCTTGAGGTCCAGAATTAACTTGGGGCTCTTTCCCTGAGAGTCCAGAACACTTTTATCAAGCTATACACTTGGAAGCACAGTTCAAACTCCTGTTAGCCAAATATACAGCCTATAATTACCATCAGCAATAACTGGGTGCTGCAAGAGAATCTTTTCTATTTTTATTTTTTTCTCCTGCTGAAGATCACTTCATTATCAGCTGGACAAGAGCAGTGAAATCCCAATTAAATATGCAGTACATTTCATTTTCTTCTTTCAGCATAATTTCAGTAAAGGGGAGCTGCCACGAGTCTTGCCAGCCAGAGCAAGCCATGTTTCAGAGTGGAAGGTCTCTACCAGGCTTAGAAATTACCTTACTAAATCAAAGACAGCCTGGGCTGTTCTCATTGGAGCCAATAAACAAGGGAAAAATCCCATGGTCTCCAAGGGTGCGCAGTGAAGTCCCAAAGGCTGAGAACTAGCTAGGTGAGTCCTCTTCCATCACTGCCTGCTCCTGTTCTCTGCTCACAAAGGAAGCCCTACAGCAAGACTCTTTTTTTCCCCCATCACAGCCTCAGCCACACCAAAGGATGAGATGGGCGGCACTGGGTGCATCTCCTGACAGCCTCACCAAGCCCTCCTGACATGAAAACACTGACAGCCTTAGCAGAAGTGTTAATGAGTATCCCAGAAAACACTCAGCCTTCCTCCTCCTCCCCTTAACATGGTTTGCAGAGCAATTCCTCCAATCTCACACCAGGTTTTCTAAAACAGCTGGAGTCCCAGCAGACCTGCCTGCCCACTGCTGGTCAGCCTGTGCCCACCAGGCTGGCCTCCATCCCTCCCCTCTTCATGCCAGGTCACACCAGGCTGGCCTCCATCCCTCCCCTCTCCATGCCAGGTCACACCAGGCTGGCCTCCCTCCCTCCCCTCCCCATGCCAGGTCACACCCGGCTGGCCTCCCTCCCTCCCCTCCCCATGCCAGGTCACACCAGGCTGGCCTCCATCCTTGCCTGAGGAGACAGGTCTGTCTCTGGAACAGCCTGCAGCATCCTCACCACACACTGAGCAGAAGCCATTTGGTGAAAGACCCCAGAAATTATCAGAGGAAGAAACACCAGCTGTACATCAGCCAGCAGCAAACTGGTTTCCAGCACAGCCCACCCTGGGCAGGAGCGAGCAGGGGCTGCTGGGGCAGCTCTGCAGCCCTTCAACACATTGGCATCGGTAAAAGCAGCTGAGAACACGTCCACCCACCAGTAATCCCGCAGGAAGCACAGGCACTGGCCCAGGATCTCCTCCTCCCACCAAAAGCCTTGCTGCCCAGCCCGTGCATGTCGCAAGACGCGCTCCGGCGCGGTGAAAGAAACAAGCAAGAACCACCATGAACCCCAAGCACGATGTAGAGCCAACTTAAACACTGCCACTGACGAGTCCAAAGGAGCAGGGAGAAATGCTGCATCAAGACCTGAAGCCCTCTGCATCCCAGTGCACTGTGGAGACAGCCAGCGCCGGAATTAAGCGGAAGCGACACGCGGACCCGTGACGCGCCGGGGATCAGGACACGTTGCACAACAGCTCCTGTCAGCTTTCCTGGGGAATCACTGCTCCTGGCCTGCAATCCTCTCTCCTCCACACGATCTCTGGCTGCAGCGGACACGCCACCCGTGCCCTGGCAGCAAGGGCAAGAACCAACCCAGCCCTCACTCCCGTCCGTTGCACGGGAAGCCAGCCAGCCCTCTGGAGTGTTCTAATAAGTGCCAACAACCAAATTAGTGATGTGCCCTAATATTTTAATAGCTCCCAGCCAACTTCGAGAGGGAGAAGCCAGCCAACGCTCTCCACTGCTCTTCATTTTCCAGTCTTTGATTTCATGTAGAAACAAGAGACATTCCAGAGTACACAACGTTGGAGTCAATTAGAGTGTAAGTCAGTCCGGGAAGAGAAATCACTTTTCTGTAACATTACTCTAAATCAATAAAGTTCTTTCCAAAAATTATCTCTCAAAACAGGATGGTCTAAGTTCCATCTAATCTGAAATCCTATAAGTGCAATGCAGAAGTGGTGCTTTGTGTGCCTGACGTCACAACTCAGATGTAACCCCAGCACACCATGGAAATAACTACAAAGTTCCCCACTAAAATTAAAAACACCGGCCTAAAATCCTCCTCACAAAGACCACTGAGAGTGTTACAGCTGAAGGACGAGTGTGGAGTTGCTCCATGTAGTAAAACTATGCCCAGGATCCAAAACCAGCCAGTAAGACCCACCATGACTCTGGGGCTGCCCACTACGAGCACAGACAACAACTGAAGACTAAGAGTTATTTAGTGAGGGTGACTTGAGATGGCAAAAGACAGAAAAAGAGGAAGAACTAAAAGGGGATGGGCACCAGCCTGAGCCTCTCTCACTGGAGCATTGCTCCTTGGAGGAAACACTCCCATCCTGCAGCAGCTCCATCAACACACTGAACTTCCCATCACTTGGAAAGCAAACTGAGCTGACAAAGAGCAGGTGGACACCTTAAGAATGCCCATTTTTGGATCAATTTGATTTGTGTCATCAACAACAAAGCCTTTCCTGGGAAAGCTGTTCACAACCCCAGAGGACCCCCAGGCACTGGGAGACTGTTGCTGCAGGCACACGGACCTACTTAGTGCTCAGCCTGCAGGAAAGATGATGCAAACTGATCCCTGGCCTATGGACTTGCTAGCAGGGCACACAGCAATTCCAATAAGTCTAATGTTTCCAAGTGTTCTTTGTGCCAAAGTAGCACTTCATGTTTCTGTCCTTTACAAAAGGGAGCAATAATGCATTTTAGATCTAATAGAGATCCCTGGGCTGAAGGGACTAAGTGCTTTGCCAATGCTCAATAACTACAAGGGAAGGAAATTCATGTGTAAAGACCACTTCCTCCCAAGTAAAACAAGAAATGTAGCTACCCCCATACCCAAGTCCAAGAGAAAACAGTGTACAACCCCCACCTTACACACCCACTGAGAAAGAGAGATGATTCAGAGGGGAAGTTCTGCAGAAGAGAACTTTAACTCCTTTGAGCTGGAATTTAGGAGGAGACGCTCCAGCAAGCACATCTGTTCTTCAGAGAGCAGCCAAGGAGCCTTCAATGACCATATGAAAGATAACAGCAAAAACTCAGAGTCTGAAATACTTCCTCACTGTATTGGTTTGCTATTGACTGAAACATGAAGTCACTACAACTGCAGCATTTAAATACTCCATCCAAAGCTGGGGTGGCTTTGCTTAACACAGATGACAAAAATAACAGAAGCTGCATCACTTCAGAGCCACCCTCTTCTTCCACAGAGCAGGTAAATGTTACTGGATCTGAACTAAAACACACATCACTAGCTGGTAAGAGACGGGCACAGACCTCTGGCACATTAAGATACCCAGCTCCATGGTTTGCACTTTGCTAATTTCAAGTCCATGGAATTATTTCTCTTAAATCAGAGCTGTGGAGCATGGAGCATCCAGCCAGCTGATGGAGCTGCCTGACAGGCCCACGAGATGCAGAAACCCTGTGTGCCCATGGAAGGTACCTGACTATTGATGGAACGAAAACCTGCTCCACGAAACGTCAGTGGGAAGTGACCATTCGACATCTTTCTTGCTGCCTATCTGTTTGTGCAGCTTCCTGGACTTCCAGATTGCAAGAAGTGATGTATGGGGTGAATCTCTGACTGTTGCCTCAAGCACTTGACAACTGGGAAAAAGTTATGTGCTGGTTTATCATTGGTATGGATGCCTGCAGCACAAGAGATTCAGGAGGGCCAAAATGTAATCTCCAATTCATCAGTGAGCATTTCAAGAACCAGAGCAGCCAGGAAGAATTCAATGACTTGATGCATGCTGACTCTCATGCAGCTTTCCAGTTGGAAGAAGGGATTCTCATTCCATTTGATTTCTGAAACAGCAGCATCCTCACTCACCGACTTCTCCTTTAAGAACTGCAGCTTTTGCTCTCCCTGTGGCTTTACCTGTCTCTCCCCTGAGATTTTAAAATATAAAAGATTTTTTTTTCTCCATCTTAAAAAAAATACACTGGGAAAAAAGTGTGACCAGAGACCTCATCTGCTTCTCCTCACAGAAGCTGCTGTGAGGATCTACCTGGCTGAAGGGTGCCTGGGCTGGACCAGCCAGTGGTACAGCCACCTCCAGCCAGAGGAGAGTCCCACCAGCTCTTGGGCTGCAGGACTGACACCACAAACCTTGCTGTGAAAGGCTGCCACAGAGAGCAGCAACATCAGAGAGCAGGTTTCAGCTGCTGCCTGCACCATTTTATGGGAGTATATGCTGCTGATAGCTAAATGAACAATGGGATCCCCAATAACAACTGCATCAGTTAACAGTTCCCAGTCAACAACAACTGGGGTGACTTCATCTCCAGTACAGAGCACAGAACAAACCAGTCAAGCAAAACACCCAGTAAAAGAGTGACCATGTGAGCAACGACCTGACTGAGCAACAAGTGCACGTTAACTGAGACCCAGCTGATAAGGACCAGTAACAAGGGATGAACTGATAACGTGTGTCCCATGGGTTCAGGAGCTACAGTCCTTACTCAGGATGTACTAAGGTCTGATCATGACACTGTAGATGAAAAAAAAGAAGAGAGTCACAATGCTGAAGCCTGACAGCTCAAAGCTCAGACATTGGGCTGTGACAGAACACCCACAGCAAGGATGTGTTTCCTTCCCTGGGCAGTGGCCCTGCTTGCTTAACAGGGAAAACCAGTTACCTTTGCTCATTTGCAACTCTTGACCTAAAACATCTCTCAGCCCAGAGCTTTTCCACACCCTTGAACTTCGCTAATAAGCTCTAAAACCTACATTAAATGCATTTTGAAACTGCTAAATTGCACAGCCCTACTTTTGTTAAAAAGTGAAAAAAAGAGCCTTGAAGTTCAGAATTAGCACAACCTTAGAGATGAGGCCAAAGAGGAGAGGGACACAGAGCAAACTAAAAACTGTAACTGTCTTCTACAGGGAGGACACGTGCACTGTGACTGGACATCCTGCACGCTGCTTGCAGCTTTATGTGGGGACCTCCATCTCTTTAAAGCACTCCTATAAGTTCCTTGCCTTCAGACATAAGAACCACCTGAGTTTTCTACAACACTGAAAACATGGGATGAAAATTAGCCTGGTTAGAAAGGCAAATCTTCAAAGGGAGAAGCCAAATAAAATGGGCTTTGATGAATTTCCATCAACCCCCCCCCAGACTACCCCTGTTCTTGCCTGTGATCTCACATAGATAATTCACATCAGACTTCACAGCTCTCTCCATACAACAGTAAAACATTTTTTCCACAGTGTGCCTATTTTGCTAATCACTACAGAAGGCTGCTCTCTGTTTCATGAGGTTAGGATGTACATCCTTACAGGATGCCTGCCAGAGCGTCCAGCGCTGCTCTGGGTTCCGTGGCTGCAGCTGGCAGGGGACAGACCTGCAGCATAGGTGGTTGTGTGATGTTTTACAATACTGGGACTGACAGGTGTCAGCAACCAGATAACTCCTCTTCTGCTTCTCTCACCCTTCTCCATACCACTAAAATAGCCCAGTGTGAACTCCAAGGCAGGGGAAAGCCTCTGTTAGCACCAAATCCTGCAGCATCACATGTCTCTGGCCACACCACACAGACTGGACCGATGGGCTGAGACCAACGGGATGAAGTTCAACAAGGACAAGTGCAGAGTGCTGCACATGGGACATAACCCCAGGCAGCACTACAGGTTGGGGGAGACTGGCTGGAGAGCTGTCAGGCAGAGAAGGACCTGGGGGTGCTGGTTGACTGCAGAGTGAGTATGAGCCAGCAGTGTGCCCAGGCGGCCAAGAAGGCCAATGGCACCCAGCTTTGTATCAGAAATAGTATGTCCAGTAGGGCTGGGGAGGGGATTGTGCCCCTGTACTGGGCATTGGTGAGGCTGCACCTCAAGTGCTGTGTCCAGTTCTGGGCCCCTCACGATCAGAAGGGCACTGATGTGCTGGAGTGAGTCCAGAGAAGGGCAACCAGGCTGGGGAAGGGGCTGGAGGGCAAATCCTCTGAGGAGCAGCTGAGGGAGCTGGGGGGGTTGAGCCTGGAGAAGAGGAGGCTGAGGGGAGACCTTCTCCCCACCTCCCCTGCCCTGCCAGGAGGGTGCAGAGAGGTGGGCGATGGTCTCTGCAGCCAGGGGACAGGAGATGGGACAAGGGGCAATGGGCTCAAGCTGCCCCAGGGCAGGGTCAGCTCAGCTGGGAGGGGAAAGTTCTTCCCTGGCAGAGTTGTGGGGCTGTGGCACAGGCTGCCCAGGGAGGGGCTGAGTCACCTTCCCTGGATGTGTTTAAAAAAGGGTAGATGAGGTGCTCAGGGATGTGGTTTAGCATAGGACAGGAATGGTTGGACTTGATCTTACAGGTCTTTTCCAACCTGGTGATTCTGTGAAGATGTAATTCAGCAAGAAGGGAACGAATGAGGCTATTGCTGGATCTCACTGTCCAGAAACAGTGAGACCCAAACACAGGTGTCTGAACTAAACCAGAATGGAAAACTCCAGTGATGTTAAATACCACAGGCTTTACAGAGAAAAGATGCACAAAAACCCCAGGCGTGCTCAGACAGCAAGAGCTTCCATCATAATGACACTTCTTTCCTCTCCAGTTAACCTTGGAAATGTGCTACTCCAACTGGCTGATGGCTGCCAAAGAGAAGGACACAGCTCTCATCTGAGTGATTATGCTTGAAAATAATTATTTTCTTGAGCTATTAAGGTATCAAGATTCCAGATTGCTCAAAGGAAAGGCAAAGGAACAATTTGCATTAGTACTGTAACACAGAGAGGTGGCAGTTACTCAAAGACCTTGATGCCTGGAATTGATGTCATGCCAAGGAGAAGGATGGAGGGATCTGCAAGCTGGCCGGTCTCACCCAAGCCCTGGGAAGATCATAGTCCCAGCTTCCCAAGGAACTTTTCCCAAAGGCTGAAGGACCAGCAGCAGATTGGGGACACCCAGTGTGGATTTACCAAAGGGAAACCATGTTCCCTCCACATTCTCCTCTCATTAAGGAATGGGCTGCTGAAGGATTGCTGTCCCTTGTGGAACCCCACAACACAAGCTTAAAGAAGCACCCCTGGAAATTCCAAATACAGGGTGGGGTCTTCAGGTGAAGCACAAGAGAAGGCATCTGGGCTGGGCATGTGTTTTCAATCCCTCGGGGCACTGCTGGATTTTTTAGCTGATATTACCTATCATTTGGGGAAATCAGATGCTTCCACATACTTGAACTTCCTTATACTGGCTCCAGAAATGGATTCAGATAGTTTACAGGAATTGCTGGGTTGTTTCCACTGGCTATAAGTCAGCTGAGTGTTGGGAACACTCTTTCCACCTTGTTAAGGTGATGTTAGCAGTTAACATCCCTTGTTCCTGCATTAAATGTCAGGAACAGCCTCTTGTAACTGCAGCATTCGGTTTTTGGGACACAAGAGACACCTTTACAAAATATCAAGTCCACTCCATGGGTGTGCAGCCATCAAGTAACACAGCACAGTTAAAATGTGAATCCCACTTTCCATAATCCCACAGGAACAGAATGTACACAGGGATGCTCAGTGGGGGATGCGAGGGGAGCTTGGTGAACGCAGCAGCCCTGAAGGACCACTGGCTGCTCTGATCACTGGTTACCACTATCATCTCCCCATCTGGCAATATGGGCTAAGCTACTTACTGGGAGCTTTTTCACCCCCCCTGCATTCTGGAAGAGCTGCCTCAGGTCTTAAAGAAAGGTTTGATCTTTAGACCCAAGAGAAAGGCGACGCCACTTCCCACCCTCCTTCCTTCAGAAGGTGGAATCCCAGAGAATAAAGCTGCTGCTTTTCAGGGCTGCACAGGCATTATCCATCCTGGGCTCATGGGGAAGAGCACTCTTATTTCCACTGCTCCTGTCATAACAGCAGATCTTCTTGTTATTAATTTAAACAAACTAGAGTAATTAGTTGCCAAACTCCCCTCAAAAATTACATCCTTTCACAACAGCATTTCCCAGCCTTCAAATCCAGCAGCACAGCTGGCAGAGCCTGGTTAAAGCCACGAAATGCAGACACACACCCCTCAGCCCAGAGAGAAGGAAGGGTGAGCCACACGTACAGGCTCCACCACACTCCCTGATATATTTCTCCTAAATAAGTTTACTGCTGAGATAAGCAGTGATTTGGGGCTCATTTGAGAGCAGCACATTTCAGGCAGTTAAAGTTTGCAGCAAGTTGCACTAATTAGATAATACATTACAATGGGGTTAATATTTCACTCCTGACTCTTTATTTTCAGCTCTCAACAGCCACATTTCCCTCACCACTGCAGATCACTCCCCATTTTGAAGGGCAATTTGATGCCAAGGAAATCAGAAGTGAGAGAGGCACATCAAGCACCGAGGTGCATTAGGAGAAGGGAGAGACCATTTCTTGAAATTCCCTCCTTTGTTATCTAGCTAATGGCATTAGGGTGGATAGAGGGGGGCATAGAGCATTTAATAAACAACAAGAGGCACCAAAGCCTCTCAGCTGTATGCCCTGTCCTAGATGGCTACAGCACCCCACACCCAGAACTGCTGATGGCTCTGCCACATACAGCTCAGCTGCCTGGGGAGGGATGCAGCCATGGGAGCACTGGGTAATGGGGCATTGGCCTGTTCTCCCAGACACTCAGGATTCTGCTGCTGGTAGCTTGGAACTGGAGCTTCCTTCCTCAGCACTGCTGAGCATCCAGCACATGCCTCTCCCTGCAAACAGAATCCTAGGCTCACAGAACACATCAGGTGGGAAGGGACCTTCAAAGACCATCCAGTCCCACCCCTGCAGAGAGCAGGGACCTCTTCACTAGAGCAGGTCACTCAGAGCCCCATCCAGCCTGACCTTGGATGTCTCCAGGGATGGAGCCTCCACCACCTCTCTGGGCAACCTGGCCAGTATCCCACCATCCTCATATTAAAGAATTTTTTCCTAATACCCAATGTAAATCTAGCCTAAATCAAGGAAAGCCTAAGCTTCCCTAGTTTAAAACCATCACCCCTTGTCCTATCACTCCACGCCCTCAGGAACAGTTCCTTCCCAGCTTTCCTACAGGCGTCTTTCAGGAACTGAAAGGCCACTGTAAGGTCTCCCTGGAGCAGGATGCACCAGCATGTCCTACCAACACAGGTCCCTTACGCATTTTGGAGAATTTCTGATTATTTCTAAATCCTACATTAGAAGCAGAACAGCAATCTTTTTCCTTTCCCAAACTGGAGCCTTCAGGGTCCCTGCATCCAGGGGCTCGTTAAAATGAACAATTACATAATGAAAATAAACCCAGCCATAAGCCACCCACACACGGTTAAAAAACCTCTTGAAATCACATGTGAAGAGTCTTAACTGCATTAGTACTGGAAAAATAGACAATTACTTTAAAAGTACATTTAAAGACACAATTTATATACAAGTTGTACTCTAGTGTTTCTCAACAGGTAAGAATAACACGTCACACACAACGTAGGACCACAACAGATGGCCACCACACACCCTCTGAGCCAGAGACCAGCACACCCTGGCTCAGGCAACCTCCAGTGACAACCACCTAAAGGCATCACCATGGCAGAGCCACGTGACAACACAACAGGCTTCTGAACAAGGATGCTGGCATGAACTTGAAGAAAGGGCAAAACAATTGCACCTTCGCAGTGTAATTACACCAGGAGAGAGCTCAGCATATTCAGAAGGCACAGAGATAGCTGGGACTTTCATTAAGTTTGTGTTCTATGTGGAAGTGTTGAGTGCTAGGTCAGGCTTCTCTCATTATCTTAATGGGGGTACCACTCACACAGAGAGAGATGATGCCTGTCTAACTGTCACGGCGGCTCTAACGAATTGCACTAGGAGATGAGGGGGAGGAGACACATCCTCAGACTGCCTAAGCTGGAAGTTGTTACAACAGGATGATGATGATAGGAAATCAAATGTCCCTGCAAAGCAGGATTGTGTATCAATACATCAGTGCAGACTCCCTCAAACCTTGGTGTGCCCCAAAGCAGTGCTGGAAGCAGCGACCCTTCACACCCTGGGCCAACCAGCTCGAGACAGGAGCCACGAGCTTCATCTTAAGCCAGCTGAGCTCGGTGTGACTTTCTGCAGGGTATCTGAATGACTAAGTACACAAAAGCAGCTGAAATCAAATTATTATCCACTTGGATTCCTGCCAACCTCCAGATTAAGTTGCCAAATTACTTTCCATTAACTTTTATTTTTCCCACAGCCATTCAGCTTTCCTCTATGCTTTAGCCCTTTGCCAGTAAGTATTTTAATTGCCAATGCTTTTCCTTCCAGCTATCTCGGCGTGGTCTAGTGGCCCTGACACCCTGTTTGTCCTCTGTGTGTTGGCACACAGTAATGCCTGGTAAAGAAACAGCCTCGTGCCTACAAGTTCGATGAAAAAATCCCCCTAAGTCTGAAAATAACTCTTCCATCAGCTCTCCAGATCTTGAAGAGAGACGCTATCCATCCATCTATGAATCAGACTACACCAGAGCAGCTCTGTGTGTGTGCTCATACACGTACAGAGCTGCATAGAGCCCATCTAGAGCCATTAAGGAAAACCTTTTCTCTGACAGCCAAGTTGTGGGACAGGCTGCTCAGAGTGGCTGAGCAGGCTCCATCCTCAGATGTTTTCTGAACCAGGCTGGATAAATCCCTGAGCCTGGCCCAGAGCCCTGCCAGGAGCAGAAGCTGGACCAGAGCCCTCCTGACCTTCCCACCCCAGTTACTCAGGGATAACAGCTACTCCTGTTCCACCCCCTCTCATTTCTTGCCCCCAAAATTATGCATCATATTTACCCAGGATTAGCACATAGTCTCCCTCATGCAAAGTCCAGCTTGGAGTATTTTTTCACACATCACAGTGAGATTCCCTATCAGTGTAAGAGGGAAAAAGAGCAAGGAAGATGGAGGGAGAGGCATGAGGACTGCCAGAGGCTGCCAGCCCAGCCACTAAGGAAATGTAAGTGGGCTGATGTCAAACCATCACTGCTCCCATAAGCGAGGAGCTGTCAGCTGACAGATGAGGACGTACAAGCACCTCTATTTCGCAGGCAGAAGCAGGACTAAGGGTAGAAATATGACTGCATTTGGTGTGACATTCTCACTTAAAGTCAGGGGTTTGTTAATATTTTACTTTAGGAGGCTTGTCCCACAGCAGCCATCTCTGTTCTTCAGCCCGGGAAGCTGCCTCGTGGTCATTCTGCTGGGAATGATTAATTATGCTTCTTGTAGCAAAAACATCTGAGAAAGTGATCCAACATCTGATTTACTTGCTCTGGGGAGAGTGACCTACCCCCGTGTTGGCACTCGTGCTCTGGCTAAGAGCTCTCCACATGAGGAGGAGGAGGAGGGCAGCACAAGCAGCACCGAACTAAGTGAAACGCAGCAGAAAGCAAAGGTTTCACAGGGGCATTTTGCTCCCATTACAGTCAGGTCTGGGGTGGCTTTTTCCCCCCGGGGAACATTTCAGTCATGGCACTTGTAGCACATTTCCAACATACAAAATACCACATTTCTCATTAACAAATCTCCATCTACCTGCTCGCTCTGTGCTTGGTACATTGTTTGCCACATGCTTATCACTGCAGGGGCAAAAGCTGGTGGCACGAGCGGGATGCAGCCTGACACGTTCAGATAATACTTGTGAATCTATAAATACGACTCTGAAATATCCCCTTTGATACCATCAGGCCAGATTTCATAACTTATTTACTCCGAGCAGCAGCTAACTCCACAAGTAATCCTGCTGGCTGCAGGAGGATTACTCCCACAATAAACCCCGGCGTACGGCTGGTGGCAGCCCGGCCCCGGGGGTGGTTTTGGTACAGCTGATCCGGTTCACCACAGGCTTTTCACAGCATCTTGGGTCAGTGTTACACCTGTAGTGCGAGCACTTGGGGATGAACTAACCTGCCAAAGGCTTTTGGATGGAGTGGAGGGGTCTGTCTGTATCCCCATGGATGAAGCCTCACTGGTTTGGTGCTCACCCAAACCAAGCTGTGACCAAGGGAGACAGAGGAATGTGAGGGGTGTGTTACCATACAGCTCTGAAAGCACCTTAAAACCACCATGGGACTGATACCCACGCTGACAGGTAGCAGTCAGGCCCCACTGTCCCCCACCAGAACCCCTTGCTGCACCCAAAGTCCCCCAAGCTCAGCTAGCCTGGCACTACCCCCCCACCAGCAGGTATCTAAGTGCTTTTGCCCTTACTGAGCTGTTAAGGAACAGCGTGCTGGCATCAAACCCAGAGGTTCTTACAGCACAGCTGATGCCAAATCCCTTCCCCACTCTCTGTCCTTACTAAAGGAGGGTTAGGGTGCACAGAGGCAGCAGACACTGCTCCTGTGGGCCAGAGTCCCCAGCACTGAGCTCATCCTCAGCAGCACATGAGGCATCCTCCTGGTGACACCGAGACCAAAGGTGCAGCCCACAGACAGCAATTTAGAAAAGAGAGGTCACCCAGCCCCCTTTAGCAATATTGGTGATCTGCTACTAAATAATCACAGACTCCGGCACAAACACCATGCTGACACCCCAGGAGAGGTCACCCGATGCAGTACCTCAGCAATAAAAAAGAAAACCCATAAAAAACTAAAGCTAAGACTGCAGCACAGGGTAACCCAGATTTCGGTGCTCGGGAGCTCTGTAATTTGCAACGTTCACTTTGATCCCATCTACAGCGCGCCCCGCTCCTCCCGAAATAACAGCTCCTCTCTCTGATGGGCACTGAGACCTCCCACCTGGCAAGAGGGTCAGGTCAGGTACAGCGGGGCCCTTCAAGTAATGAAAGGACTAATCCTTGCTGTGAAGGCCACTGCTTCTGAAACACCACGGCATGGATTCGGCCCTTAAAACCGCATGGACCACTCCAGGGAGCAGCAAGAGGCCCGGCACAGGTCCCCCCCACACACACACAGGAGCCTCCACGGGGACCGTGCTCCGAAACACACAACTCCTAACACTCCCCCAGGAGAAGAACGTCAGCGCTGTCTGTAACGTCACTGCTGCCCGGGATTACGTCGACAGTTTCTCCTCTGCTTTGATGTTGCTTCTCTTGTAAAAAAAAAGAGGAGGGGGTGGAGTTTTATTCCTGATGTTTGTGCTTGAGAAAGACTCATTAAAACGTGCTTTGGGATGAGGATGTTTTGGGGTTTGGGTTTTTTTTTTCCTGAGTATTTTTCATTATTTTTCAGATTAATTTACTCGAAGGATCATCAGGGGACCAACCCACATGTACATTTTATGCTATATCATTTGTTTTTCAACCATAAGTAAGACTTTAAACAAAACAGAGTGATTTATGCGATGCTGAGACATGTTAATAGATGCAGCAGACGAGGGTTGGATCCCAAGTCAACCACAGATCTTCTTCAAGCCAACGCCTGCACCGATTCCTCTTGCAGACAGAGGCTTGATTAAATCCTTTTATCAGGAAAGCAGCGTGGGACTGGGGTGTACTCCCTGAAACACCAAGTCCTAGGGAAGATCAGCGGGAAGCTGCAAAGCCCAGTGTGTTTCCCTGAGCACAGACGCACGGGGGGCACGGCTGGCGGCTGCAACCTGCATGTGCTGGAGATAAGAGGAAACCACACGTATCCACAAGCCTGGACCTGGCAAGGAGAGGGGCTGGTTAGCAACTGATAGAGCAGAGCAGCAGCTGCACAAAGAAACCGCATCCTCTCATCCACACGCCTTTCTCCTGGCTGAGACACCTTTCAGGACGTTTTGGGTAAATAAGCATTAAATTGAGGGCATGGCTGACCTATATATTCATGGAGACATCTCTGGAAGGTGCTGAGTCTCTGCTAACTGCCCAAGCAAAGGAAAACCCAGAGTGCAATGCTCAGCCCTGCAAAGCCACCACGGTCCCTGGGACCAGGCAGGCTGCTCGCTCCCAGGGGAAGCAAGAGGAGGCTGCTCACAGGCTCGGGGAGCTGATTTGCAAGTGTGCACATGTAGGTTTAACAGCTCTTTTATCTTTTGCTCCCTTCTGGTGTTATTTCAATGTTGATTTGCATAGCCAGTATAAAACCCTTTACATGCAAACTGCCTGCGAGGATGACACCATCAATCCTCAGCTCTATTCACAAAATTTACTATTTGTTTCACTTTCAGAGATACCATTGCTGGATTACACAGTTGCTGATGAGGATTTATATTTACATTTACAGCAAGCAAAATACACGTCCCTTTTTTATTTTTTTAAGCCATCTACACAAATGTGACAGCGGGAACAAAAACTAAAATCAGTGTGTATGCACTCATGAATGCTTGCAGATCCTGTTCTGTGACTTATCTCTCCTTCAGACCATATTGCAAATTAGTCAGCATCTGTATAACATCAGCAGCACGAGCTTGATCATAAGAAAGAATTAAAGGATATTATCGAGACAGTTCTTAATCTTCTGTGGCTGTGAAGCCAAACACACTCACACGTGTCCCTCTAAATGAGATGCAAAAGGCACCCAGTTGTGATGCTGTGACATCCTATCAGACATCAGAAACCCACACCCCTGCGTATTAAACAAGCACATTACTCCCAGAAATGGATTCACCCATATAGAAATGTCAGGTTTCACCAAGAAAAACAGGGCTGCAAAGATTAAGGGAGGAAGAAACAGAGTTTCAGGAGATATTACACTTATCTAGTCTGACCTGGTGAGCAGCATCAAGCTTGTAATGCAGCAGATTTCACCACATAAATCTTTTGACATAAATCTCACAGGATGTGGAAAAAAAAACCCAGGGATGCATCACAAAACTGGCTCAACTCTGATTTCCCCATGTAGCTTGGGAAAGAGGATAACTTAGCTGTGATACTCTACATTACCCACTGAAGAAGTTCATAAAAGTTACGGCTTCTCTGAAGAGAAAGGATGCCCGAGCATGAAATGATCATCAAGTGCCAAGCCTTGCCTTGAAAAACTAAAGGAAAATCGCTTCCCAGGACAAGGCAGGAGAAATGCCACGTCTGAACTGCCCCATCAGCAAATGGATGTTCTTTGGAGGGTTGGTTGGTGTCATCACACCAGGAACCTACTGCCCACACAGACCTACCAACACCTTCTCCACCACCTTCGACCACCAACAGGGGCAATTTCCATCTGTCTCCGCAATGCCCACAGTGAGAGCTGTGAGGTTATGTCAAGTCATGTGCAAGGTGGGAAAAGTGCCAATCACATCAAAGGTCATTAAGGCAGAGCAGCGAGCTGTTCACAACCCTCCCAGCTCTGGTTTGGATGTACCTGAGCCCAAAACGGTGCCATTGTGGGATCAGGGATTCATTTTATTTTCCTGACTTGCCCTCCCCAGAAGAGAGCAGATACTGGAATGATCAACCAATGCATTAAACAGTCGCTACATTAGTAGATTGGTTCTCACTTCAGATTTGCTCAAACCAAAGATGAGCCGTGGCCTCTCACTCACTACAGGTCTTACCTAGGTGCAGACATGTCCTCTTTGCATGCAGCTGGCTGGCCTGGGGCATTTTCCACCTTACTTTTGCTTCCAGTTACCTGTAGTTACAAAGAGGGTGCTGCAATCCACAGGCAGAGCCCACCAGCCAGCTCACAGCCAGGCAAGAGGGCGGGTGCTTGGCACAAAAAGCCCAACTCCACTATCCAAACAGCATCAGCTCCTGCGGCCCCAGTCCTGTTACTGTGACAGATGATCATCCTGCAGATCACTCCGACGACCGAAGCCCAGTGGAGGAGCTGACATTTACTGGTTTCACAGGCATCTGGACCGGCCCCTTCAGCCTGACAGGAGCTCACTGACTTCAGTAAAGTATAAATATAAACCCTAGACGTTACACATCACACATTCACCCCTTCCTACCTCTTTCAGAGCCTGCCACAAGCAGAGGCAGTGCTCAGAATATCTGACCTCCTACTTATTCCCCAAGACAGATCTGCCTTTGGCAGCTCTGGTGCAGAGAAACAGCAAGCCACTAAAATGCAAAACCAGGTCCACACTATCCAGTGTGGCAGAGCCAAACTCAAACCCAAAGAGGTCCAACCCCCTTCTTTTCCTCACTCAGCCTGAATCCGCATCCCCTCAGTACCAGGACAGCGCTGCCGCCCATCACCGAGGTCTGCTGAATGATGCCAACAAAGCAAGAACGTGCTGGGTCTCTCATATACACATATATTTGTGGCTGTTTTTAATCACTGGGTAGCATTTGTCTTAGAAATCACTCTGAGGTGGATGTAATCAAGGAACCACAAAGATCTCTGTTCTGGGGTGTCAACAGCACCCGTATTTCTTCGGTCGAAGCCCCGTTCTGCCACGAGCACAGATTTGTTTATAGGGACTCTATGAGGCTTCACAATCAATTCAGACTGGCACCAAGTTACTCAAAGATGAGTCAGAAAGAAAAATAGTGCCCAGTGGATTAACCCAGCCATTGTCAAGCCCAATCTGTCCAGAAGCCATCGCTGCGACTGTCTGAGGAGGCTGCCAAAGCGGCAGATGTTGCTAAAGCTTCCACAGCACAGCATCTGGATCAGGCACTTGTTATTTAAAAGCAAAAAAAAAGCCAAACAAGAAAGCAGAGGGCTTTAAGGGACCAGGAAAGCCACCACTCCCTGTGCATCTCACTGGCTCACGTGCCAGATGCCCGGCAGAGCCGTGGCACAGCCCTTGGGCTGCACGGAGTCTGTGGAATGAGTGACCAGGTAATTCCATGCTCTCTCAGCAGGTACCAATACAATCAGGGTTCCACTAAGTGCCAGTATCATCTTCGTTATTAAAAGGCACTGCATCTCACACCACTTCCTAGTGAAAAATAGCTGTGCTGGAGCTGGAGTGCTGACTCGGCGCTTGCTCTGCAAGCAGCCTCCTCTGCACTACAGGTGTATGCAAATTACATGCTTAAAAACCCCAGTCTGTCTAACCCACAGTACATCTTTTCATCACTAGATTTCCAAGTACCTGGGATGGGGAAGGCAGTCACCAGCTTTCCCATTTCACAATAAACAGAGGAGGAGTTGTCGGACACCCCCCCACTTCCTACCGACAGGATCTGATGGGGAAAACAACCAACTGTGGCAATGCATCAGGCCAAGAGTACGAACAAGACCTCCACTAGCAGACAGCACTGATGCAAAGATGTGTCCACAGGTTCCAGGACAACTGCTTTGCTTCCCAGGCTCTATCAAGGTCACACTCCCTGGGCAGCACACCCCAGCACCATGTGTGACCTCTGCGGGCACTGGGGCTTCAGCTGTGAGCACCATGAGTTGAAGCGTCCAGCAACCCAGGATCTGAGCCCAGCCTTGCTCTAGGGAAAGCATAAGTTCCCATTTGCATGTACCAAGTGCTGCTTAGTCATTTCCAAAAGCACCTGGAGAAACAGCCCCAAAATCAGGTGGGAAAACACCAGGTGTATTCACTATTGCTTCTACTGTGTGGGTAAGGGACACCAGTAAAGGAAAAAGAAGATTCATAGTTGCCTCTTTGCCCTCCCCTTCACCCCTTAATGTGAATTTCTGTCTTATTTCAAGACACTGGGATTGTATCTTTTTAATGTTTATAAATATCTCAAGTGTGGGCCAGGTGTGAGGGCATGGCACGTGCAAGACAGCATGCAGCTGATGTGATTTCCCTTTGCTTCCCTGGGTTTCCTCAAGTCGTGTGGAAACCCAGGGAAGCAATGCCCAGCATTAAGCCAGCACCCAGCAACTCCCCTGGAGCCCATGGACCATCCCAGAGGCAGGAGGTGACACCCCCCAGCTCACTGCCTTCCCTCGGGGAGCAGCATCTCCCCATCACACATGGGAAGAAGCAACAACACAGACCTGACTGCACCTCACATTACCTCGGGATTGTGAGAATCCCACCACCTTGATAATGATTTCTCTGCCACACCATCTTAAAATAAAGCTTGGAGTGGGGGAGGTGGGTGTTTCAGCGCCCACTGAGGCGGGTTGTTCTGCAGTGCAGGTCTGTAACCGTGCCGGGTCTGGAAGAGCTGCCAGAAGGTTCGCTCCATTCTTCAGGGAAGAGGAGCTTACTGAAGCCTTTTGCTCCTTATTTTCCCCACCACAGGGAAAGATCACCTCCATCTCCTGTACTGCATAACGACAAGCCTCTCCTCTCTCACCAGCCCCTAACAAGGATGGTTATTTAAAACGCTTTTAAGTCTATCCCTTTGATTTACACATTAGCATTCACTAGGCAGGGAAAAAAAAAATAGGACAAAAATAGGATTTGCTCTAATGCAGTCTCATCTCCTTGTTTATTTCTTATTATTTCCACCCTGTGTAACTATGTAGGTCAAACAGATCAAATTAATTTCAGCGCATCTGTCCTAACACCAGGAACATGTAGGTTAAATGGCACTGATGCCGGGCTCTCTGAATGGGAATAGGGCTGCATTAGCTCCCTGAACTGGAATAAGTTTGACCCATTTATTAAACTCCAGTTTTACAGCCAACGTTTCATAATCTGCTTATAACTGCATACCTGATCGTGTCAAAATTCTCCCAGTGCTCCTAATTCCAGGCCTCCAGCACCCTCAGACAATGCAGGAGCCTGACTGGGAGAGCAGGGGGTGAGGAGCAGCCGACACAGACAAGGAGGTAGCAGCACACGTGCTGTGGCATGGCTGTTACAGCTCAGCCTGGAAACCCATCCTTCTGTGGGAAAGGGATTCACAGCAATATTTAGCTAAGTCCCTGCTGAGGGCAGCGTCTCTGTGAGGCCTTTCTTAGGGCAGCCTGGCCAGAGATTTGGCTGGCAGGGATGTGCAGGAGCCAGGGCACTGCACGCTCACCTGCTGGCTTTGAAAGTTGCCAATTCAACACAAAACCAATGCTGGCTGGCACAGGCAATCCTGAGCCCATTCCCCCAGCATCTTGCTTACATTCAAAAAGAAAAATATTTTGGGAAACAATCTGGTACCATTTTTTAACCAAACATTACTGGTTTTCAACAAAATTTTAGTCCAACTCACTCTGAAGACAGAAAACCCCCAAAAGTCTACAGATTCAAGTCCCTTCCTTCCCCCACTGCCCCTTGGAAGTGCTTGAGCCAGCAGCCATCTGCTTCATCCTCCCCTGGGCAAGAGAATCCCTGGAAACTCAAGGAGGAGAGCAAGCATCCTTATCCTCACACAACAGAGAGGTGCTGCTACAGCCCAGCACCTCCTCCCTGGGGATGTGGGGAGCAGCTCAGAGCCAGCACCTCCTCCGGAGAGGTCCCACCACCAGCCCAGCCCTGGCCAAGGGTCCTCACCCTGGGGGTGGTTGGAGGAGAAAGGCCAGCACAAAGGCCAGGTGCATCCCAGGCACTTTCACCTCCCTGCACTTGTAAGGCAAGTGGAAAGGTTCCTCCTCAGCCCTGCTCAGGAGGGGAAGCCAGGAGCCAGCTGCCAGACCTGTTTACCTCCTCCCTCCGAACAGGCTGGAAATTCATTACGTGTCACACACAATTCATTTTTATTCCTCCTCCATGAGCACAGATTTATCTGAATTATTGCATCACCCGCAGAAAACAAAGATATTGTTATGACACAGGGCTCTGAAGGAGAAAGGCTTTCTGTGGATGAGTGAGGAATTCACAACCTGACAGAACTCTGGGCTCAATGGCTTCCTTGTAGGGGGAAACTCAATGCTTCATTTTTGATCAATTGTACTTTCAAGTCATTTTCTTATTTATGGGTGACTGAGAAGACACTTGAGCTAGCAAAATAATTCATGTTTGTTTGCACAGACAACCCCAAATTTAATAACACAGCCCTTTCTTAAAATGAAGCCATGCCTTGCCAGCAGTGCATTTACAATTATTCTTTGTAGGAAATGCACAGCATGAACTCCAAAGTGCTCCTTTTCTTCCTCTTAAGTGAAAACCTCCTCTAAGGTACATGTGACAAGCCTCACACACCACTAATAAAGAGACCCAGCACCTGAACTTCTGTTGCAAGTCAGGAGATTTCTCCTACTAACAGCTTAATTAACACCAAGACTTCCTTACAGCTCCTGAAGCCCAAAACAAGATCCCAGCAAAGCCACACATCTCTCTGCAAGAAGACAGGCACCATACTCAATAGAAGTTTCTTCTGCCCATCCAAGGGGCCACTAAACATACAGGTATGTGGGGGTCTTCAGAGACAGAAGATAAGGTGGGAGTTACTAGGGAGAAATTCAGATCTCAGAGGCTGCATAGCAAGAGAAGGATTCTCTTGGGGGATTTTCAACCTCTTTGAAGTTTTAAGAGCTCTGGAAGTATCTCTGGAGAGGGAAGCTGAAGAGCCTTTTTCACTGATATTATCTCCTGACACTCCTTTCTGAGAGCATCCCCCACAAGTACAGCAACTTACAGGGTCTGAACATTCATCTTACAACCACAGCCACCACCCCGAGTCAGTTCAGCGCTTCACTCACCTCATAGAAGCCTAATCCTTCCCTCATGCTGCTGCTGCTCCTTCTGCTGACCACCCACTACTATCCCCCCTCAGCCACCTCCTATCCCAGTTATCACCTTGATCATCAGCCTCCTGACTGATCCCACCTGTGCTGCTGCCTCCTTAACTCAACCATCCATTTCACCCACTTTATCACCTGGCTTCTGGTCAAACACATTCACCTGACAACCCGAAACCCACTGGGCAAACAAACCAGGGCTGTCACCCCCCTGCTCTCCAGAGGGAAGAGTATTGCCTTAGAGATGCTGGGAGCAGCATGGAGGATGCCAAGGAAAGCATCCAGTTGAGGGCTACAAATATGATTAAAGGACTGGAGCATCTCCCCTGTGAGGAAAGGCTGAGGAAGCTGGGGCTGTTCAGCCTGGAGAGAAGCAGCCTGAGAGGGGATCTGATCAATGGGGATCAATAGCTGAAGGGTGGGACACAGGGGGACATGGGCAGCCCCTTTCAGTGTCTGTGGGGACAGGACAAGGGGCGATGGGCTCAAGTTGGAGCACAGGGAGTTCCCCCCCAATCTGGGGAAGAACTTCCTGGTGAGGGTGAGGGAGCCCTGGGACAGGCTGCTCAGGGGGTGTGGAGTCTCCTTCTCTGGAGAGATTCCAGACCTGTCTGGACGCTGACCTGTGTGTCCTGTCCTAGGGACCCTGCTTGGGCAGGGGGTTGGACCCCATGGGCTCTGGAGGTCCCTCTTAACCTACGATGCTGTGAGTCTACTGAGCCCTGAAAGCAAGGAAGAAGGAAAGAAACTGTGTCCCATTGGAGACGGCTCCTTCTCCCCATCACCCGGAGGGGGAAGGCTGATTTGGTGGCCGTGGCTCTCATGGGGACTCGCATTAGCAAAGTCCAGCGCTCCCAGATCGTCTTAAACCATCAGAGGCACCTCACTGCATCTGTTACGCCGCTCAGCTTTCCATCTGCAAGAGGGAGATAATACATCTTCCCTCCAACCCCTTTGGGGTTTTATTCCTGCTTAGATGGCAAATCCTTCGGAGCAGGGACCGTCCCACTGTGTCTTTAAACAAAGCCTTGAAGAACGGGGTGGGTTGGGGTCTTTCAAGTCAGTGACAACCCCCCCAAACACCCCCCACCCACAGGAAAATAAACAGGCTGGCACCAAAGCAGAGTCCTGCCTGTTCTCCTCAAGAAGAAACAGCGTTCAGATGCTTTTGTTTACCTTCCCTGAGGCCCTAGAAATTGCTTTAACAATTATTTTTGTTCTTTCTTATGACTTTAAATAAAAACCCAATAATGACAACGTTGAAATCACATGTAATCATTCATATATATACATATATTATTTAAAAAAACCCCACCAAACCCACAACTATTTTATGTGTGTGTTCTGAATTTAATTCTGACCAAAAATGCTCTTAGGGAATTTGTGTAGCTATTTTAATAGTCCTAATTTTAAATCCATTTAAATGTATTTATGCACCTTTAGACCAAACTCATTCAGGCATTTATACCACAGTAATGAATTGTATGACAGCAATATATACACAGGAAGAAATCCTTTCCTTTTGTAAAGCATATATTAGCACCGATTTATAATTTCAATGGTTAAGTTCATTGGCATGCACAGAGTCAAGGGACCTTTGTTAAACTAGGACATTTGACGATAACTGTTTGAGAAGATGCACATTGAGAAAGTCTTTCCTATTTTAATGTCAGGAAATTAGAATTATTATAATGAATTCCCTTTTTTTTTTTTTTCCCCACATCTTTCATCAAAGCCTTTGAAAAAGGTCAGTATCTGCACTTGTTATTTTAAAATGCCTCCTGTAATTTGCCTTACTGTGGTAATTACAAGGAAAGTTCCCACACGGTAGCACTGCAACAATCCTGGGGGACTCCTCTTACCCCTGATTGTCAACAGAGTTCAGCATCTGAAGGAAAAAATGATGCACTTCACAGGCGTGATGAGTATGATGGTCACAGCAAGTGTTATATAAGGGATGGACCTTCATCCCTCCTCGGAACCAGGAGCTCCTGCAAGCCTGGGGTAGCCTGAGTATCCTGAATTCATTACTTGTTTCTTTACCTTTTCAAACTATTCCTCTACTTTCTTTTCTTAGACAAAACTATTTCAAAAACTATTTGCTGAATTTGATCCACGTTTCAGAAAGGTTCCACTCCACTACCTCTGCTTTTCTTGCTGCAGTGACTCCCAGCTGCAGGAGCTCACCCACATCCCAGCTTTTAATCTCTTTATTGCTCATTCAGATTCCGTCCCAGCCCCAAGAACTCGGGAGCCGTTGCCGTCCCAGGGATGTTTGATGGCTATGAATAATACTGAGTTCATGCAGAATAATAATTAGCATCCCAGCTCCAGGATAGTGGTTTTTCCAGCTTCACGATCCTCCAGCTGAGCTGCTGGGGCCGGGCAGGGCTTCCGCAGAGGGGATGCTAACGTGACGGCACTGGTGAGCTGTGGGTGAGGATGCTCTGGCTCCGGCAGCACTGCTGGTATCAACCAGGTAAAGCCAAAGGAAAGAGATCCACTGGTATCTGGCTCAAAACACCAAACCACTGCAGTTTAGGGGTCACCAAACCACTGCAGTTTAGGCGAAGGAGCCCTGCCAGTAGCATCTGCTCAGCCTGTCCTCATTAAGGACCACAAACAGGGACCAGGTCTGACCAGCATCTCATTCCCCACCCAAAGAGAAGTGTCTTGTCCCAACTACAAAGAAAATCCACCTCCAGGTCTTCCTGAAGCATCTCCTTCCATGCCAGTACCAAAAGAGTTCATCCCTCCTAGGGCCCTGCAGCAGCCCTGGGAGGTTCAGGGAGGGTTTCTTCTGATTACCAAGAAATAACAGTCCCTGACAAATAACTACCAGGTATTCAATCTGCATTTAGAAGTCGGGTTCAATCTTCCCTTATTACACTTGCAAAGCCCCTTGCTATCCAATTCAGATAAAGTAACAAAGCTGCACTCCCAATGATTGTGACTAAATGCAGTTAACCTTAAAAAGTCACTTTTACAAACAGAGCAGATTTATCTGGATTTAAATTTTAGTTCTTGTACAAAGACTTAAGAACAGGTTCCTCCCCATTATTCAATTTAACAATAATAATAAAAACCTCCATGACAACTATAACAAAAAGACTCTGATAAAGCCTGAAACCTTTCTGATAATGAAACATACAATTTCCCTGTTTGAAGCATAATTCCCCAGAGAACATTTTAAAAAAGATATAGAAGAACTGTCGTTTCAAACCCTGTTCCTGTAAAGAACTGCATAGGAGAGCAGCCCATGGAAAAAAAATAGACTTTCAGAAAAGCTGGAGGAAAAATAGTGGGTGGGAGAGACTAGACAACTTAAATGCAGTGTCTCATCAGGACAATTACAGGAGTCAATAAAAACTGGCAAAATTGAAAAGGATTCACTAGGCTGCTGGGTTCAATTTCCATTTAATTCAGAGACAGAGAGGTCAGCTACAGCCAGTAGTCATCTCATTTGATTCCTGCGGTGCAGAAGACTTAACCATGCTGGTAACTACCTCTCTTTCTCCTGCCATCTCAGCACACCTTTTGTTGGTCACGACAGCTACTCAGCGTTGCTTTGTTACATGTCTGTAATCAGGTATCTGTCATGTACTTTGAACACCACCAATTAAGAGCAGATAAACTGTCAAATAAAAACAGCAACGCACATCCATTGATGTTAGTCCTCCTCTGGCTCAATTCAAGTCTTAATCCTCCAAGCTTTCTCATCCAGACCTCATGAGCACCACACCAGGAATTAGTGCAATGAGAGGATGTCAGCTATGTGAAGAGGATCAAGCACTTGGGATGCCAAAATAACAGTCAACACCCTGGAGCAGGGAATTAAATACCAGAGGGGAGTCAAAAAGCAGACCACCACCACCACCACCACAGGTCCACGCTGGCCCCCCCCGGCCCCACTGATGGGACTCCAGCACATGTGAATTATCCTTACACCATACCAGCACAGGTTTCTACCACGTCACATTTTAATTTCAATAGGGCTTTTTGTACCAGTGAGTCTTGTTCAGTCACAAACCACGAGACCCAACACGTCTACCTGCACTTGTTGAAGTGCTGAAACACAAATGTTAAAATTACCAATAAACATACATTTGTTTCAAGTTTAGGTTATTTCCTGTACCATAGATAGCCTTGAGAAATGTCCTGGGCATCCTACAGGATATTTAGAACCTTGTAATGTCAATGCTGTTGTGTTTGCACAACGTTTTATTGACCCAAGCTCCCAGAGCCATGAGTTACTGAGGAAGTCCTCACTTCCATGGAAATAACTGTGTTAAACTTCACAGTGTTTTTGAGGTTTCAGCCTTTCTGGGCTGGCTTATGTCTGTAAATTTTAAAAAAATAAATAAATCTGAGGTTTTAAGTGTTTTTCTGAGCGGGTAGAGGGCTTTGTTCCAAAAAATGCCTGAAGAGTGTGATCACATCTTAAATAAACCATATGATTGCATGATCCTTACAGGTCCCTTCCAGCTCAGGATAGTCTGTGATCCTCTGATTCCTCCTTTTATCTAGACAGCTCTATTTGTTGCTTTTCCCAGCACAGCGCTCCCGCCTCACCAGGACCTCACAGATGTTGGTGAGACACATTACCAGCAGAGCTGTGATCAGAACTCCCCAGAATAATGTTCTTGTCAACAAGGTGTGAATTTCAAAACTCATTTGGAGATACATCATGATAAAGTGCGAAGTGGGAGGGGATAAAAATCAACTATTTAACCCAAGAAGTCCATTTTAACACGCAGGAAAGAAATGGTACAACTGGAATCTATCTGCCTCCTCTCTGGATCCATCCCAGCAGTGCCCAAAATCCCGATGGGCTGGGTTTTCCCAGCACTTGCCAGTTCAAACTGATGCTGGGGAGCGGGTCCTGACAGAGCTCTGGTGACAACCACCTGTGTTTGCGAAGCTGCAGAAGCAAGATTTTACTTCTGACACTTGAGGGACAAGGTTTCTTACACAGAGGTTGCAGATATTGTTGATTCCCTTTGCAGTGCCAAGGAAAAGGCACTAATCCTCACGCAGGCTGGGGCTCAACTCACCCCTCTGCCTTCATCCCACCGCTGGTGCCGGCCCAAAGCTACCTGAGGCACAAGCATCAGTCAATGCCCAAACCAGATTTCAGCACAAGTCTTTCCAGCTGCCACCACACTGAAGCTGTGACAAGGCCAGCACATCCCTCTGACTGAAACCAAGACAGGGAGTGATGCTCTGCTGCCAAAATAACGGGCACCGTGCTCCTCATCAGCTGGGATGCTCAAGCCAAGAAATGGTATATTGGAAAGACCTGGCAGCCAGGGATCATATCCGTGGTTGGGGTTTTCTTCTGGGTGGGAAGACACTTCACTCTCTCAGTCTGTTACTGTTGGCAGGGCTTCTCTCTTCAAAGCCATGGAAGAAAAGCTGGAGCTGTTCATGGGGAGGTTTTGTGTTCACCTCTGAAAGGCAACGTGCAAAATCCTCAGGTAAGGGCAATCTCTGCACTTCTGCTGGCAAATTCACTCCAGTCAAAAACAAACCCAGCTCTTATGCACCATCATTATAGTCATTTGTATATTTTTAGTATGATGCTGGCAGTTGGAAGCCCCAGTCAAACCCTTGCTGGACATCTTCCCAGACACGTGTGCTCAGGACAGTCCTTGTGGTGGAGGACTTACACACTAAACACAAATTCTGTTGAGTTACACCCCGATTTCTATGTCTGGGTATACTTTATCAGCCATAAACCCCACCAAACAATGTCTTCCAAGTATTTTTCTTTTATCTGTGATGCCCAAAGTTTGGAAGAGCAGTAGGCCTTCTTAAAAAAAACCCTAAAACCAAACAAACATGTGGGTTTTGCCAGTGGGTTTGGGTTTAACAGGACATACTTAATGGCAGCTGATAAGGAAAACAGACTCCAGTCTTGCTCCATATTGCTTAATTTCTTTGAACACAGAGCAGGAGGTCAGGGGAAGAAAAAATACCTGGAGAGAAAAAAAAAGGGGGTTGTTCCTTCTTTTGGTGCTGTTCTGACAATAAACTTCCAGGTCTGCGAGGCTCCAGAGAGCTTCTCCACATGTGAGCACAAGCCAGCAGTGCTATGGATGTGCCATGCATCCCACGGCTGCAGAAAGCAGCTTTGAGACCAGTCTGAGGACCCAAAGGGGATGGCTGGGTGATGGGGGAGGTACTGGTCCAGTCCCTGGGTGGGAGCAGGGTCCCTGGGGGTGCTGGGGGCTCATTTGGAAGGCTCACAGCACTGACAGCAAGGAGCGAGCAGGACTAGCTAAAAATCACACCTCTGTCTTTGTTAGGCTTGCACCAAGTACCCATGTGGAGACTGGGAAGCCAGGGCACGCATTACCTTTGGAAATCAGCTATTAGGCCCAGGAGATTTCCTCTGATGCAAGTTTTTACAAAGCAGAGCAGGTCCTAGAGAGCAGCCGTGGCTTCGCAGGTGATTTCCCCATCAGAGCCAGCCTGGCAGCCAGCAGCCCCTCACAACAGCCAAACAAGGAAAAGTTCAAGTCAGAGGGAGTTCTTTTTGTCCAAATCAGGAACAAAAATAAATGTGCTAAGGGGAGAGATCTGCGAGCAGCCACTTCGCTCCCACCCGCAGCCAGCCGCCCTGGCTGAGCTCGCAGCCCTCCATCCCCGGCACGGCTCAGGGCCCATTAGGACCAATTCCCGTCTGTCTGAGTGCTATGTACCTTCAAGTCCATTTTCTCCCTGGTTTCTATTTTTAAAATTGCTGCAGCTTATAAGAGTGTTTTGTTCTGTGCAGTGACAGGCTGTCATTTAGCCTGAATATGCCCCTTCCCTGCGATAAGTATCCCAGGTAATTCACTAAGCACAAGGACACTTCCCTTAAAGGCTCAGGCTGGAGGTTTTCACTGGAGTCACTAAGTCCCTTACCATTGACTGTCCCAGGGACACCAGGAGCATACCAGGAGAAAGTATTCCCCCAGGAGAGGAGGAAAAGCATCCCTACACTGCCCACTGCCCCACCAAAGTCCACATGGATTTAGTCATCCCAAAGCAAATTTAGGGACTGACCCTGCACACAGACTGTGGGAAGAGCATCCCTCCACGTGCATCAGTGCAGGTAGAAGGATGCCCACAAGCAAAGGGTCTGGATAATTCATTGAACATTTCATTTTCACCACCAAAACACTCTCCAAAGGAGCACCACCAGGCAAAACCAAAATGCCTTGTGGAGTTTTAGAGTAACAATCAATGTAACAATTTAGTTTTCAGACACAGACTGGGATAAAATGGGAATGGGAGTGACTGGAAATGTACTTCACTGACTCAGACAGTCTCCAGCCTCTCCAAAACTCAGGGTCCATTTCCACCCTCCCCAGATCATGCCTCAGCAAACCAGTGCTGTCACCCAGACCCATCTGGCCTCTTAGCTGGGAAACCTTCAGGACCCCAGGTATGTGCAAAGCACAAAGCTGAGAGATGAAGCAGCACAAACCTCAGTGCCATTTTATTTCATTAAATCACCAGTGGCTTTAATTTGTCATCAGGAAGCACATTTAAAAGAAGAGAAAAAAAAAATCTCAGTTAACAAATATGACAAAAAGATTCATGAACAGCAGGAGCACAGTTCAGCTGAGAGCGATCATGTTTCCTCCTGGCTGTGTGTTTAAACTCTACCTCATTACTGCTGTTATTTTTAACGTGTGCCTTATTTATTGCAATTTCAGTGATAAGAGGTGCCACGCTCCATGGAAGCAGCCGGACAGCCAGAAGGACCAGCCTGCTTGCTCTGCTGGCTCACGATGCCTGCATCACGGCACATGGAAAAAAACAAACTTCGGCTCATAAAGCATCTTATCTAAAACCCACCCCACAGATCGGGATCAACTGTCAGGCCAATTTTCCAGGCTGCTGAGGAGCCCAGGAGGAGCAGTGGAGGGAGCAGCATGCACAGTTAATGCTGAAAAATTCACCTGGAAAGAGCAGCAAAGGGGAAACCAAAGCGGAGTAACTAACACAGGCAGGGACTCGCCACAGACAGGTACTGCACCCCCCTCGGCTTGCCCTGGGGAGCAGCTCCCAGGAGTTCACCCAGCAGTATGGCTTGCACCAGAGTCTGGAGCACTGTGCCTCCAGCTCAACTCCCTGGAGCCACAGCTCTGCCCTGTGAGCGTGTCCCTTACCCATGGCAGTCACAGAGCTGCTGCGGAGGCAGATGCTGCGCTGCCAGCTCAGCTCCCGTTCTGCCTGGTGGCTGAGCAGAGTCTTGAGCCAGGATTAACTCCTGGCTTACTACATATTTAAACTAAGTGTAGTTTAAATCACGGCACAGCGTGGCTGCAGGCTCAGAAACAAACACCAGCATCACCTCACACCCCCACGTTTGTCCAGCACACAGGCCCCCCATATCACCCACACTGGAATAAATGACAATTCCCAGATGATGGATTTCTCTGGGAGAGAGGCAGAGGCTCTGCTTGTCTGGAGCAGGACACTTTGTGGAAGAGCTATCAGCCTCACTCCTCAGTGCTTAGAGGTACTTATTTCCTTTTGAAATGTAAGGAGATTCTTCCTGAGAAAACAGGCAGAGGATTTCGGGGACTTTCTTAATAACAAGTTGGTTCTCTAGCAAAATACATTTACTGCAGGTGGGGAAAACTGTAGCTGTGATTTCTTTCATTTCTTCATGGATTTAGTGCCCTTCACAGTTTCCCACATCACACACAAAAATATAAACACCCCTGAAGGTGGAAAGCTGCCTCTCACCAGGCACATCAGCACCTCTGCTCTGCACCCCAGCCCCATCCTGCACCGGGGTGAGTCCCAGAGCCCAGCGTGGCACAGACCTCCTGCCCCAGCCATCCTGGACATCACACAGCCCGATGGCACCTTGGGCCATTCCCACATCCCCAGCACAGCCAAGGAAGTCAAAACAAGCTGTAGCTCCCTGAGGGATGATGCCACCATGGCTGCTACAGGCGGATGGAAAATTAATGGGATCTGGGTCGCCCTCCAGATTCCCATCCTGTGCACAAACCACTTTTCCTGGGACACTTCCATCCTCCCACAAGAAATCTCTTCCAGCACCAGAACAGGCAGGGAGCTCCCAGTTGCCACAGACTTGCTGGGGAATCAAGACATCAAAACTGCCTTTCCTGATTTTGAAAATCCTTCGGTGTAGCAATGGTGTCTGCCCTCAGAAGATCATTTCCTTCCCATCCCTAATACAAGCCCACAAAAAGTCATTTAATTAATTTTTATTGTTGCTTTCACGCCTGGGCACTCCAGTACCACTGCAAAATCACCTTCTTTAAAAATCACTAAAGCATCTCCATTAGTTCTGGATTTTATTTCTGTAAAAATAACAACTTCCAGCCAAACTTGGGTGGACAGTTTCCCTTTAATGTCTGATTTATTCCTGACTTTTTTTTAGTAGGTTTTGACCTTGATCCCACCTATTGGGACTCCATCTGGGTGGGCTCAGCACAGCAAACAGCCCTGGGCACTTTGTCTTGTCTCTCCAGCAGCAAGGCAGGAGCACAGTTAAAACCGGTGGTGATGCTCTCTGGGCTCGCAGGATTCATTCCCTTGCAGCCATCCACTGGGTTAACCTGGACCTTCTTGTTTCATAGTCACCTCTTCATTATGAGATGAAGGTGAGAAATGATGACACACTATGGTGATCTCAGCATAGCTGATACCCCAGAGATCACAGACTGGGGGACCGTGCCCGTTTCCAGAGGGGATAAAGGTGCAGAAGGTGTGTGGGATTTGATCGAGCTGCCTTTGACTTAGTGGTTAATTCCCATGTTAAAAAGAGAGATACATGGGATGCACTGTGTCACAACTCAAGATGAGCTTTAGAGATCTATCAAACATCTCCAGCTGGTCAGGCTGGTTAAGAGATGGTCACTGTTTCACTTTTAAACTAAAGAGCATTTGCTTCTACCTACCCTCAGTGCTGACAGTATGAGTTACATGGGGGCTGGGATTACTGGGACCAACATGAGTGGTCTCTGGTGACACAACTGAAAACAAAACACCTTGATTACAGTCAACCACGTGGGGTTTATCACTGGGAAGGCAGTAGGTGCCAGGCTCTTCCAGGATAACAGGCCATACTCACAGTGAAAAGGGGATTTGCTGTCAGACCTGTCGTTGGCCTAGTTGGGTTTTCTTTGGCAACAGAACTTTTAATTCTGTGTCCATGTCATTGTCATCCCCCCAGTCTGTGTGGTTTCAGCACAAACACACCAGCTGTGGCACAACTGGCATCTCTCCATCTCACAATCTGCATCTGATCTACAATCGTGCACTAAGGAGTCTCATCAGCATCGCTGCTGGACGTGGAAACCTGCTGCACTCAAGGCCAACTCCTCCACTGGCAGGGAAGGAAATTTCCTGCTCTTCATGGTATATTGAACATGCCAATAGCTGGACACAGTCCCACAGAGACACAGATTCCTCCTGTGCCACCAAGAGCTGCACCACGCTCACAAAGCAATTGCACTCAGTTTGTTCTGCATGCAGAAATACCATGCATATAATGATGAGGCTGAATTTAATGACATTGAAACAAATCTCCATTCTGATGAATGCATAATTACTGTTATTAAAATATTTATGAAATAATAAATTTATTAGAAAAATCTTCTGCATGTTGGCTTGCAGAACGCTCCCCAGGAACCCTAAAATGGCAGCAAGCAAACCTGCAAGGCACCCAGCCTGAGCAAAGGTCTCCTGAGATCCTGAACCCTCCTCCAGCTCCCACTGAGGCTGTGGCACTGGGCAGTGATGTTCGCTCCCTCCATGGGGCTCGGATGGCTGAGCCCCACCGTCTGTGGGCACCCTGAGCAGCACTGAACCGTTTGCCACGTCCTCCTGCCAGCCACAGAAACGGGACATCTCTAAGGAAGGAGGAGACGCCGCCGGTTTGTACTGGCCCAGCTGAGGAGAACCTGGATCAGAGTCTTTTTTCCCCAACAACTACAGCTTAAGGTTTTGGCTCTGTCAGCAGTTGTTATACCCGCAAGTGAAAAGCCAAAATCAGTTGTACAACTCTTTGAGCAACATCTAAGGGCACATCTACAGCACGCGGTGCAGCACAGGGACCACACCAAAGCCAGGTCCAGGTTTCCTGGCTTTTGAACTGGAAGCAGTAAAGCAGCTCCAGCAAGGCGCTGCCCTTGGGCTAAGGCAAGCGGCCCGTGCCAGCCACCCGCCCCGCGACACGCCGACAGAGCCGTGTCCTCCCTCACCCACCTGGGCTGTGCAGACACCAGACTCCATCTCAGGTGCCCCTACTCAGGCAATGCACCACACAGTGACCACTCTGAGCTCATCCACCTTGACCCTGACCCTCCCTTTGATCCGCTGGGGAAGAGACCAAGGCAGGAGACACATGGCACAAAGGGAAGAGCCACCACAGACCTGTGTCGGGGTCTGGAAAGCCACCCCAGCTGCTGCTGGGAGAAGACCTGAGGCTCCTGCTGAGGGCAAGCTGGGCCTGCAGAGCATCCTCAGACCCTGCACCAGCCATACTCTGACCCACCAGGCTCTTCCCCCTGTTTTCCATCACAGTTTCTGCCCATCATCCCTTCGTGCACTATCCAGAGGGGAAGAGCCAAGCCTGAACACAACCCGCTGACTCTATTGCTCGAGCCCTTTGAGGTGGCTCCGTGTTACTAAAACACATCTTTTCTCTATTAATCACACATCATTGATTCTTCTGAGTCCTAACATCATAATAATGCGAGACAGCCAGAATCGAAAAGCCAAACAAGCAGGTGACACGACTGTTGGCACACTGACAGCAGCAGTAGCCAACAAGAGCAGGGACGTGCTCCATCCCGTCCTCACCCACCATGGCCTGGAGCTTGTGCCTGACCTGCCCTTCCCAGCCCTATCCCTCAGCAGGACATTAGGGCAGGTCACTTGGTGTTTGCAGATTAATTATCTAGAAAAGAAACCCTATTTTTTAGATATATACATTGGTATAAACGTGTATATATATGAAAACACGCCTCCTGGCGTGCCCTACACAGGAAGGGATTTCATGTGCACCACGCCAGGCAGTGCATGGCATTCATGCAATCACAGAACAATGGGGGCTGGCAGGGACCTCTGGAGATCACCCAGTCCCACCCCTGCCAGGGCAGGGTCCCCTCGAGCAGGTCCAGGCTTATGGTGTTTGAACATCTCCAGAGATGGAGACTCCCCAACCTCTCTGGGCAGCCTGGCCCAGGGCTCTGCCACCCTCCCAGCAAAGAAGTTCCTCCTCAGGGTTTGGTGGGACTTCCTCTGCTCCAGTTTGTGCCCCTGGCCCCTTGTCCTGTCCCTGGGCACCACTGAAAACAGATACTCATTCTGTGGGTACAAGAGCTCCTCCAGTGAGGGCGAACACTTAGCCACTGCAGGTGAGTGATGGGTGAGCTGGGGCAGGGCAGGGCTCCCTTATTCAAATGGTCCCTAACAGGACCACGCTTTATTCTCAGCTACACTGGTGATGATTCAGAATACCTCTACTGCCTTCTGCTGAAGGGCTTGGTGGGGCCTCGTGAATCATCAGTAGCGAGGAAGGCTTTAGAAATACTTGTTTTTCTTCAGGTTTCTCCCTGCCTGGATACCCACTCCACCGCGCTAATGACCTGACTATATTGGATTCCATGCTCTCCAAACAGCCTTAATTACATGCTTCGTATCTTCCAATATTATGATAAAATTCATCATAGTCCTATGTCTGGGACAGCCAGCACTGTCACTCATTGAGATTAATTTGAATATCCCTATAAATAGAAATAACAACATCTGATACTGCGATGCAGAGCACTGTGTCGGGCGGCTTTAACGCCTCCGAGCCAAACTCATTTACTAGAACAAACTGCATCACACAGGACATGGAGTTTTACAGTATTACCCTTATGAGATTCAAAAACCAGATCAATATTTCTTTCATAAAAAATAATGCCTGGAAATGATCCCTCCATTTGTCATTCCAAAGAGGTCACCTTCTTTCCTTTCAAAGAGCAGGCTGGGAACTGCACAAACGTCCCTGCTGAACGTCTGCTTTCACTGTACAAGACGGCACAGCATCCCCCTGCGCTGCCCCCCAGTTATCCGCTAATCCTGCTCACACAAGCAGCAGCATCCCTCCCTCTCCACGGGCGAGCATCCCTCTCCCAGCAGAGCCCGTCCTCTTCCACTTGACTCTTTGCAGTCCCATTCTACCCAACGTCTACAGAGAGATGCTGGAACACAGCTGAAGGGCCAAGATTATTGCTAATAGCGAGCTCTGCCTTGTCAAGAATTAAATTTTACTTCCAAAACACCCTGTTCCAGAAACATACACTCCCAGGACCGCCCACCTCCCATTAGTAACTCCACACAGAAGCACACGAGTTCTCCAAGCCAGGATTTGCCTTTGCCTTTGATTCACAGGGAGGAAATAAGACTCCAGACCTACTAACCACAGCCCACCACCTCCACGCCACCACTGCACAACGCCATGGCTCAGCTTGTTGACATCTATTAGGTGCATCAGTAGCAACAAGGACAAATATTTGCAGGCTGATGAAAAGGAAAGCTTGCTGGGAGACACAAAAGCCAACGAGATGGAGTTTACTGGGTCCTGTTTTGAGCCTTCTGTTGCATTCTCCATAGGGCTCGAACTGACAAACCTATAGCTTCCCTGAAACGCCTTTTAAATAATTAATCACTGCTCCACTTACTGTCTTATTAAAGACTAGAAGCATCAGACCTGGAGCAGCACTTCTAAGCTGTGTTCCTTTCCATGGCATCTCATTTCTACAGCTTCAGCGTGGGGAGAGCAGCAGGCAGGACTGCTGCTTCCAGCACTCGCATCCAGGACGGTGCTGGCAGAAGGGAAATACAGCCAAAGCCCCAGGGGATGGCAGGGAACTTTCCATTTATGCCCCCAGTCTCCTTGTTCCCCTTTATCCCATGCTGGTTTCTCTAAAGTTCCCTGGGGGGGGGGGGGCCTGCTAACACACCCCACCTGGGCCACAGGACCCATCCCTGATAAGAGCCTAGAGGTATTTAGATAAGAGACCGATCGCTGATTGACTATTTAAAATTACATCCACCAAGGACAGAAACCTGAAGCAGTAATTAGTTCATTATTAAAGCTTGTAATGAGAAGCCTGTGGTTCTAAGGGAGTCCAAAAATTACTTTTCCAGTATTAAAAAAAATTAAAAATAATAAAAAGAAAAGAAAACTCAGCCCACTGCTACTCCCCATCTTGCAGGGTCCCATTCCCTACCAAACACATGAATCATCTGGCAGTTTTTTTCAGCAGAGTTATTGAATTTCATGGACTTGGGCTTGCAGGGAAAGCTGTGACACTGTGAAGGAACAATGTTCTTACGACGCCAAACCGGCAGCCTGAACGCCTGCTGCCTTGAGCTCCCTGATGTGTTTGGGTACAGCTTTCCAACCTGTTCCTGGTTTATTTTTGGAACAGGTATTTAATTTACAATGGGCATACTATTTATCTGCATGCTCCAATAGGACCGTGTTCTGAAAAGGTCCCTGCATTTGAGGTACTTGAATCATCACACGTTCCTGAGGCCATGGTGCAGCGCATGCTGTGCTGTCCCTGCTCTGCCCCAGAGCACAGCAGAGGTCCCTGGGTGGGCAGCAGCCCCGCACCCAAAGCTCAACACCCCCTCCCCATCCTGGGCAGGGATGGGGCACAGCCCCTTGAGAACAGGTAGCCCATGGTGGGACATGGTCAGAAGGGGCTGTCCCACATTAACTCCTGCCAGGGCACTCACATCCCTGCTCTGGGAGGGGATGAAGTCACATAGATGTACAAATAAGGCAGCTGGTCCCAGAGGCACCCCCAGCCCAACCCTTCCAGGAAACTGCTGCCAATGGAGAGCACTGAGCAGCAGCCTCCTCACAAGCAGGGCAAACACCCAACTGCACTTCAATCCCTCTCAGGTGTGGGGTCTGGTGGGCTCCTGGGGTGGGACCCTGGTGCACAGCTGGGATGCTCCTGAACTCTGCAACTGGTCCCACACAAAGCTCACAGACAAGACAGACACTGAACCGGGGTGTAAAGTGTCCCCCCCTCTCTCTGAGCCCCACACTTGTGCAGGCAGTTGCAATTCCCCTCAGTTGCAATGTTAGAGGAGACATCCCCACGTACATAGTGCCCTCCCTGGCAATTCCCGTGCCCATCTCCATCTCATAGACACCTCCTGTGTGACTCAGAGAGCAACTCCCCACTCTGACCTCACCCCTCAGCAGCCCCCACACCTTCGCCCCAGCCACGTGAGCCTGTCTGTGAGAGGCAGAGCTGGGGTACAGCATCCCTCTGCTCCCACAGTGGCTCTGCACAGGTGGGACTCGGTGCCAGCCCCACCACTCCAGGGAAAACACCTCCACCCTGACTATTCCCAGCACCTCTTTTACAAAAGGGAAGTTTCCACAAAACTTCTAATAGCAATAACAGGGATGAACTTAAGCCAATGGGTAACAATGCTTCCCTCCCTCCCCACCCACCACCACTGATCCACCCATGGGCATCACCCCCCCAAGCCCCCTTGCTGGGGGGACACACAGGTGAGCTGCATGGAGGGCAATCCTAACTTCACATCCAGAGCACGAGATGAATAGCCTGCACCTCACGCAACCTGATGAGAAAGCCCTGTAAGCATCAGTAACCAGCTGAGGAAACCCCACCGGGCTCTGTATGGGTTTTATATAGATATATATGTATATATATTCTCCCTACATTAAGGTAGAGTACAAATACTTCTCTTCCAAGATACTGTCAGAGCAATGTAAACACTAGTGAGTAAGATTTCTTTGCAGAGGCCTCCACAGATGGGAAGAGCTTTCACCAGGGAGATGCCCAGGAAAAGCCAGCTTGGGGATGGGAAGCAGCACTGGGGAGCCGTTCACCCACCCTTCAGCACTTCCACGGTCAGTACAGCCCACTGTGACCACGGGAAGCAGGCTGCCTGCAAGGGCTCCTGCCTTTGAGAGAGCATTTAGGTTAACAAGTTCTGTTGTGGTTGGCTAGTTGGATGGGGTTTGATTTCCACTAACTTACAGCTTCTCACCCACTCCCACACTATCCACACTTGGTTGCTGAATAGGTCCAGTTCTCCTCCCCTCTGGAAATAGTTTGTTCTTTCTTATTCCTCTCTGGCTGGCGTGTGTTCTGAACTGGGCTTTGAAGGAGGAAAGGACAATGGGAAACTGTTTTATTGCATGAAAAATCTGCTTAAAGGCAGCAGAACGGAGCCGTGGAATACATACTGAGTAAAAGCTCTCTGGGTACGTACCAGCTCCTGCTTTCTGGGTGATTTGGTTAAAAAGCAATTTCGAACAGATGCTTAGTCACAATACATTAAAACGTTTAGAGTTATATAAATATCTCCACATGCAGGAACTGCCCAAACGCCCTGTCTCCTGCAAACCCCATTACGTAACATCTCACCACAGATCTGTGCAGGTATCGTGGCACCGAACGCAAGGCTCCCGGCCCCCAGGATTCCCTTCTGAATGAGATCTCAGTAGAGAGCGCCCAGGATTTGCTCTTGAACCAGAGGCTGGGTATGAAACAGCCGGCCAGTTTCTACCTGGGGGCTGGTGGGAGCCCACAGCAGATCCGCGCCTGCAGAACCCCCGCTTCGGCGGAACTTCAGCACCGCTCGCATCCTTCCCAGCTCCCCGGCTCCAGCTCAAGCAGAACATGAGATCATCTGTTTTGCAGCCCGGGGAAGGGGTGTTGGTAATGCACGAAGCCTGGAGCAGCAGTAGGCACGGCGTACCCTGCGATGCCAGGCTGGCTGGCGCACGCAAGCGGGGCTGCTGCCTCGGAGGCGGCAGCAGCAGCCCCACACCAGGACCCGGCATGTGAGAGCTGCACAAACTGCCAGGGATTCAGAACGCTGCCGAATCCAGAAGCCCTACAAGTCGCATTTTAATGTGCCAAGAGGGGGAAGCAAGCAAGGAAAACAACCAGATCGCTAACGTTCCTTCAGGAGAGCGACAGGATTGAGTGTGGCTGGGCAGAGCACAGGGCAGGGATGGGAGAAGGCGCATCGCTCCGTCCCTCTCGCATGTGGCAGCCGTACCTGGCACGGACAGGCAGATGGGAATCAGGAGTAAGGACGGCTGCTGACAGCAGAGAGGGGATCTGCCGTGAAACCCTCACGAGTTTCCAGCTGGGAAAAGCGGGGGATCTCTCCCCGCCCGCTGTACAAACATAAAAATAAACCCCACCACCACCTTCCGCATGCGAAGGCGTAGGAGAGGAAGCGAGAAACTCCGCTGCTCACGATGCATCTGGTGGCGGTTCTGTCACTGCGCCCGGTGCTCGCTGCCGGGCCCCGGCGGCTTCACCCAGCGCCTCGGGGAGACACCCCCACGCCCGGGCTCCCCCCCTCAGCCCCCCACCCCCGCAGCCGGGGAGCCGAGCCCCGGCTCAGCCCCGGACAGACGGCCTCTCCCGGCCTCGGGGCGCGGGTGGAGGGCAAGAGGATGCGGACGGGGGGCGGAAGCGGGGTGATACAGGGCAGGTCTCCGTGCCCCGACAGCCAGCGAGGCTCAGAGCCGGCACCCAGAGGGGCGCGATGGCGGAGGATGGGGGGGACGGGGGAAGGGGGCGCGGAGCGGGCAGGCGCTGCAGCGCGTCTCCCCCGCACACACACACACACGGTCCCTCAATCCGCGGCTCCGCTCATCCCTCGGCGCTCTCCCCGGAGCCGGAGCCTCGGCCGACGGCATGGAGCTGAGCGGCGCTCCCGAGCTGCAGCCGGAGCCTCGCCAGCCGCCCCCAGCCCTCGCCACCGCCGTGTTCCCCTTCCTCTCCCCCGCCCCGGTACAGCCGGGGGTCTGCGCCGGCCCCCTACCCTCCGGGAGGGCAGAGGGAGCCCGGCACCAGCCGGCTGTGGGAAGCGGTCGGGTGCCTGGAGTTGCCCCAGCGCACCCGTCGCTGCCGGGGAAAGCTCCCCCACGGCCGCCCCCCACCTCCCCCCCGACGACCACCGGGACGGGGGCGGCTGCGGCACTACCAGCACCCTGCCCTCAGCACCCTGCCCTCAGCACCCTGCCCTCAGCACCGCGCGTAAATTCCGTGCGCGAAGCCGGTCCCGGCCGTGCCCCCGCTGCCTGGCGCCCGCGCCTCTGCCGAGCCATATTTCCCCCTAACGCAAACCCAGCTCAATCACCGCCTTTGCTTTTTTAATTTTCCCTTTCCCCCTCCTCTCCCTTCACGGATTGCTTCCTGTAAATGGGGCGATAAATCCAGAAAGTGCCATGCACCGTAGAGAAGGGAGACGGGGGAGGATGATGAAACGGAGAGGAGGGAAGCAAGATGCTCCGTGGGGGGGGGGGGGAGGCAAATGAAGCACCTGAAGGGGCAGGAACGGAGTTGGAAGCGGCGGGTGGCCGCCTCGGCCGTCCGTCCCCGGAGGGCAGAGCCCCACGGCACAGCCCGGCCCGGCAGGGAAGGGGCTCCGCGACCCGCCCGGCCCGGCGCCGCGCAGCCCTACCTGGAAGAGCCGGAGGATGTTGGCCACCATAATGGACACCGAACTTCCCGACGCCCCGATGACTCCAACTACTTTTTCCGGCTTGACGAACACGGGAGGCTCCCCGTTGGTGCACCTCACGTCGGAGGTGTCCTTCTGGATGAGAGCCTGGACGAAGGTGAGGGACTGCTCCAGCGCGTAGGTGTCTCGGGAGCAGGTGTCCAGGATGCGTGCGCCCAGCGTGACATTGGGCAGCAGGTCCGGGTCGCTGTTGATCTGGTCCAGGGCGTAAAGCATCGCCTCCAGCCTGTGGATGCCGTTCTCCTTCTTGATGTCCCCGCAGGGCACGCCCGGGGGGCCTTTGGCGTGGACGGGGAAGAGGCCGCCCAGGGTGATGTCCCCCTCCAGCCGGATGGAGTGAGGCGCGTACATCTCCTGCCCCTGGGCCGCCTCGGAGAGCAGGAACTCCAGCAGGCAGCAGGGCAACTTCATCAGAGTCAGGAGCCGCAGGAGCCTGCCCAGGCGGACCATGGTGGTGCCGCCGCCGCCCGGGCGATGCCCCGGGCAATGCCCCGCTCTCCCGCCCGCGCTCCCCTGCGCCTTCATGCAGCCCGGAGGGGCCGGGGCGGGGAGGCGGCGGGGGGAGGGGGGAGAACCGGCCGCTCCCGCCCGCCCTGGCCGCGGCTGCCTCCGCCGCGCTCCGCGGCAGCACGGCACTGGGGAGCCGCGCCGCGCCGCTACCGCTTTAAATGGTGGCCGGGCCTCTCCGCCTCCCGCCCCCTCCGCCGCCCCGCCCGCCGCCGCTGCGCAGGATGCGGCCGCGCCGCCCGAGCCCGCGCTGGGGCTGGGGCTGGGGCCCAGCCGGAGTTGCTTTTCCACCGGGCCGGTCCTGGGGTTCGGGGAGGGATGGGGGGGCTACAGGTGGCGCGAAGGCCGGTTGGCCCCCGACGGCGCCGGAGAAGGGCAGAGCCGGGGCAGCTCCGCTCGCCGGGGCCGCATCCGGAGCGCAGCGGCAGCGCCGGCGGGAGCCGGAGCCGGGCGAGGGGGTGCGCGGCTGCCCGCGGCTCGGGAGCACCCGCGGAAGGCGCCTCCGGGGTGTGGGGGGAAGCGCGCTCAGCCCCACTGGAGCATCCTCATCCTCCTCCTCGGGCGGGAAGCGGAGCGGAGCCGGCGCCTCGGGCAGCGGGCGCCCCTAGCTAGCAGGGACCGGCAGTGCCGCGGCGGGCAGCGGGGCGAGCGGGGGAGCCGCACGGGCCCGGCGGGAGCCGACAGCCAGCACCCAAACCCTGCCGCCGAGCCGCGGGAGCGTTCTAGCAAGCCTGCTGCCTGAAAAAACAGTAATCCGGATTTTGACATGGGAAAGGGATCCTCCTCCCAGCTAAGGTGGATACCGGTGGAGCCGGGGAGGAGGAGGAGGAGGAGGAGGAGTTTGGATGTAACCCCATACTCCCAAAACCAAAGTAACGCAGCTGATCTTGTTCTATTTTAAGATCCCCAGGCCCGTTTTTGTTCCGCACACCAAGATCTTGAGGGTGCTGGAACATCCTCGTTTTGTTCCCTCCATCCCCAAACTGTAACATCCAAGGAGACACCACCTGTTGCCATTCCCCACTGACCAGCAAGCCCCTGCCCTGCCACCTTGCCAATCTGAGTGATGCACAGCACACCCCTGACAGCTGGTTCCCACCAGACCGAGCGCGTTGTCTGGACACAACCTGTGATCCCTTCACCAGGAACACCAGGTCGAGTGCAGCTGCTGCTCAGCCCCAGCCCCGAACACAGGCTGGACCAGCAGCACTCCATGCCTGGCATTTCAGCCTGCCTAGTCCAGCTATAACTCGAGCATTCCCAACAGCTACAGCACTCAATTTTCAACACACCTTATCACAGTGATGTCCGAGGGACACAACTTCATTGTTACAATGGAATCACCACCAGAACAAACAGATGGGTTTTGTCTCTCTGATCTGGCCAGATCTGTCACCACACTGCAATGTGGCAGTGTGTCCACTCTGGCAGGTGCAAGTCAGTGGCTTTGCTGTTAGGTCTTGACTGAGATGGAGCTGGCTGTGGGTAATTAATGCATCTTCCAACCATCATTGGGGCATTTTAATACCTTAAAAATCTCTGTATTTTTTAAATTGTGGTGTTCAGCCTTTCTTGTTTCTTTCCCTTGAACAGTGATTCTCTGTGTCCACTTGCATCTGGCAGAAATTACCACAAACCAGGTTTCCAAACTGGTGTTACTCAAATACCACCACAACCAGAGAAGGCATATGCATGTCCCTTGGTGAAGGGGGATGTTTGGAGAGCAGCAGCAGGGCTGGGCAGACGTAGCAGGTCGGAGGGTTTTGCAGTAGGGCCTGGACACAACAAGCATAAACAACAATAACAGCAGTTGGAGTTCTCCACTAGAAATTACAAATTTGGGCTTGGCACCCAGGCCTTGTCCTTGGTCATTTTTGTTGATCACTGGATGGAAGCAGAGCCACACCTCCCTCACAGTCCCTGCTTGTCCACCACCAGTGTCTCCAAAGTCCACGTGCAGGACAGGGCACACACGTGCCAGGCAAGTGTCACAGATGCTTGTCACAGCATCCCTGGGGTCAGACACCAACTCCTCTTCCAACCCCTGCCAGTCCAGCTGCAGCTCAGCTGGTGCCCACTTGCTATCCCTTGGTGTGTAGACACCTCTTCACTCTCTGTGTCCACTCATCTGCTGCGCAGCACAAGTGATTTCCTCCTCAGCCACCCCCCTTTTGCAGCAGAACAAGTGCAGTTAAAGGGTAAACTCCTCAGAGCTTATTTACCCCTTGCCCATGTCAAGCTCCTCCTGGAGAATCTTACCTGTATTCATTGTTATTAACAGCCCTGACTCCAGTGGTTGTAGAGAAGAGTTTGCAAGCACAGCTCAGGTTTGCCTGAAGTGCTCAGGATTCAGAAAGGATGCAAATATGAGCCACCTTTTTCCAATAAAACTCATTTTTTCACAGGAAGGGGCCTCGGGATTTTGAAAACTTCCTCTCATTTTAATATTTCTTTGTTTTTCCTTTGGGCAAATCTGCAGTCCCATTCAACATGTTTTTCCTCTCAAAACCACAGAAAACCCCATCTGCTGTCTACTGCATCCTCCTTTTCCTCACACCCTGGCTTACCTAAAAAATCAGTCCACACATTCCCCCCCAGATTGCCTGGGGGAACGTAGGAAATGACACAGTTGATCAAGGCAGACCCAGGGTTCATCCTGGACTAGTATCTTGCCTTGGAATAGCAGCAGATGTGTCAGAAGAAAAGGCAGGAGCTCTGCAGCATGCAGATGTCTTTAATCTGTTCCTACCATAAGTCTCACCCCGGTCTCTCATATATAGAAATTGGTTTAAGCCCCGGAGCATGAAAAATTATTCTAATTACATTACAAAAATTGATATAGTTAATCATTGCTCTGGATATTATTGATATCCATAAAAGTGCCCAGTCCCTCTTCCACTCTTGCTAAGTGCCTGGCTTCAGTGGCCTCCCGTGGTAATGAGTCCCACCAGTTAATTGGACATCGCTTGGAAAAACCCACCCCTCCCTTTATCCCTTCTCAATTTCCTGCTTTTTAAGTTTAACTCTTAAAATAGCCCCTAATCTCCCTCTCATCGTACCTGATCTCCGTGCACTGTGTGCAGTCAGCTACCTACATCCAATCTGGCCCTCTTCGACAAGGAACTAAATATAATAGCCTGGGCATCTGTCACTGCTGTGTTCCACTCTGAAGCAGCATCCTGGTTTGGTCTGGATTCCTGGGTAGCTGGAGGTGAGGCAGCGCTGACTAAATCCCACCATGAGCCTGTCCCACGGGCGCTGCATAACCACCCGTGTCCCACAGCATCCTAAACCACCCCCCCTCCCCGGCAGCCCACCAGAAGGGCTGTGCTGAGGGGATTCAGCAGCAGCTCCTCAGCACAAACCAGGTTCTGCCCACTCCAATCCCAGCTCGCCCACTCCTAAAGCTGTGGGGGAGAATGTGGAGTGGTGTTGGGGTTGTAGCCCCGCTCTGGAATGAAGGCACAGCACTGCAGCAGTGGGGATGGCGCCCGGCGCGTGTGGGAGTGGTGGGGATGTCACTGGGGCACGATGCTCTGCGATTCCCTCCACAGTCATTCTGGTCCCCAGGACAATTCCCAGCACAAGCCACTGGGGAGGTGCTGGAGATGGGGAGTTCTCTGCCTCCATGTGCCAGCTGGGTGGCAGGGGTCCTGTGCTCACACCAGACAGGCTGTACCCCTCCTCTGCGGTCAGCAAGGGGGGGTCAGCGCTGGGGTTTGATCCATGTGAGCACTGTTGCCACTCCGGGTAGGACCAGGCACCCAGGAGCCCAGCCATGCCCCTACCACCCATGGACATGCTCCCCCCCACCTCCACGCTTCCCACACTCCATCTCCCCCTCACAAAAAAACCAACATCAAAAATATCAAAGTTACAGAAAAACAACCCCCAACCCCAAATCCCAGCCTGAGCTGTTTAGCCTGAAGAGAATTTGTTTAGAAGTAAACAGTGGTTAAACGCATCCAAAAGCCTGTTCAGCAGTGTTTCTTAACTTGTCTGTCAAATAAGATTGTGGATTCAGCCAAATTGCTACTGGATAAGCAAAGACTTTGCCAGGAAGGATTCGGCATCGTAGCTGGCATGCTCTGGGCAGCTATGCAATTTCCATCACAGGAGCATCTTACCTGTGCCTAGTTTCAGAGATGATTAGACACAGCTTTGCTGTGAGCAGGGGCAGGGTGAGCACAGCATCACCTTACACCCACCTGTGGGAGCAACACAAAGAGCAGAAAGGAGAAATAAACCAGTGTTCCACCTTCTGGCTGTGCAGGGTTGGAGGGCATTTTGAACATCCTCAAGGGACGTGGTACAAGCAATTAATTTGTTGGGTGAAGTCAGCGTTGGGATAGCAGCCAGAGCACCTGCTTGTCTGTTGGGCAGGGAGTAAGGAATTTTTGGAGGCTGGTCCTTAACTGGGTGCTTTGCTGCTTACAAAGGGAAGGTGTCTGTGTGGCCATGGTTTCTGGGACAGGGGATGGCAAATTCCCTTCGAGGATACAGGAGCTTGGAAACCATGCTGGATCTTAGATAAGATAAAAAACAGTTCTATGAAGTATTGATACCTTCTTAAAATATAGTCTAAGTGCTAAATAAACGATATTTTATGGCATATATTAAGTCAGCAAATACAAAATCCATGTCATGGATTGATCCTGAGCCTCTGACACCACCCCCAGTGAATACTTGGTGCTAAAACAGCAAGTCCCTGGGCCTCATCCCTGCTTGCAACATGCTTCTGTGATGCTGCCTGAACCCGAAGCAGTGTGGCTCCAGGGAGGAACCTTTATCCCCTCCTGACGCTGGGAAGGATCCACAAACCTGCACACGTGGAGCCCTTGTCTATTTTCAGCCGCCTCCTGGGTCCCGCCTCCTGTGCACAGACGGCTCCTGCTTAAAGGAGGAGCAGGCTCTGGGCGGCTGAGAACACCCTTGGCTGCCAGCTGAAGCCAATCTGTTGGCCGTGGGGACTGGTCCAAGTCCTCGACCGAGAGGTGTCCTTCCTCCCTGCCCGGCCGCGGCCTCGGCAGGTCACCGCGGCGCCAGCAGATGCCACGAGCGGTTGGGACCCCACGACTGAAGCCACACGAGCATCCCTGCGGGGCAGCATCACAGGGAGACATCCCTGGCCCACAGCGTGGGGCAGCAGATGCTCTGTGACCCCCCTGGAGCAGGCACAGGCTGTGATGGTGTCGCATCCCCGCATCACTTCCCCACCGCTAAGGGAGAGACGTGCCCTGGCGCGGGGACAGAGGGACGCTCCCCACGCCTGCGAGGCAGTTCCAAGCCCGTGCTGCCAAGGCCTGAACCTTTCAGGAGTTCTCCACGTCGTGCAAGCCGGCTCCTCACTAAAAGAGCAGCTCTAACAGAAGGTGCCAGCGTGCAGTAACAGCGACTGCTCTTATTTTTATCGTAGCTCACACTGCGATAGATCGGATCCTGCGTATTAGGAGCTCGACATGCTTGGAAAGATGAGGTTGTGATAATACTGTTGAAATGCATGATCAGACTGTAAGTTACAAGTCATTTTTGTCACTATAGGTTATTGGTGTAACATACTACCAGCCTGATGCATGGAACCACCAGGATAACTGGGGAAAATAGTGCCTGCAAGTCTAGGGGTCTTTGTTTGAATTTGGGTTTTCAAACCACATCTGTCTCCATCAAGAAGGCAACCCCAGGGATGACCAAAAGTGAAACTGCTTTCACACACCAGCCTGCACTCAGCTTTAAAGCCAAACTTGCCGTGTTTTGGAAAGCAAAACGTTACCAAACCATCCCAGCTCTGTAGTGCACGTTTGGAAAGAGGAGCCCCCAGTGTAGGGGTTCCCAGGAACGTTCCCACAGCCAGGGAAAGCCAAAGACAGCAGTGAAGGAAAGCCCTTGCTCCTCCCAATAATGAGTTTTGGGTCAGTTCTGAGCAATTTCCACTTTCTTCCCATTAGTTCAGTGTCCTCTGCTCCTGCCTGGAGCACGGGAGGAGACTTGAGGGATTTTTCCCACCAGACCGTGTAAAACACACATCCCCCTGGAAGCCCCATCAATACCCATCCCCAGCTTTGAAAGCCATCCAGGCATTTGAGAGGAATGGATCAATCTATTGCGCAGGAGACACTTTAAAACTGCTCCTCTGAGATCACAAATATTTCAAATAGGCAGCTCTATTAGATGGGCACTTCAGCCAAATCATTAAAATCACTGCAATCCGCAGAGAACAGTAACTTTCTCTTTTCAAACACTTACTATTCTCTTGGTTTCTTATTTACTAAGAATATTTTGATTCACTTAATGCCTAGAACATCTCCTCCAATGCTGAATTAAAAAAGAAGGAATTGCATGTTTGTGATAATTAAATTAGATGGCTTTCTCAAAATAACAATGGTTTTATAATGCCAGACAATAAGCTGCTCCAGGCAGCACAGGCAGGTGCCCTCCTCCCGGCTGTCTGCACTGCCTGGAGTTCTCTAAGGGACAACATGGCATTAATGCCATGGGCTGGGCCGATGGAATCGCTCGGGATGCTCTGGGGAAGCTTTTTGTGAGCATCCTTTTGCTGTTCTTTGCAGCTTTGCTGAATTTTAAGGAAAAAATACTTTAAAAATATTTGACTGATTTTTTTTTCTGGCCTCAAAAAACCCAAAAAACCCTCAAAAACCCCTCCAAACCCCCCCAAAAATCCATACCGGCCTCACTGTTCCCCAGACGTCCCAGCAGAGCCAGGAGCCAGCTGCAGAGGGACCGTGCCCTCGATGCTCTAGATCAGGCTGCTGAGATGCTCCAGGGCAGCAGAGCTCTCACTGAATCAACAGCTGTTCACAGCCTTGCTGCATCCTCAGCCTTCCGTGGTGTCCCTGAGCCTCTTTTCCCTGGGTTTTTCTCTCTTGACCACAGCGTCTGAGTGTTTCCAACCCAGTCATTAGTTTTCCTGAGATAAGAAGCACTGTTACCCCAGCTTACTGGAGGGCTACTGGTCAGCAGGCTCTGAGCAATGAAGAAAAAAATACCCTTGATTTTAAGGTGCTGAGTTTGAGGGGGTTTTCTTCTGGTTTGGGTTTTGGGGTTTTTTTAAGACTTGCTTTCTATAATCTCAGGTTTAAGAGCTGGAGGCTCTCTGCCTGTGCCCAGCGGAGCTTCCATGGGCAGCCTGGGTGCTGCAGGGGCACAGCTGAAGGTGTGGGGATGGGCAGAGCTGTGGCACTGGCATCCCCATCAACGAGTCCCCACAGTTCTGCCAGTGCTGCTCAGAAATTAGTTACTGTCCTCTGGTAATAGGCTGCATGGAACCGTGCACAGACCATACCATGGGTGACTTTGCCTGTATGAAACACGTTGAGACAGGTTTTGTTTGTAAACTACATCCAGAGGTTTGTGAGCCCACTGGATGGCTCACATCAGAGTTAAAAACTCAGGCACAAAGTCACAACCACATGTAGCATTTTCCTACCCTTCCTGAACTTGAAACTGGGTTTGGTGGCACTTTTGATTATTTTCCCTTGAAGAGAGGCAGCTCACTGTGGAAAGTAAAACCATACCTGTGACTTAATGACTTCTGACATTTGCTTGTTTTAATCTCTACAGAAAACTCAGTTTCCTGTAAAGAAGCGACGTGTCCACAGGGGCTGCTGAACAGTCACCTTTGTGAGGGCTCAGACCAGAGCGAGCAGCAAGGCACCAACCCACCAGCTCCTATTCACCAATTCTACTCACCGAGCACTCAGAGTTGAGCCCCCACTGAGCAAGGTGCCGTGGCTTCCAACGCTATCACAGCTGGCACTCTTCTTAATTAGTCCTGACAAATCTTGATAATGAATCATTGAGAATATGAGTTAAGCATAAAATAAACAGCCAGGATCTTATGTAATTCTCCCTACTTCAGTGGCTGCAGAAATTGAGTCATGAGATTGTTGTGGAAGGTTTTATGACAGAAATCAGGAGCACTCTTGGTAAATTAAGGGTTTTTTTTTTAAAATTAAGGCCTCTTCATGGCTGTGCACTTTCTATAAGAGCGCAGATCTTTTCCCCATCTCTTTTATTCGTTCCCCAGTCGTCTCTCCCCATTCATCTGGAGGTGAGTCTGGTCCATGTGAGATTTTATGCCTGAGTACAAGTGAGCAAACCCGGGCAAAATACACCGAGGCCTCAGTTTCCCCAGCTCCTGTCAGATTCTGGGCTGTTGTAGGTGTAGACATCACAGTGCAGGTTTGTACCTTTATCCTTTGCTTTGGTAAACTGACTGAGACTTTTTTTTACATCACTTTCCCCCCTTCCCCTTTCCCCTTTGCCCTATTTTACTCAGGGTCTACTCACTGCTGAGAAACCTTCTTCCCAGTGCTTCCTGCTCTTCATAGCCAGCCTCTCTCCTATGGTCTGTGGGGACAGGACAAGGGGTGATGGCCTCAAGTTGGAGCACAGGGAGTTCCCCACCAATCTGGGGAAGAACTTCTTCCCAGTGAGGGTGAGTGAGCCCTGGGACAGGCTGCCCAGGGGGTGTGGAGTCTCCTTCTCTGGAGAGATTCCAGCCCCGTCTGGACACCTGTGCACCCTGTCCTAGGGACCCTGCTCTGGCAGGGGGTTGGACCCCATGGGCTCTGGGGGTCCCTGCCAACCCCTGCGATTCTGTGAGTCTCCTGTGTCCCACCAGTTGCCCGTGACAGCCATTGGTGAGCACTTCTAAACAAAACCAAGAGTTCCTTCAGGTCCTCAGATGCTGAGATTCCCCACCCTGGGTGACAGCCTCACAGTTTCACAGTGTTTCCTCTGCACTTTCCTAGGGGAAAAACATGTTTTACAGTGACTGGGAACTCCTTCATCACCCATGAGCTGCTCTGGTAACACATTTTTGTCTGGGAAGCTTTGTTACTGCAATTATCAGAACTAGGCTTGTCAAACCTCACTTGGGGGTCTGGAAAAGGCAGGTGCTGAATTTCCCCTCTCAGGAAATCCTGGGCTAATAAAGGCTTTCTGGACCAGTTGCTTGAGCTAGACTTGTACAGAAAGGAGCCAAAAATATCTTGGGAGTTACTACAGCACCAAACCAGGAATGTCTTTGTTAAGCCCCTCTCCATCCAGAGCAGCAGGAGGCATGTGGCTGCTTTAAGGAGATGTGAATGACAGGGATGGCATCAGACAACATCAGCTCCCAGGGCTTGTGTCTGAAAGTAGGTGAACTACTTTGAGATGAAGCACCAGTGAGGGCTGCTGGGTGGGCTGACAGTCTCAGGGACTGATCCACTTCCACGGAGGTCGATGAAAACTCATTAATTTAAAAGATTGGACCCATTAATTTGAAAGCTGTTGACAGAGCAGTGGGAGCAGGTCGGGAGAATTAAGGCACCCAAGGACGGAGGACATCTCGTAACACCAGTCCTAGAGCTGGGTATGAGCAGAACCAGGTTAAATCCCTTAAAGAGGAGATTAACTGAGCCACAAGTGACCTGAGAAGGTGCTGAGCAGGTATTGGTATTTTTACACCTGAGAGAGAATGGATTCTCCCCTCAATTAGCTCCAATCAATGACTTGGCCATTATCAGTGCAGCTGGGCAGCATTGCGGTGGCTGGAGAGTCAGCTCGGTACAAATGGCACTGCCCCAGAGTTAAACAGGGGCCTGATACCTTCACACAAGGCCCAGCCAGGGCTTGGGTATCCTGAGGATTCACTTTGAGAGAGAGAATTGTCATTAATGGGACACCCAGTGCAAACGGGGAGGGAAAGGTGTTCCCTTCGCGCGGCACAGACCGAGCAGGTCATCTCTGCGCCTTGCTGTCGGCACCCACCTTGCTGGCCATCCGGTTTGTTAGGAGCTGCCAATTAACCAAATCACTCTGGCTAACCCAAAGCAATCATTTTTCAATGAACATTTTACATATTGCCACTATTATTTTTTACAATAAACCCAAAGAAAATACCATTTCTTTAAACTGTTAGGGCAACTATGATTTGAACGGTGAATTCTGTGACTCTATGAACTTGTTGAAAAAATAACTTCAGAATGCAGGTGGTTTCTGTGCAAGCTGTAAGCCAGGTGCTGGGCAGCCCCTGGCCTGGCTGGACCCATCTGTAAGGGCTGCGGGTCTGTTAGCAAGCAGGACCAGAGCTGCAGAGCAAAGGTCCTGGCAGAGGACCCAGCACCCAGCTCTACCTGGCTTAGGCTGGGCTTTGGGCTGGCTCTGCTCTGGACCAGATGCCAGTGGCTTGTGCTAGGGATGCTGCCAGAGCCCATCTCCATGTCACTGGACCACAGTGAATCTGTTTTCCTCTCTTCAGAAGCAGCCCCTGGGGAGAAGCAGAGCGTGGCCAACAGGCAGCTGGGGGATGAGCCTGAGCTCACAGGGACCAGTGCCATGGGCACTGCTCCCCAAAACTCCATCACCATCCTCTACTAAGTACATACACCATCCCCTGCTGAGCCACGGCAACACCAAGTGCCAGCTCTTGTACCAGTCTCTGATTTGTAACTATAATTGAATATCAAGGTACCAGTGTAATGCCAGAGCCTCCCTTTTCCCAACGCGAAGGCCGATGAGGAGCATCCCTTGCCTTGGGAACTGCTCCATGCCCAACGAGCTCAGCAAGTGTTATTTTATTGTGATGTGCACAGCTGAAAACCAAATCTGATATAGATATTGGATCAGACCGTGTACTCTGTGGCAATCTAATTTTATCCTGACATGTTGATTGCTTGCTCTTCATCTGCAGTTGCTGTCCCAAAGGGTGCTAAGTGAGAGGAGCTGTATTTTTTTTTTCCCCCTGTAAGGAGATGACATGAAATAAATTCAGAGGAACACACAAGAACAATGTGGGTTTTGTTATTCCGCTCTGAGAAGGGAAAAAATTGCTGCTGAGATTTTCTGAGGGCTTCCACAGAAACAGGGATGGTGCAAAATATGATGGAAAACTCTGACTAACAAAGCGTCCGGAGCCCTTCCAGAACAAGGGAACTGGGGCACACAGGGGCTTCTGAAAGCCCCTCCCTCTGCATTGCTGCTACGGCTCCCTGTCGCATGGGGAATGCTGAGTTCCTCTGAAAAGCTGGGCCTTTGACACATGCCATCCATGGGCTACTGACACTTGGGAATCTACAGCTCACAGACCAACCAAAGCCAAAAATTTAGGTGCAGATTTTACTTGGGCATTTTGAATTCCTGGAGTAAGGAATTTCTACCAGACACACATGCAGCACGTTCAGGAAGGGATGCTGGGCTCTGCTGTAGCGTGTCATTCATCACCTGGTATGGAAAATGGGCTTGCAGAAATTGAAAGGATTTCTGCCCCCCAGCCCCTCTCCATCCCCCTCCTGCAGCTGAAGGCCGTTCCCCTGGGCCTGGCCCTCCCTGCCCTGGGCACCAGCCCCTCTCCAGCTCTGCTGGAACCCCTCGAGGGACAGGAAGGGGCTCGGAGCTCTCCCCAGAAGCAGCCTTCTCTTCTCCGGGCTGAGCCAGCCCAGCTCTTGCAGCCTGGCTCAGAGCAGAGGGGCTCCAGCCCTCCCATCATCTCTGGGGCTCCTGGGGCTCCCACAGCTCCGTGTCTCTCTGATCCTTCTAATGAAAGATGAAAAACTGATGTGGATATTTACAGGTCAAAACCACTGGGATTACTTTTCTTAATGTAAGAACTATATAATACGGGTTTTTTCCTTATATAGTTTCCTTATATAACTATATAAGGAAAAAAAATCAAACCCAAAGTCACCATCCCATTGAAGATCTCACTTTGCACCGTGACAGCTCAGTGTTTCTTACTGAACTTCTCTCACATGTAATAAATCCAAACTTTGAAGTGCTGCCTAATTTCAGCAACTGTTTTTTCTCCTGACCCAGATATAAACAAGCTTTTACCATTGGGAAATGGAATGTTCATGCAGCAGGGCTAACTTCCTAACCATTCATTTCTGAATTAAAATAGGAGAGTTTTTCTCCTTTCTCTCTAATTCCCTGCCTCAGTAGTGTTCTGCATCATAGTGTTCAGAAGTTTTCCTACATCCCCACTCTTTCTCCATTAACTTGGGGTATAACTCTGACTACATCAAACTGAAAACTTTAAACCACATAAATGGTGGCTCAGGATTGGCATAAGTAGGCAAGAATAATCCTTGTTTTGGAAGGTTTTTATTAAAGGCAATTTGGTTTGGAGCAACAGAAGATGAAATTAAAAGAGCAGAGCTGGAATGTATGTTAATTGCAGGTGGTTAATTTAGTTGGGGGACAGCTGATGGGTGTGAAGCCGTGCTGGCTGGGGGCTCACAGTGTGGACCCACCTTCAGCTCTGCCACACACATAAAGAACAAACAGTATCCTGGGCAAAAGCCATTAGCTTTCCATGGTTTGTCACTCATTAGCAGCTTCCCTTTGAGGAACAAAAAGCAAAAGTGGGATTTGGGAGGGAAGAAGGAGGAGTAAACAACAGGCAAACCCACGAAAGCACTTGAGGAGAAAAACCCTCTTCTGTTTCTTATATTTTCTCCTTACCTTGTGCACTTGGCCAGCTGTTTCAGTAGGAGGAGTATTTTCTGAGCAGAGGTAAGTCCTGGCTGACTGGATTTCCACAGGGCCAAGCTACCACCATGCAATGACACGGCAGACCGGGCTGCCGATGGCCTCCAGTTTGTAGGGAACCACGTCAGTTTGCATGAGGTTCTTTTTCTTTTTAACCAAGATACTAATTCCAAACATGAATTCTGACTCAAGCCCATAGATCATCAACTTACCATCACAGGAATGTTTCAAAGATTAAGATGTGCTAAGCGTTAAAGCCACATCGTTGGAAATCACAGTGACTCCTAACAATCTTTTTCAGATAGAACAAATTACCTTTACTTTTTATTGCCAGAAAGGAGAATGTCCATTTCCAAAATATGAATTTTTACTATCATTTTATATTGCTCTCTGTTTTTATGAAGCAAAAAGCTATGAAGGCATTTCAAACATAAATTACTTGAAACTTCTCCTGCTTAATTCCCACTAGAACTAAGCTTGAATTCTCCAGATCAAAGTGGTTTGGAGTTCATTTTCCACTTCTATGCCAATACAATTATGGTAATTTTCATATCTCAGGAACACAGTCTAAAAGAAATCAGGAGAAGTAGAATCCTTGTGGGAAACAGACCTGTTCCACCTCCACTTTTGGCATCCAGGTCCTCCACGTTGGGTTTACCAGCAGGATCTCAAGTCTTTAGCCAGACCTTTGCCTGGTCATTGTGTTGTGTCTGCAGTGCTCCAGACCTCCAACGCTCATCTGGGGACAGTGCTGGAGCTTGGAGAAGATGAAATACCCAGTTGTGGGCCAGCTTCTGTGTATTTACAAGCAGAGGAAGGAGCTGCACCCTGCCACACTTGTAGAGGACAGGCTTCAGGATAGCATGGGTGTGGGGGGAAAACAGGACTGTGAAGAAGTAAGTATGACCCAGCCAGATGCCAACTGCTAGAAAGCCAACAGCCAAGCCAGGCAAGCTTAGCAGCTGCATTCCTGAAGGTTATTTTATTGGCAATGAGTGTCTGTATAACTGAAATCTTCAATGGAAGTGAAAAAATGCTTGAATCAAATTGCTATGACCAAACTGCTTGACAGTTAATCCCCAAAGTGTACTTTTAATGTCAGATCTAAAGACTTCAGGACAACAGTCCTATATTTACTGGGCCACATCATATGTTTCATTTCATGAGTGCAGTTCTCCTTCAAGAACCATAATTCCTTACTTGGTTCACCTGGCAAGAAGTCTGTGCCTTCTCCTGAACCAGACACTAAGAAAAGCATTCACAGAAAGGCAACAACCAACAGTGAAAACCATCACCCTAAAACCCCCCATCCATTTGGGGCATTCCCATCAATCCAGATCCTGCTGATGCTCCCTCTGGAGCTCTGGGTGTTAAATGATTTCTCACTTTCATTCTCAGCCACACAAAATTGACCAGAGAGGAAGCACCAAAGCTCTGGGGTCTCTGCAAGAGGCAGGGAGCACTTTGCCTGGAATGGACCTATTTCCCTCAGCATCCTGCATGCTTATTGAGTTTCCAGACGTGAGCTGAGCTTCCCGTTGGCAGTTCCTGGCCCATAACACCATACATTTCAGGGCCATTCTGTGTCTCCTGGGACCTGGGTTCAGCACCAGGTTTTTCCACAGCTTTCCTGTGTAGGACTCTGGGGAATGATCTCATTTCTTGCTAACGCAGTTCATCTTCTGCTCAGTAATAACATACCCACTAATTCACATAGCTCCAAGACACTTAGAGCCATAGCAATAAAACTTGCAAACTTATGAGAAATAGAAAAGCATGTAAATATGATTCAGAAGCAATCTGAAGTTAGTAAAATCCAATTGAATTCAAATCTCTCTTCTTTCACTTCCCCTAGTTGCTGTTTCCCCAAAGCTACTCCCTTGAATTACGTGTGCATAGTCACCCCCAGCCTAGACTGCCCACGTTTCCATGTCAAAAACCCCAACATCTGGTATTTCTTATGGACAAAACACAGCCCATGGGTGTTTCCATATTATGAAATGACTGAACAACTAGGAACATGGCCCCAGTGCTGAAAAAGTCTGCAGGAAAGAAGCAAAGCAAGCATCTTAGGGCCAGTTCCAAGGGGTAAGAGAGCACTTACAAAAGCAGACCCGAGGGTTCAGACAGCTTAGCACGAGCACCCACTGCTACTGCTGAGCAAATGAGTGTACATTGGGTTTGAAGAACTTTATGGGACAGCACGGGAAGTTTCTCACCATCAGAAGGTGAAGCCTTCCCGCTGGAGCAACGGAGGTGCAGGGAGCTGGTCAAAGGGACAGCAGCTGGTAAACTGGTCCTGCTGTATCCCTGGCACTAGAGCTGGTGGAAATCTGCTCATTTCCAGTTTTCCAGCCCCAGGGAACAAGGCAGCTGTTGATTAGACTCAGTGAATGGCATCACCATCACCTGCTTCTAAATGCCAGAGCAACAGGGATATATGGGAAACTCAGCTTCTCAAATTAATGACTTACTATGAGATTACAACTGGCTGGTAAAGGTGGTGGTGGTGGGCAGAGACCTTCCAGTAACTTTGGAGTTACTCCTCAACTCTAAGTTTCACATAACAAGTACTGAGAAACCCTATGAGATCATAGAATGATAGACTGGTCTGGGTTGGGAGGGACCCCAAGGATCACAGAGCTCCAGCCCCCTGCCACAGGCAGGGACACCAACCTCCTACACAAGGTTGCCCAGGGGCCAATCCAACCTGGCCTTGAACACCTGCAGGGATGGGGCACCCACCCCCTCTCTGGGCAGCCTGTTCCAGCCCCTCACCACTCTCTCTGGAAAAAACTTCCCCCTAATATCTAATTTAAACCTTCCCTCCTTCAGCTTCACTCCATCCCCCTTGTCCTGCCAGTCTCTGCCCTTTAACAAGCCCATTCCCCTCCTGTGTCTCTGCTCCCTTCAGGGTCTGGAAGGCTGCAATGAGGTCCCCCCCACAGCCTTCTCTTCTCCAGGCTGAACCAGCCCAGCTCCCTCAGCCTCTCTTCATAGGGGAGCTGCTCCAGCCCTCTGAGCATCTTCTTGGCCCTCCTGTGAAGATGCCTTTTGCAAGGCACACAAAATTAACAACTGGTTTATTTAAGCCACTTCCAGGTATCACCATAGGAGCCACCTAGCCAGGGGTGGTAATTTTGGGGGGCACTGGCTGCAGACACGAGGGGTGCGCTGTGCAGAGACCTGCCCAGTGGCTTCAGCCACATCCCCCTTGCTGTGATCAGGGGTGGTGGCACCATTAGCTGTACCTTAAATGCAAAATTTCATCTGTGATACATCAGACTGTGTGGAGGCCTCTTGCAAAAACAGCCCCAATATTAAAAATTTAGAAACACCATCTGTTAGAGACTTTGTTACATAAAAATATCTCATCCCTGAACATAGATCTTGGAGAGGCATCCCTTTCTTTTGTATAGATCTGATTTCCTTTAGCTGGACACTCGTGAGTAGCTGCTGCCCAGCATTTCTGAACAACTTCCAAAGGCTTCTTACAGGAGACACCTTCCTCACCTCTGGCAAATGGAATAACTGTACTGTTAACCTGGAGCTGGCAATAACTCACAACATTTGAATTATGGTGCTGGAAGATGCCTTTTTACCAGCTTTATCTCTGCTGGTGAATAATAATTCCCCTAATTACAGACATAGGTCTGTTGAGGTATGAGTGCACAGTTGAAAGTGATGATAAAGGGCGTCCCAGGAATGCAGAATGGGATTAGATTCAGCATGTGGACCACAGGTTTTCTGGGTGTGCTGCTCCAACCACAGACCCTCAGGATGCCAACACACCCCTCTCTGGGCAGCCTGTTCCAGCCCCTCACCACTCTCTCTGTAAAAACCTTCCCCCTAATATCTAATCTAACCCTTCCTCTGGTGGTTATAATTGTTCCAGGAGACCTGAGTGATGAGGCAGAAAAATCCCTTTTAGCTATACAAGTTCTTGTGGCTTCTTAAAACAGGGAAGATCATATATTATGTGCTCCACTTATAAACAGCAGACCTTTAATTATTTTGTTTTTCCAGGGAAGTTTTATGAAGACATGGTTATCTCTTGTGGTCTGAATTTGTCACCTCTATGATTCAGGCTCATATCAGAGATCTCGAAACAACAGAAATTGGAAACTACTCAAAACTGTAGCTCATTTAGGAAAAAAAAAAACCCCTATTGTTAAAATTCCATCCTTAGCCAACTCTTTGGCAAGAGCCATCCCATCATTATCTGAAGTGACCTTTGTCTTGGGGTTTTGTCTTCTGGCTTTTACAGCATTGATTTTCTTGTCCACTGCCAAAAAGTAACAACAATGACAAGTTAAGACTGATTATTCTAATCGTAGCCTCACCAAAAAGCCACCAGCACACCACCTGAGTGTCCCAGAGCTCCACAGCTCAGCAGCAGCAAGACTGAGACAGGGGCAGGACGAACACCTGGCTGGCAGAAGCCACTGAGTTTGGCCCCAGCGAACACCAGGCTGTGGAACTGGTAACGACCTTTCTGACCTTTTAGATCAAGCCTATGATAGCTCAGTGCAGCATACAGGTCAGGGTTCATAGTTCATAATTATTAGGCAAGGCCTGCAATTTCATCCCAAATCTTCTATCCCACTTCTAGATCTCTCCTTTCAGCTGAGACCTGACAAGCTCAGCCCCTCTGACCTTCTTCAGGGAACGAAGAGAAGTTCATTATCAAGCTGCCAGTCTAGTTCCCTTCTCCAGAGCTACATTCATTTAACAACAGAGCAGAACGCTGAAATTATTCCTTTTTAATATCTGCAAAGATTTTCATGTCATGCTGAGGTAGTTACGTCTCATTACTGCTCCTTTATTTTCAGGTTATTGATGTACAGGCACTCTCCATACAAGTTTTAATTAATAACCTGCATTCTTAATCTATATGCTCCCTTGAAGGGAAGGAATATTTGACACAGTATCTGCCTATTTGTGTTCAAGTAACAAAATGATACTCTGGCTCCAACACTGAACTTTCTGCCATTGAAAAGATTTCCTGTGGTTTAGTTCTCCAGACTGCACACATAGGCCAAACTCTGTATTTCCTAGTTTTCTTCAGGGAAAGGCTACAGGAGAATTTGCAGTAAATCATAGAATCACAGACTGGTCTGGGTTGGAAGGGACCCCAAGGATCACAGAGCTCCAACCCCCTACAAGGGGGGAAGGCTGCAATGAGGTCCCCCCACAGCCTTCTCCTCTCCAGGCTGACCCAGCCCAGCTCCCTCAGCCTCTCTCCATAGGGGAGCTGCTCCAGCCCTCTGAGCATCTCTGTGCCTCCTCTGACCTCTCTCCAACAGTCCCACATCTTTCTTGTATTGTGGCCCCAGCTCTGGACACAGGACTCCAGCTGGGGCCTCACAAGGGCAGAGCAGAGGGGGGCAATGCCCTCCCTATCCCTGCTGCCCACCCCTCTTCTAAATGACCAGAGTGAGTGCTCAGGGCTGTGACATCAAAAGTGAAGCTGGTGCGATGCTGCCTGGGCAGCCGTCACATCCTGCATCCCACATCATCCCTCACACCAGGGCTGCACCTGAGGTTTCTAAATCCAATTGGTCTGGGGTTGCAACAGCAGCTGAAGAAGGATGACACACTTCTCCACTGGATAAGAAGTCCTATGAGGTAATTTTCCCTGATAACCAATCCCCCAGTTTGCATCCCATGAGGAAATCAGCCCCAAGAGTCTTCTTAATTCAGATCTCAATATGAGCCAATAGATTACATGGTGTTGAAGAATACACTGTCAGATAGCAGTGTACATGCATGGTGGCTAACACCAACCCTTCCTCCCAGACCTCTGCTCCACCACACATCGTAAACAACCCCACCAGCAAGTCCTGAAAACACCAAACACCACCAAAAATCACGTGGAGGCACTGTCATTTTAAAGGCAATTCTCTGGGCTGGGTACCACTGAAGATTAAACCAATAAAAAGGGGGTTTATGAGGAAACTTGTATGCAAGAGGAACAAATGGGCTGCAGAACCCGGAGCTGGCGTGCAGTCCTGAATTAATAGCTTAATGTAATTCAGTTCTTACTGGTTGCCTGGAAACTAACTTAGAAAAAAAGTAAAAGCACAAACCATAATGGGTGTAGAGGGCTTAATAGGGAATTATTGATGCCACCAGACTGTTAGACAGTCTGATGTATTTCTAACAAAATCACTCAAAATGCTCCTTGATTATTAGATGTTATTCTGAATAATGAGGCCCAAGGCCAGGGAAGACAAAATATTCCACGATGCTGGTGGTTGCTGCAGAGAGCAGAGCCTGGCACGCTGGTGTTTGCCACCACACCAGCCACAGCCCGTCCCTTCTCCTCACTGCTGCTGCTTTTTTCTCTCCCTCTTTCTTTTTTTAACATAACTAATGCTCTCTAGCAGCAAGAGCAGTGCAGTCCTTGTGCATCGCTCGCAGTCAGCTGCCTGCAGCTCGCTCTGTAGATCTGCTCCAACGAGATGAGCTGCTTAATTCCAGCTTGAAACAGAACTCTGGTTGGAAGCAGAGAGGCAGCTGTTTGCCAAGCACTGTTTTGGGCAAAGTTTTAGTGAATAGTTACATTTGTTGGGGGGAAAATACCCAGAGAGTGGCACCTGATCAGCTCACTGTCTCTCCAAAGGCTGGCAAGTCCTTTCCTTGGGTGGATGGATCCCACCAGAGGTTACAAAAGATGTGTAAGTGATGACAGGCACCGCTGGTCCAGGGATGGACAGCAGCATTGGCTTGCAGCAATGCCTTAAGGCAAGTGCTGGTTGTCATGGGAAGGTAATTCCAGTATGGAACTGGTTGATTTGGGAATGTGTGAAGTGAACTGACCAGGCTGTAAGTGCCTCTTTTCATGCACAAAGAAAGCAGCTTTGGGATTCTGGCATCCCAGAGCAAGGGTCAGGGTTGTGATGCCAGCTGCTGGCACGTTGCAGCTACACAGAGGTGTGTCTGCTCACCCAGAGCAGCTCCAGCACCTGGGCTCTGGTGCCCTGTTGAAAGAGTTGCTTTGGGACTTTTTATCCTAATTTTTTTGAACTGGAATTAAGTCAGTTAAATTCGTTTAAAATTCAGCTGAACAACCACCTCTCCTCTAATTACTTTTGGATACATAAATAATTCATTCCCAACACCAAAAGAGAAAAATGACATAAAAACCCATCCTCTCCAGCCTATCGGAGACCATCCACACACACACAAACAAGCCAACTGTGTACTTCAAAGACAAACCCTGGCAAGTTTTCAGGGGATAAGAACCATCATATGTTAGAAGCAGCTTTGAAAACAGACTCTATCTCTTCCTCCATGTCTAACGTGCAAGTGTGCAACAGAGGTATAATAATACAGAACCATAATATAGAACATATTGTAATATATAACAGTGCAGAACTAATTTAGAGCCTGCTACTGATTTATCTGTTATGTCAAGATATTCAATAGATACCTCAAGAGCATTTTAAATAGTATCTAAATGAAGCAAGTCATTATTTCTTACTAAAATTGGAGCTTTTAAATGATCTGGTTACTGAAAAACCAACAAACCATCATTTGTTTTTAAGTTTCACAGTTCCCTTTCCCATTCCTAAATGATCCACAGCAGTGAAGTACCAACCCAGAGATCAAATGTCACAACAAAATGTTTAACAACTTCCAGACGGTACATTAAATCCCCACAACCTCAGAGAAGACAAACATAATCACAAACCCTTTTTATTGCAATTCCCTTAGAAACTGCAGATATAAATAGAATTCAGCAGACCAGTTAACTTATTTTTCACTGTTACCCCATTATCCACAATTTCTGGTTTCCACCTCTCTCCTATGGGTCCTTGAACCAACAAACCCAAAAGGCAAAGCCACTTCAGAGCCCTCAGTCGGGAGTTGTACCTATTTACCAGGAAGAGCAGAGGAGAGGACACAGGTTTCAAGCTAGGAAGTTGAAAAACATTTTAGGAACACACCTCCTTCTAAAGTATCCTGGCCATCTGGAAAAGCCTTCTTGGAGAGCTCTCTGCCTGCTCCGGACACGTCTCCAAGCACCCGGAGAGCAATGAGCCCATCAGTTGACACACACTTAGGGCTGGGAGGGACCTTCCTTGCACCTTGCCAGTGATGATGCTGTAGGCTGGCTGTGGAAATGAGGAGTTTTCTCCCATGGGTATTTCTGTGAAGACAGACTCTGTAGATTAAGACTACTGTGTTCAGTGAGACAGGAACAGGCTGCCCAGGGAGGGGCTGAGTCACCATCCCTGGATGGGTTTAACAAAAGGGTAGATGAGGTGCTCAGGGAGATGGTTTAGCATAGGATGGGAATGGTTGGACTTGATGATCTTAAAGGTCTTTTCCAGCCTTGTGATTCTGTGAACATCCCCCCTGCCTGCTCACGCTCCCCCAGGACACCAGAGAGGGTGGTAAGGATGTCCACACCTCCCAAGAGATCCTGCACCTAACGCCGAGCGCTGCACTCACGGGGCTGTCCCAGGGGTACGCCACAAGAGTTGAAACCCTCAGGAGACTCAGTCCCTAACCCAGCCAAACATCTGAGATTATTCACATGCCCCTTCCTTCCAGTGGATTTCACCAGAAGCACCTGGACATCACACACGGCTGCTTGGAACGGGTGGGAGCGTTATTCCTCTGGCAAGCCGGGCTCCTCGCGGGCGGCGCGGTGGAGTCAGGCAGCCAGGCAATGTCAGGGGGCTGATTCTGCTTCACAGAGGTTTTTAAATCAGAAGGAGGTGATGTGAGAAGCAAAAATAATTTGACTTGACATTATTATCTGCAGCCCTCTGAAGAGTCTTGCAGCCACCAGACTCCTCTGTGACCTCCACACTGACCGGAACGGACGGGGAAGTCCTTGAGAAGGATGATGAGCAAACATGGAAGCTCAAAGGCTATTTTTGTACCTTCATTTCCCTGCCTATAACCACACTATAGCTACTGGAAGTATATGTGATTAGCCTGAAGCTATTATGCCAGCAAACTACGGCTCAAGACAACTCTCATCAGAACCTTTTAATGTAAATTGCTGTCTCCTTGCCATCTGTGGAATTAAAGTGATTTACTTCAGTTCAGGAGCACTCTCTCAGTTTGTAAACTTTTTATGGTGGGTGTAATTAAAAGTATTCACAAGCCTTTTCTTCTGGAAAGAGGAAGATGTCCTCCTGAAGTTCAAAAATGTCAAAGTCTTATTTTTTTTATAGTTGCTGGAACAAGTCACTCGTGGACTGCTACTCTGCATAATAATTCACAGACCACAAATACTGATATTTATAGCCCAAGCAGAAACTCCTAAAATCTTGTGGTTTTAATGGGAATGTTGGCAGGTCCTTTATTATGTCAAAGCGAGCGGTGATGGTAGAAATTCAGGTATCAAACTATCAAAGCATGATAAATGGATGGTGAACCGCTCATGTCATACCACTTATTAAGTTGGTACCATAAATTATGACGCTGTAAAGATCAACATTTACTTCATTCTTTCTCTCTTTCCATGTTGGTACAGCTGTTTGCTAGAATTCATTTTAAAAAACTACAAGAAACAAAAAAGCAAAACCAAACACACGTGAAACGGGAAAATTAATTTTCTTCATGCTGAATTGTCCCCTATTGTCTAAACCAAACAACAACTGAAGGTGCTGCAATTAATAAAACCCACTAGACAAGACAGTATGAATTGGAGATGGATCAGACCATGGAGTTTATGTAGCAGATGAAAATTCCCGAAGTTGAATTAAGGAAAATAAAAGGGCATATGAGGGTTTTTTTGAATGAATCACTATTTATCATCCAGTTCATACTTTCTATTACCCAATGAGGAGTCAAGGAATGCAGTTGGTGCAGACTAAGGGTCCCTTCAGTGTCAGGTGCTGTGCTCTCCATCTAATTCTGTTCCATCTTGCACAAAAACATCACATATTTGAAAACAGCAAAGTCTGACAGTGCAGACTTGCCTCACTTCTGCTGCTGGACACCCATCCCCTTGGCTTACCCTATGCCCACACCAAGAGGATGCTTAAAGCTGTCAAAATCCATCCGTTCAGGGACAAGTGAGGAAAATACCTGAGGACCCCTGAGCCGTCTCAGACCGGTGGGGTGCACAACCCCCCCATCTCTCCCTATGAGGCTTCAGCATCACTTAGTTCCTCGAACCACTCGCTGCAGTTTGGAGTATGTCACACAGATGTTAACTTCTGCTGGAAAAAACCACAAGCAACAAACATGACATGAGATTTCTGCAGGAGAACAACGCTGCATCCCTGTTTGCATCGTGCAGTTAATCCTCTGATCAGGAAGGGAAAGAGATGACATGCACGTTTAGGAGCAGCATGACAGATTCCATTAACAGCTAAGCACAAGGAGGCAAAAAAAAAGGTTCTCTCTGTTTTTACATTCATTAGAGTGTTTCTTTGGAAAAAACCTTCTACATGGTGCTCCTGCCTCTTTGATTTCAGCTTCTCCTTGGCATGGCTGCAGTGATTTCCCTCCCCTGCTTTGGATAAACTCTGTCTCCTAAAGCACGAGGTATTTTGGTTATTCATCTCCTCAAGCACAGCATCTGACCACTCCTAGTGCTTTTCTGCATCTCCCAAAGCCAAAGGCAGCATTTATCAACCGCCACATACAATATACAAGCTGATAAAAAACTCACTCCTTCCAGGATGACCACACTGCCTGAATTTATTGCTAATGTGCCAGGGATTTCACAAACAACAGCATCAAAGAGCACATTAGCTTCACCCCTGAGCTTGCAGTACATCCTATCTTCTAGGAGGTTTTATGACAGATGGATTCAAAGGGGAAAAAATCAAGAGGCCTCAAAAGCTTTTATGGTTTTTCTTACCTCATCTGTATTTGCAAAACATCTTAAGCCAGGCTGTGCACAGCCTTTGTTTTTATGTGGGGCTTTACGGCAGAGAACGCTGCTGGCCATAAATAATAGAACTGAGGAACAGAAAGTTATCGATGAGTCTTGTATGGCTGAGAGCAAGGAGACACATTTCCAGTGCTCACACAGCCAGGGGAAGATGTTGGGGTCCAGAGGAGACGGGCAGCAAAGCCCTGCAGGTGGGCAGGAGGAGTCAGTGGGCTTCGGGTTTTAATCATGGTGCTGCCATTGATTTTCCTCAATGGCCACCTGCAAGGCTCCCTCCTGCACGTTGCTGGTTTTCCTTGGGTGTGAATCATCATAGAGTCACAGACTGGTCTGGGTTGGGAGGGACCCCAAGGATCACAGAGCTCCAACCCCCTGCCACAGGCAGGGACACCAACCTCCAGGCCTGGAGCTACACAAGGTTGCCCACGGCCCCATCCAACCTGGCCTTGGACACCCCCAGGGATGGGGCACCCACCTCCTCTCCGGGCAGCCTGTTCCAGCCCCTCACCGCTCTCTCTGGAAAGAACTTCCCCCTAATATCTAATCTAAACCTTCCTTCTTCAGCTTCACTCCAGCCCCCTTGTCCTGCCAGTCTCTGCCCTTTAACAAGCTGATTCCCCTCCTGTTCCTCTGCTCCCTTCAGGGACTGGAAGGCTGCAATGAGGTCCCCCCACAGCCTTCTCTTCTCCAGGCTGAACCAGCCCAGCTCCCTCACACACAAAATCCATCCTTGCCCCAGAAGGGCGACGGAGCATCCAAAGCTTTACAGAGACACTGTGCTTTGCAGTGATAATCTGATGTCACCTTTTGGTTGGGCAAGTTCTGCATGAAATAAATCTTCACTATGTGAAATGCCTTCATTCCCCAGCAAGCATCATTAGGAGAACACACTTGAACTGTCAAGCAATGCATTAAAAAAACCCCACACACCCCCCAAGGAAAGCAGCAGAACTCCTTGCAAAGAAAGTGCCCATGTGCAGGCAGGGCATGTGCCTCCTCCCCAGGCAGCTTTGGAGGTGATTCCCAAGTGTTTCCTCAAATACTCCACATAAATCAGCAGCGTTTAACACTACTCCATCTCTTTGAAACCAGCCAGGATAATTTACTTACCGGTAACCACCGGAACATCATAGGCAAGAGCTGTGTGCTCTGATGAGGCTGGAGGAAGGAGCACATCATCAACCACACACAGCCCAGTGCTGCTCCTGCGTGCCCCCAGCTCCCTGCGTGCCCCCCCTCCATCTCCCCCTGATCCCCACATGAGTCCAACAGGAAAGCTGTGAAACCACACTGAAATAACGTATTTTCTCCCTTCTCTGACAACACTCAACAAACACCACATCTTCCCAGAAATTACCTTTATGGGGCTCTAGTGGGGAACACTCCTCAGGCTTTGCCACCACATAAATTAGGAGAGCTTTACCTGCCCCTTGCTGGCTCAGCTCGGCAGCGAGGCGATGCCTCGTGCTTTCCTGCCAGCTCCCAAGGATTTTGTCTAAATTAAACCCTGCATTGCAATTCCAAGTGACTGCCTTGGGTCCCTCTGGAAGGAAAGCTGTGATGGATTGCTTCTGGAGGAACTTCAGGGCGCGAGCACGAGATCAGGAAGCCAGACAACCCAAACCCCCAGCGCGGGAGAGCTCATATGGGATTGCTTCGTGCAGCGTGACGGTGGCAGCATCACAGGCTTCAGCAGGGACTGAGCAAGCTAGGCAGGCTCTGGGACTAAATGCTGACATTCCAGCTCATAAAAAGTTTTATGCCTCTCTAGATTGTCTGCTGTTATCAGCCACAGGAGAACAGGCAAAGCAGCACCACAGCAGGAGGTGTGACAGTAGTGGAGACCCTCAGCTACAGACAAAACAGTGTCACTGTGCTGGAGGAGAAGGGAAGAGAACGAAAAAGGGATGGTTGGAAGATGGCTTTCCTTGCCTTACGGACATAAGGTGGCTGTGCCAACTAAGATCCCAAAGCTGCCCTGTTCCCAGTAGTGCTGCTGGAACCAGCATATTTAATTCTGGGTGTTACGCCCATCATCACTGCTCAGGGGCTCCTGTTGAATGAAACTCCACGCAGGGGAGGTCTGCTGGTGGGGACCAGGGCTGGAACAGGGATGCAGTGGGCAGGGGAAAAGAGAAGTTCTCTTCTGAGGCTGAGGGTTCAGGAGTGCACACTGCTTGGCTGATGGGAGGATGTGTTTTTCCAGAGATCCTATCATGATTTGACTTAGAAAGTATTGTCTAACTTTTGTGAGATAACTAAAAGTTTCAACATTAAACTTCATCTACCTTTAAAAAAACCCCCAAACTAAAGAAGAACATACATGTGCCTGTAATTTTAACAACTTCATCTTTGATTCTATTCATAAATGGGAAAAAGAAAAGGCTATTGTAGGTCTCCCATGCAAGCCTGAGACCTCAGGATAAATTGTCCCAGCCTACAACTGAAGAAAGGAACATTTTTAACCCTCTTGTTAGCCATGCTGCAATCTATTAAGGGGTCTTAAAGGCCAAAACCTCCACACTTTCTATTACACGATCATTATAACAGCTCTCCCAGTCAAAAGTCAGAGGATAATATTGCAGAAGGTGCACTAATAAACTCATTAGTCTCACAGGTTTAAGGTGCTAAATAGCATACAAGTACAAAATACCATCTTCTTTCATTCCACACTCTATATTATTACCTCCAATTTTTAACATCTTCCTTGTTTTACATGAGAAGTCTGTAAATCAGATCCAGCACAAGTCCTGACTGTGGGGAACTTACTGTTCAGTGCAGAGTTTGTGACATGAAAAAAAATATTTTTGCATTAGAATCAGCAGAACAATCTCTGAGGAGTCTCAGCACTCAGACTCGTAACAACAAGGCATGGGATGAAATGGAAAAAAAAATCACACAATTTCCTTCTCTACACAGTTGGAGAGGTTTAACTAATTAACCCAATTATTTTCTAAAATCATATTAAATTAATTAATTTTTTTTTTTTTGCTTAGAAAGAAATAGAAAGCTGCATTCTCACCTCATCTTGTGTTTCAGTCTGTGTGAGACACAGAGCTGTGCTCCTCTGGGCAGGTGTGGAATGAGTTACCAAATAACACACCGCACACGTCGGCTGTGCTTGTGTGGATGTTCCACCTGTCCCTGATGTGTTTTGTTGTGAATTATTGCCCACACCTTGATGTTTCTGTATGTGATAGTCAAACATTTCACCTCCATGGGCGTGTTTCTGAGCAGCCTGAGGGGCAGGAGGGTTTTACCCATCTCTGTGGTTTCCATGCAGCAGGACGGCTGCTGTGGAGCTCTTCAGGTGAAGCAGTTGCTGCTGCCCTTTGGCTGCCTCTCCCCAGACTGCAGTTTCCTATCAGAGGATGAATTTCTGTGCTGCTGGAGCAACAGAAGTAGCACAGACCCTACAGCCAGAGGAGAGATGCTTCCCTCTCCATCCAAAGGAAAAAAGGCAGTGCTGGTCCTGACCAGCACCTCAGGACTCTGCCCTTGCCATGAAGAAAATGAAGCTAAGTTTGGCTTTGTCTTTTGGGAAAAGATAGACTGGGTAAAGTGAAAAGAGGGTCAGACTCCAGGATTTTCCATCCAGTTTCTGTTCAGCATGGTGTGGGAGTCCTAAGGGACACTCTCACTTGGCATGGACAGGTGTTCTTCAAAATTAGGCAGCACCACAGTACAAACATGTCACAGACTGGGGTTTCCACCAGTGCTTTAGACAAGCTCAGGTTTGTTCGTGTGCTCTGCCTTAGAATTACAGAATCCCAGACTGGAAGGGACCCCAAGGATCACAGAGCTCCAACCCCCTGCCACAGGCAGGGACACCAACCTCCAGGCCTGGAGCTACACAAGGTTGCCCAGGGCTCCTTCCAACCTGGCCTTGAACACCCCCAGGGATGGGGCACCCACCCCCTCTCTGGGCAGCCCCTTCCAGCCCCTCACCACTCTCTCTGTAACCACTCTCTTCCTCTACCAGTCCTCCTCACAGTTTTTAAGGCTCTGCACAACTCACCACTACAAGGCCATATCTACATACCCGTCCCCTTTGCTTACACAAAGGCCGTGGGTCGTTCCCTGAAGTGAGCACTGGGCCCTGCACAGCAGATAAAGTTAAAACAAAGTTGAAAAATTACAGATTCCTTAATGATTGTAGCTGACAGCATAACAATGGCATCAGAACTATGGCTGCTGCTGTCACAGCACAGCCCAGAGCAACAGAAGCTCTCTGTGTGCTCAAGGCTCAGTCTCAGACCGCTCCGTATGTCTGTACATACACACGTCTAAAGGAGCCTCTCTGCCTCCACTTCCTTCCTAGACAATCCTCACTGAAACACTCTGCTCTTCAAAGCATGCTCACTAAGAACCAGAGCTCACATGCAGCTCCAGATGGGCAGACAAGTGAGGGAAAGGGTCCCAAGGACGGGAGGCGAAAGGGTCCCAGGATGGCACCAGGCAAGGAGAGGAGCTGCCACCTCCTGCTCAGGGTGCTGCTGCTTGAGGAGCAGCACAGGAGTACCTAGGACAAGAGGTGTCAGGATGGTCAGCATGGGGGTCTTGGCACACAAAGGAGCAATTCCTCCAACAAAGTCTTTTCCATAAACCTGCAGCAGGTTCTTTTTTTGCCAAACCCAATTTTCTTACAAAATATCCTTACACTTTTCAATGCACCTGTATAATTTTATATGGGTGTCAGAGTTGTTATTACATTTTAAAGACGTTGTTTGTATTTATATTATTTCAAATTAAGTGCAAAATATCTTCTTTTGCTGTTGCTGTGACCTTTACAGAACAGTGAGCTTTGCCAGCAAAGCCCATTCTTTGCCCATGCTGCACAATGGTAAATCTGGCTGCAAAATAATATTTGTGACACCTATTTATAGCAGATGTAAAATCCCCATGGGAAGCTGGTAAATCCCCTTCTCTGTATTTAAATATTAGGTGGCAAGAACATCACTTTTCCATGCAGGAATAGGGCTTCATTATCTGATACCAGTGATTGATGCTATTCCCCAGTAATCTTTCAGATAAATGATCCCTCCCCATCTCATTTACATAACTATTTTATCACAGTGTGAATTAGCTCTTCACACTTCTGCATGGTTACATCTCAAACATCTTTTTTTTTTTATTATACTTTTTTTTTACTGAGTAATAGAAACATCTATCAAATAAAAGAGATCTCTCAACTTCATAGGCAGCCAGTGCTAAGTATCTCCTAACAAGCCTCACGCCGATTCTCTTTAAGCACTTTAAGTATACAGGTTCTTCTTCCCTATCAGTTGCCCCACGCTGTGAATACAGACACACCAAGACCCAAACTGGGATGCCAGGACCAAGCAGAAGGCAGAGCACCTTCCCTAGGCCACCACAGAGAAAGGTAGGGAGTGGTTACCCAAAGGAAAGTATGATGCCAATGTAAAGTCCAAACATACACAGAAAGCTTCCTTCCTTCCTTCCTCAGCATCTGCAGCACATTCCTGAACCATCTCTTCTTCCTAGAAAATATTTTCAATCAGACTCTATAAAACAATAATAATAAGAAGAAACAAACCCTGAGAATGGGTTTTGGAGAATCAGGAGAGCAGGAAAGCCGTCCCCCCTGAGGCAATCCCGTCCTGCTTAGATTGCTCCCCTGGACTCTCCTCTGAAGAAGGTGTGAAAATAGGCTCAAGCCAGGCCAAGATTTCCCCAGCCTTGATGCTGTGCCAGAGCAGAGGATTAACCCTCCGGAGGGTCAGTTCCAGATGACTTTCTCTATGTTCTAAGACTCAGCATAAACCCATTTTTTTCCAGGGGTCCAACGTAAAACCCAAACAGCCTCTCACACCCAACAGAGCTCAGAACTGAAACCCCGGGGAGGTTTTGTTGACGTGACTGCGCAGGTCTCGCTCACCGGCGGCGCGTGTTTAAGCCTCTTTCCTCAGCAGAATACTTACATTTCTTCAAAGGAAAGGAAAAAGGAATCCCCTGGAGACCTTTCCTTCAAGAGGAAAGGAACGAGAGATCAGGGGAAACCTGGGTATACAAAATAGTGATGATGACTTGCCTGTCCAAACATTTCAATGCTGGTTGCAGTTTTAGAATCACCGAGGCTAAAAAGCTTTTTGTGTCCACAAATTGCCCAAACACGTGCCAAATATAAGGAAAATTAACTCAGAATTATTTCAATAATGAAAAACACTCATAAATCAGGTTTTACCCGAGCATCTACTGCTATTATTTAGCTGGCAGTTGTCAGCAGCAGAGTAGGGAAGAAGAGCATCGAGGAACGAAACCCAACAACTTAGAAGGAATTTGATTTTCTGTTAATTTCTTGGTTTTGGAGATTTCCACCCAGGAGGGAGGGCTGTGGCTGGCAGCACACCGGCCACGGCCCTTCAGGGCAGCGATGAGTCACATTTTCCTCTGCCAGAGCCTCGACTCAGCAGCTCTTCAGACTCCCCATGTGTGACCAAGATGCCTGCCAGGGATGCCAGGCGAGGGGCTGGGGGATGCCGGGCAAGGGGCTGGGGGATGCCCGGCTAGGGGCTGGGGGATGCCTGGGCACAGCCACAGAAGGCCCCTGGGCAGGATCCCTGCAAGATGTAATCACTCACCATTAACCATAGCTGACTTAAAGCTGTTTTAAATATTTGATGGTGGTGATGAGGAGCAATAGGAGGCTGTGGGTAGTCACAAATTCAGATCAAGCCTCCACGTGTGGTTTCTTAACCTCTCTAATGAGCAAAGCCCTACCCTCACCTCACTTTCCAAACATCATCAGCCAGCAGAACGTGCTTTCTGTGATGGGGAACACTGGCACTCAGCCCTGGTTTTGGCAGAGGTCACTACAAAGTTTTCAGCAGCACATCCCAGAAGCAAGTGAGGGCTGTGATGTTCAGATATTTATATACAGCGTGCTTTGCCTTGTTGCCATGACACCCAGGCACCCAGTCCTACCTCCTCTCTCTCTCTCTACACCCATGCAGGCTGGAATTTCATCTTTTCCACACAAGTACACGCACAGATCCCTTGTTATCCCCCCACAGAGAACATTGTCACTGTGTCATATGACACATGGACTTATTTCCAAGCACTTAAGCCCTTAACATGTACGCTGACCTCTCTGCAGTGTTCTTCCACCCTTTGCATTTCTCCTGCACACTAGATGTAGTCTTACATAAAGGCACTCACTGGGATGTGAGAAGCCAGAGAAACAGGATCGTTAGATCCCCAGCTCTGCAACTTTGTGCCTTGCAGCAGCCCAGGATTACAGAACTTGGTGTGTCAGCATTGCTGCTGCTCAGGGTTCAGTGGGATAAAGAGCTCTTCTAGGCTTGGATCTGCTGGCAAGCGAGGCTGTGCAGCAGGGATATATCCCTCTACCTGCCTCTCTAGCTGATGCCAAAAGCATCCTCCTTGCAGCTCTTTAACAAACCTGGTGAAATTTGCATAATCTGCTCGAAATCTCCATCTCTTAGAACTCAACATGTTGGTTGGAACCAAACCTCTCTCCCTCCATATCCCAGCACCTTGTTCCTCGTATCCTGGGCTTGTTTTTCCACCCTCAGGGGCAGCAGTTCAGCTGCTGTGGAAATGCCCTTCAAGCTTTAGTGCCCTCACCTGATCCTTGAGGTTTTTTCTTTAAATATAGGAAGTATTTACTGTCTGAATAAAAGCCTGTGTGTTACCTGTAGTGCAGCTGGCGTGCAGGTGGAGCTCAGCCTTTCCCACCCCTCTGGGGTTTGTCTTCTGTAGATCTCTGAGCAAGGATGATGCTGGGAAGAAGGACTCCGTGGCTTTCATCATCTTCCTCTTCACCTTGAAGGCCTTGGTTTCATTTGGAATGGCCTATGTGAAACTGCCAAAACAAGCAGCATCCCTAAAATCCAATTTATATTTTTGAACACCAAAAGGAAACATACAGGAGATATACTGGGGCTTATTATTTGAAAAACTCAAGCTAGGCAGCTTTAGCTTTGGAGATTAGGAAGAGAAAAATAACAATCTCTCTCCAGAAATCAAGCTATTTTTCTGAGCAATATCCACAAGTGCTGTCCAAGGTGTTTTACTGTTGCTGGCCGTGGCTGGAAACCACACGTCCCTCCATCAGCTGCACTGAGTCACGGATGTTAGAAAGCAGCTCAGAGCCCATGGGAAGCTGCCTGTTCTATCATCCCAGGGCTGGGTACCCGAGTCTCCCCCCAGACCACCCCTCCACCCTCTGTGGCCACAGCTCCCAGCTCTTTTCTGCAGTCCTGATGATGTAATTTACCCATCCTTTTTATATATATATAAAAAAATAAATATCAAAAAACCCAAACAACCCCAAACCTTATCCTGGAGTTAAGATGCCTGGAGATGGGAGAGGTTTGGATTCAAGGGAGTTTTCCTCCTCTGCTTGTTTTGCTGCAGCATTTTACACCCAGATCTCCCACTTCCATGGCTGCAAGGCACCAGGGGACAACTGTAACACATCCAGGGCACAGCCATCTGTCCCCAAGGTCCTTGCCCTGCACGTTAGCAGTCAGACAGCCACACGTACATGGTCTTCAAGCCAGAAACCTTTACCTGGCAGGCCCTACACAAGCTGCCTTTCTCTCACTCTTTGACCCCAAACCTCCTTAATCACTCCTGAAAAGTAAACCACTTTCACTCAAAGCAGTGGGGAGGGATGGACCCCTAGGAAAACCTGCCTCTGGCCCTCACATGAAAGCACAATAAAAGCTTAGACACAAATTTAGGCCAAGCCTTCCTCTGAAAACCATCAACACAACCACAAAACAAATAAAGCAGCACCACTCCACGCTGCAAGCTGCTGGACTCTTCTCTCAGCCTTTACACTGAGCCAAGAACTCCCACAGAAACGTTTTTATATCTCAAGACTACTTGAGACTAACCTAAGTACTGCACATTCACTGCCAAATTTAATCTCTTCGTGGAGCCTGTTAGCTCAGTTAAAAAGCTTGCCAGACTTTCTGAGGACCGAGCGCTCTTCAGACCACTGCCTGGCCTCTCCCGGAGAGGCACAATTAACCACGGAAAGGCTGCGCCGGTAACGAGCCCGGCACTTGATGATGCCCCATCAGGTTTTCCCATTCTCCTTCTGCATTTGCAGAGAGCCATTCAATGCCTCAAGTGTGGCTGCTGCAGCGGCTGCAAGGCAGCAACCTCCTGGGAGAGCAGCGCTCCAGGGGCCGCTCCGATGTGGTGTTATGGGAGGGGAGGGCGAGGTGCCCCTCTTTGGGGAGGGCAGGGCGAGGTGCCCCTCTTTGGGGAGGGCAGGGCAAGGTGCCCCTCTTTGGGGAGGGCAGGGCAAGGTGCCCCTCTTTGGGGAGGGCAGGGCAAGGTGCCCCTCTTTGGGGAGGGCAGGGCGAGGTGCCCTTCTTTGGGGAGGGCAGGGCGAGGTGCCCCTCTTTGGGGAGGGCAGGGCAAGGTGCCCCTCTTTGGGGAGGGCAGGGCAAGGTGCCCCTCTTTGGGGAGGGCAGGGCAAGGTGCCCCTCTTTGCAGCTGGATGCCAGCACATGGAGAGGGCATCACTGGCACTGCTGAACTGGTGATGCCAACAACAGGGCACCTCAGGGCTGCAGCCAAAGCATCACCCTACGTAGGGACAAGCCAGCAGGAGAATATTGGCCAGCCCGTTGCGCATACAGGAAGGTGAAGGGCAGATCCTGGAGGTGTGGGGGGGGTGTGTATATATAGTTTGTCGTGATAAAAAATCACCAAAAAAAAGAGAGTGAGAGAAAGGAAGAGATATTACAGTACCCAGAGTAAATTAAAGACACAAAATTAGAAACAATCTGTGTTTCGAAATGTGGTCAACAGAATGCATCACCATGACAATTCTTGCTAGAAGCAACAAGGGATGCTTTCCTGGCACTGCTGGAGGAGTGCTCTTTCAGTGGGGAAGAATCATCGAAATGTAATTTACAGCACCAGAAAAAAAAAGGAGAGAGAAAGATCTGTAGTGGCATTTTGTTGACTTTTATTCTTAAAATGTGAGAACAAGACTGGAGCAGCATTACCTCATGCTAAATTCTGTGAGAATCCTGATCCCTCTTTTAATGACAGAAAAATCTGAGACATCTTTAGCATTTTCCTCAGTGGTTTCATTACAGACAAAGCTAAAGTAAAGATCAAAGATTTATATCACAGATATAAAATGAAATCAAATGAGAGCCTCATATTACGGCGCACGGAGGTGGGCTTTAAATAATGCAAATGTTACTAATAGGAAGTGTAAAGAGAGGATTAAAATACCTAAGCACTGAAAAATAAGACTATTAATTCCTTTTAAAGGTCATCATCTTGTCTAAAATATGTAGAATTTGTAGCAACAAATTACAGCCTAACAATGCTTGTGTAGGAGCTGGCGACCTCATTGACCTGTCTGGGTAACCAAGTGTCCCTGATGCTCATGGGCAGCAGGGCAGGGCAAGGGGGTCAACCCAGGGGCACCTTGTCCCATGGTGATACAAAATGCTCATCTTCCAGCATGGAGCTCCCTGGGCAAAACCTGCTTGGAGGTCAGGGCAGCTCACAACAGCTGAAGTCTCCATCCTCCTCCTCCTCCTTTCCTTCCAAGTCCCAGCTCCCACACTAGATAAGAGCAAAAGCTGATGCAATTTCAGTGATGGCTTTTTGAGATACCAGTTCTAGAGGTGGGATGTCCCATCCCCACAGCAGTCCTTGCTGGCACGTTGTATGGAGACCAACAGCCAACAAACATGGTTTGGTTTCATTCTGCACAGCTGAGACACTACGACAGAGCTCTCATGATAGATGAAGCTGTACAAATGAGCTAATTCTCATTGAGATGGGCAGAGGTTTTGGGCTCCCTGGGATAAAACAGACAGGGATCTCCTGGAGGGAGTCCAGAGGAGGCTATGGAGATGATGAAGGGCCTGGAGCATCTTCCCTATGAGGAAAGGCTGAGTGAGCTGGGGCTGTTCAGCCTGGAGAAAAGAAGCCTAAGTGGGGACCTTATTAATATTTATAAATATCTGAAGTATGGGATGCAGGGGGAAATGGGCAGCCCCTTTTCAGTGTCTGTGGGGACAGGACAAGGGGCAATGGCTGCAAGTTGGAGCACAGGAAGAACTTTTCCCCAGTGAGGGGGAGGGAGCCCTGGGACAGGCTGCCCAGGGGGTGTGGAGTCTCCCTCTCTGGAGAGATTCCAGACCCATTTGGCCACCAACCTGTGCAATATGAGCTGGGGAGCTGCTTTGGCAGGGGGTTGGACCCCATGGGCTCTCAAGGTCCATTCCAACCCCTACGGTTCTATGGCTCAGCTGAAGAGTGAGAAAATGAGGCTCAAACTGAATTTGGGGGAAGCTTATAATAAAAAAATAAATTGTAATTTCACCATTAAAAGAAAAGGAAGGTATGATGGCATGAAGGAAAGAATGGTGGCTATGGCAGGCAGGGAAATGGAGATAATCTACAGTTTGTTCTCACCCCATGCAAACACAACACAAGTACTTCTGGTGGTTATCACCACGATTACCATACAGAGACCACAGAGCGTGTAGCTGATTGTTAACTATCTCCACATAACATTGATATTACAGACAATTGTTGAATATCTCCAAGCCTTCCTTGGATGCAGTGGTGGCTGATCATATTTCCTGCACTGCTGGAAGTGGAAATCCCATCCAGCACCCCCAGGGCTGCAACAGCCACTCTGCTCCTACCAGTTACTATTTACTACATTGTTGGGAGCTCAGGCACTGAGGATAAATTACTTCTCTTACAAACATAAATCCACACCAGCCTGACAAAGTAAAACACAGTCTACACAACGTGGTGGGCATTGACCTTGGGCTGGAGAAAAGGTGGTTAAAAAACTTGTCCCTTTGAAGAAGACAGCAATCAGGCTGACTGAAAGCTTCACAACTACCCAGCACCTTCAGCAAGTTGTCTTAATTTTTCAGCAATGCTGAAAGAAACGGTTCTCTCTCATCAGAATACTTTCTGTCAGGTATTTCATTTGGAACGTGGGGTTTTTTTGTTAAAAAAATATTAAATTACTTAGCAACTAAACCAAAACATCTAATGTGAGGTCAAACCTGAAGCTGATTCTGGGATGAATTTAACATTTTTAATAATTTTTCTTTTAAGCTTTCATTCCCTCCCCCCCCAGGCAATGTAGAACTGCCAGGGAAAAAAAACAAATATACAGTAGCTAGCTGTGGGCAATAGAAGTCATATATAATAGAGAACACTGAGAACCTCTGTTGTATTCCTGTTCCTCCATCAGAGGCAGAGCCGCCTGGTTGGAGCGGTGCTTGTATATCTAAGTGATATCTCATTCTCAGAGAAAGCTTACCAGCAGTGAAAGCAGCACTAGGCACAGACAGCCAGGACAATCAGACACCATCAGGAACCAGACTGTTGGTGTAACTGGGAAAATAAAGAAAGAAGACATGGGAAAGAGACAACACTTTAAATATTTACAGCTGCTGGCAAAATTGTGTCTACTTTAGTGAGAGAGTATCCTCCTGTGTGCAAGTGTGGCATGGAAAGGGGGGGGGGTCAGACCTCTCCAGCACAGTGCTTTGGGTGATTTCAGTAGGATGAAGCAATCTCAGCCCCCATAGGGACTTGTAAGGCCCCCCCCCCCATGACAGCATCCTTGCTAAGGATCCAGCATTCAGAGCCCCTGTCTACACAGTGGTTTGATATTGCAGGGTTTAGTTGAACAGCAAACTGCTGCCTTGTAAGCAGAAGTACTGCAACATCTATGCTGTGTAAAAGCAAAGCTATTCAAACCAACACTTTGAGCCCTTTGAAAAGTTATTTTCCCATAGTGTTTCCTCCTAAAAGTCACAAAACCTGGAAGCAGATCTGTGGCACAGTGTGTACACATACCTAATTAAAACAACTCATCTTGGTCAGAGAGGGATTATCTGATGCATGCTAGTCCTCTTTGTCACCCACTATTGTTCTGAACAATGTTATTAAAAGAAAATCAAATTAGGGATGAAAAATAATTGCAAAATATATCAAAGCATAAATCAGACGTTAAGTGCATGGAATAAATAGCTGGAGGGTAAAGCTTTAAAATATTGTAAGAGCTTCAAAGAATGGCTTGTATTTCAAACACATTTTTATCTCTTACTCTTCTCCCACACTCTTTTGGTGTGGAAACAGGCTTAAAACTCAAAGATAAAGAACAAATAAATGTTGTCTTTCGTTTCCAGATATAAAATGGGGACCTCAATCTCTTTACATTGTAAATACTAGAGATAGGCTTCCTTTGGTTTGTCTTACCAGAAGTCTGGTTTGCAGATAAAGAAAGAAAGGAATCCCATCAGTGCCTGAGTGGTTGAACATCGCTGCCTTGTGCTTCCCCTGGCAAGATTTCATACGGTTCGCTCCTCCTTTACGGAATCAGCCCATCAGATGCAATCCAGCATGGCTGGGTCCAGCTTCAGAAGTGATGCTCAAGCAGCAGTACTCACCATGTGTAACTGAGTGTCACCCAAAAATGAAACCTCCTTCATCCCGGGAGGGATGCTCATGTTCTGGCCTTAGCAAGGGAAGAAGAGCCTACTGCTGCCCAGCACACCCAAAGGGTCGGTGCTTTGGCACTAACTGCCTGATAATGAGAGATGGCACATCTCTACAGCATCTTTCCTACCACGTTACCTGGAAGTGCTGTGGGTATTTGATCCTTCACGTCCTGGCTCACAACAGGAAAGGAAACCGAAGATTTTCTGAGCCACAGAAGGTGCAAATTTGCCTCTTGTGTTGCAAAATGTTTCTCAGAGGTCAAAAATAGACCCCAAGCTGTTCCCAGGAGCACCACGAAGACAACAACAGCGTGAGCCTGTGTGAAGAAGGGAAAACAAGCCAGCGTTGTGTTCAGCCACCTCCACAGCTGAGCTCCTCCACGCAGCCCTGTGGCTGGTGGCCCGTGCGGGCTGGGGCTGAGACCCAGCTCAGCTTTGCTGAGCACATGTAGCTTGGGTGACCATCCATAACCACATCCCTGTTCTGGGAGAGCCCTTTCATCCAACCAGCTAGTACAGACACCCAAAAAGTATTTACTGGTGCGCAGCATCCTGCTGAGTTATGCCAACCATGCCCCCACCCAGTACTCCCAGTTGACGCCGTAGGTTGGGATGCCTGACTAACACCCCCCGCTCGCGGAGAGGAGCCTGGAACTGCGTCGACACGAGCAGTTGGGACCTCTGTGTGGTGACTCACGTTGTCAACTGCTGAAGTGACAAAGTGTTGAATTTCCTCTACACCCCGTGTCACAGTGCATCAGTCAGCGAGGGGGCACAACTCTCCTCTACGCATCCTCCCAGCTATATTTACCAGGGAAGAGACAGAAAAACACGCTCCTGTCACATTTTAAAATAAAATACATGTGAGTTTTGTGAGGAGCAGCAGATGACTGCACACAGGGATGGAGAGATATTAGTGCAGACAGTGACACCTCCAGTTTCTTTGTGCTGCCTGGAGAACGCACCAGCAGAGCTGGCAGGCTTGCCATCGGGTCCCTGGTTTCCTTCTTGCTCAGACCTGGCTGGTTAAAGCAGAGGGAGGGAAGGGCAGGTGACACCCCAGGAACATGACAAAACATCAAAGAGAAATCACAGACGGACCCAATTCTTGTCTAACTTTTCAAACTGGAAAAGGGTACTGGGGGGATGGGGGGGAAGAAACACTAGGCTATTTTAGAACATCTTCCTTTTACAGGAATTTAAGCTCTGAGAAATCCCCAGAGATGCATCTTTAGCCATTTTTCCTTTCTAGTGTTTCTTCACAGGGACGCACAGCCGGCCCCTCGCCTGAAACCGTCCATCAGCAATTATAAAATGCAAAAGGCAGCGCTACCCAAACCAGAGAGACCTCAGGCACAGGGAGGGGTTTAGCTGCTCTAAACCTCATTTGTAAGCAGGGGCGAGATGGAAGAGTAAATGGAAGAACTTGATAGCTCCGTGTCAGAAAAGACACGAACCGTGACACAGCGATGTCAGCAAGACTAAAATGAGCTGTTAAAATACCCAGAGTGAAACAACACACGGTTTCTAAAGTGGCAGATTAAAAAAAAAACACCCACAAAAACCAACCACTGATAATGGGTCAAGAGTGATGAAACCCATGCCTTGGCTCTGCTGTGGGCTGGGACTTCTGCTTTAAATTTCCCCGTCAGAACGTATTAAACTGCGTCCAAATTAAAGTGTCAAGGTAAAACTCAGCGAGCATATTTCAACAGCTCCTTAAAAACGTTGGCAGAGAGGGAAACAAGAAAACAAACCTTGTTCTGATTTTACTCGGAGCACCTGCACCTGAAGAACAAGCCTTTAAATAGAGGCACTCGGCAGCATAAATATGATTAAAGAAAAAAAAGAGCCAGGCCCTGTAGCAAGGGTATACAAGGAAGCTTTAAGTGCCTGTCAAAAGATTTTAAATAAGATTTCTGGAGCTAAAACATGATTTAGCTTTTCCAATATCACATAAAACTAAAAAATAAAAAATAAAAGGTGAGGGGTTTTTTTTATTGACCTTCAGGAGAAAAAAAAAACCATTCTCGGTAGCTGATGGTCATTGAGGGTGGCAGGGAACAAGCAGTTCCAGCTCGGGTGATTATTGAGCAAACTACTTTTTCAACCATTTTTTCCACTACTTCAAGCAATGGCTCAGCACAATTTAACAGTTTCCAATTCAGTACCTAAAAAAAGCTCAGGGGTCTTGATTTTTCTAGGGTGAGAAGGGCAGGCGACACACCAGCAGCAGCCCTGCTGTCAAGGTACCATAACATTTGTCTGGCACAAAATGTGTCTCATCCCAGGCTGGGTGACTGGGCACCCACCTCTATGTTTTCAAGGGCTGCTGGGATGGAGACAGCAGGCTCTGCATCGCCTTTAAATATCACCAGTACAAGACTATATTTTCCTCCTGACCCCAAAATAAGTTTTCTTTCCCTCAAGAAATCCCAACAACCTCATCCCCCAAAAACAAACAAATAACACTCCCCCCCCCCAAACCAACCAACCAAAACCTAACAAAATCCCCCAAAATATCCCTGCTCTTGGGTTAATGATTTCTCAGAAGATTCAAGCAACAGTCATAGAATCATAGACTGGTCTGGGTTGGAAGGGACCCAAAGGATCACAGAGCTCCAACCCCCCTGCCACAGGCAGGGCCACCAACCTCCAGGCCTGGAGCTACACAAGGTTGCCCAGGGCCCCATCCAACCTGGCGCTGAACACCCCCAGGGATGGGGCACGCACCCCCTCTCTGGGCAGCCTGTTCCAGCCCCTCACCACTCTCTGTAAAAAACTTCCCCTAATATCTAACCTAAACCTCCCCTCCTCCAGCTTTAATCCATCCCACTTGCTCCGTCTACCCTTTTAAAAACAGTCAATCGATCACAGTGGCCATACCCCTGGGGATGGCTTCCTCTTCCCCAGAAGTTTAATACAGCTTCTTGCAGACCTTATCAATTGAAACAAGAGATCTTCCTTGGATCATAAACTCTGAGGGGAATGGGGAGGTTCTGCTATTTTATCACACTGACCTTTAGACCATCCTCTGTCTCTCTACTCTTCGGTGTATGTATCCGAAAATACCACGATGTGCTGAAGCGTGCAGCTCATCGCAGAGCGGGTCCTTCCCACCACAGACAGACCTTCAACTCACTACTCACTGAACTGGAAGTTACTTTACCACTTTTTTTTTTCCCCTTTGAGTGACTGCTGGAAGCACTGGCTGAGAAGGAAGAAGCTCATCCTTAGAAACCACTTCTAGCCGGCCCCAGCTACCAAGGTTTTGTTGTTTGCTTAGGCCAGTCACTTTTAAAAGCAGGTTTTCTCTGCTTAGACTGTGCTTTGAGAATCCCTTGGCATTTTAATTGGCTTGATATTTCAATTCTCTTGTAAAAAAAAAAATAGACTTGCTCAAAAAAAGCCCAACCTGATTCCTCTGTGGATGGCTCCTCCTCACAGCCCCCTGAGGGTCCCCACTCTGAAGCCCACAGTCCTCTGGCTGTGGTTATTACAAAACCTTCTACATTCAAACCCAGTCTGGAAAATCCAGTCAGCTCAAGCAGCCATCGACCAGTAACAATCTGCCTGTGGGCGACTGACTCAGAATTAGAGATTCCAGATCAAGCTTTTCATTTCTTCTTTTCAACCAGAAAGCTACAAAGAAAGAGCCAGGAAAAAAAACCCCAAACCCTACAACTGGCTGGATATGACTTCTTGTGGAAGCTGGTATCAGAACCATACCTTCGGCCTCCAGCTCCTCATTTCCAGCCATCCTTCTGCACACAGTGGGGATTGGGAGGTTGGGATTGTTCTCCCTTGGAACTGAGAGCAACGAGGACATAACGTGATGGAGCTGCTGCCAGGGCTGCTGGTGGGTAGCATCCAGGTGGGTGCTGCTCAAACCTGGTCTTCCTCCAGCCTGACACACGTGTTTATCAACATGCAGCGTGCGTATCACAAGGAATTGCCTCGTGCCAGGGGGATGCTGGCAGGTAGCAGTTATTTCCACTCCATTTAGCAGCAGCACTGATAACGTTGCCTCTTCCTGTTCTGCTCGCTCTGCATTTTCCCTGCGACGTGCTCACGTGCCAGTTCAGATGGTGGGAAAACTGGAGGGGATATTTGCTGGTTAGATCACCCTGCTCAACATTCTCCAGCTTGGCTCTCTGCAAGAAATAGGTTTCTCCAGTCTGGCAGAGGGAGCAAATGATGATGCTTCTTGCAGCACAGTGCTTGCCTAGCACTGCTTCCAGCCATCAGTTACCCAAGGGCTGGGCTTAGGCTTGTCCTACCACCACCCCACCCCACTTATCACCAACCCCTGCCCCCAAAAAAAAAGGAGGCAGTACCCTGTGGCAAGGGCTCCTGCTTTTCAGTTTCCAAGAATTTCAATAGATTAAAAATTCCTGTTAAGTTTCATTCATTTTGCCTCAGATAACCAGCAGTGTGCATTTTTATTTTCTTCCAGCACCCTACCCAGCTTAGAAACATGAGGATCTGATAAAGCTCAGCCAATTTCAGACTCTTCAGGAGAAAATGAGGAAGGCTGGGACTGTTTTTTATACCAGCAAAGAATAGTTGGCTTGCTTCAGTAAGTCACCAGTTAATGGCTCTGCGTGAGAAAACAATGCTAAGGGCCAGCTCTAAGCAAGATTCAGTTTTGAGCTTCTTGCAAACTGAAAAGAAGGTCAAGCACGCCCAGCCAGGTTCCTCTGTGCTTTTGTTTTATTTAGCTTTGCAAATCACAGCCCTCTTCATTTCCCAAGCCTCCAGTGAGAGTACAAAAATGAAGTTGCAACAGGGAAATTGTACGTTATTATGTTCCCCACCTTATTATCCAAATTGCTATGCCACGAGCAAATTCACACCAGCAGCCTCTATTGATCTACCTCTCTTGGACTAGAACTACTTCCCCCCCCAACCAAACCCTGGTGTGCTCACATAGGGCTGGAAGAATTTGGGAATCTGTTTACAACCTGTCCAGAGTAATTGAGAAGGATTTTTCTTGTGCCTTTGAGGTCATGTACTTACAGAGGTGAAACTTGCTGCAGCAGCTATTTTGGAAGGATCAAGGATGAAGAACAATTACTTGTAGACTGGGGACCAATAGAGGGAAATCCACAGAGAACTCTAAAGACCTAGGAAATAATCTAGGTGATGCACTAAGAATAGAGCGAGTCAGGAGACAAGAACTTGAAAAAAGTTAATGCAATTTGAACAACTTGCATGTTATTAGGTTGGGGAAAAAATTATATCATCATAATCTCAACAGTTTCACCTCCAGCGTTTTCCTTCTCCAGCCTATTATATCAGGGAGCATACACACAGGAGGGGAATCAGCTCTTTAAAAGGGTAGACAATGGCAGGACAAGGGGCATGGAATGAACCTGAAGGAGAAAAGGTTTAGATTAGATATTAGGAGGAAGTTTTTTACAGAGAGAGTGCTGAGAGGCTGGAACAGGCTGCCCAGAGGAGGGGGGGGGGGGGGGGGGGGATGCTCCATGCCTGAACGTGTTCAAGGCCAGGTTGGCTGGGGCCCTGGGCAACCTTGTGTAGCTCCAGGCCTGGAGATTGGTGTCCTTGCCTGTGGCAGGGGGTTGGAGCTCTGTGATCCTTGGGGTCCCTTCCAACCCAGACCAGTCTGGGATTCTCTGACTCTATTGATGGTGATTGCCCCGAGCTCAGGTCGGTGTTACCTGTGGGGCTGCCACTACCTCGCCCTTCATATCAGAGGCCCGACCCACCAGCCTCACTGGAAGGTGAGAACTGATTATAAATTCTCCCTGGATTCAATGTTTAGGAATTCCATTGTGCAGCCTGAGCTTTAGCATTTAAAAAAATTCAGCAAGCGTTTCACCAGGCAGAGAAGTACGGCGGGGAAGTCGCAGAGGTCAGGGCACAAAGCGTGGGGCAATTAACAAGATATCATCCTGTAAGTACATTAGTAATAAAGGAAGACCAAAAAAGGAGTGGGAAAGCCATTAACCAAGTAAGCTGAGTGTTTAATGAGCTTTCTTTGCTTCAATCTTCATGAAAAAGGCCAACTGAGAGCAGATGGTCGGCACAATAATACTGTAACAAAGAGGAAAGACTGTAATCTCATAAAAAGGGAATGGTGAAAGTGCCTAGCTAATTTAGATGTTTTCAAATTGGTTATGCTGATGAGCTTTATCTTTGCATACTTAAGGAACTGTCTGAAGCAATATCAGAATCTTAACTATTATCATGGAAGACTGAAGAGGGGGGAAAGAAGCCATGTCTTTAAGGAGGAGGAGAAGACACTGCTCTACATCCCAGCTCACCAGCCACCCAGCCTCAGACAGATGCTCAGTCTGTCTATGAAGGTCACAGGGTACCAAAGGCATGAGCAGCAAACAGCAGCTGTGGAACTGCACCGGCCCAATCGCATTCCCTTCTACAGGTTGTTTAAGAGGCTCAGCCCCACTTTAGCCTGAGGTACCACCGTGGCATTTGGGGACATGTATACAGGCTACAGGGCTTGCTGGAAGACCATTTGGTTCCAGAAACACAGTTCTATCCCAAGTGAAAGGCTGAATCAAGAACAGTTTCAGGGGGACCTGCCTTGAACTTGGCATTATTAATTTCTTCATTAAGGACTTGGATGATGGAGGAAGGAATATGCTTGTTAAATTTGCTGATAACACCGTGCAGGGAAGGACTGTGAGCACAGGAGAGGGTGGCACTGACATTCAAAAAGGTCTGGACAAATTGCTGAGATAATATTTAAAGGAAGCATGTTACTCAGGAGAGACAATACAAGGTACTCTGCTTGGGCAGAAATAATCAACAGCGTAATTACAGGCTGGGGAACAGCCCTTGGGGTGGGGAAGGGGAGCTGGGGGGGCTGCTCTGGAAGAGGCAGTCCTTGTGGGATGGTAAATGGGAGCGTGGCTGTTGTGATACAGGAAATCATCAGTCTGAAGGAGTCCTCCTTGGGGAAATATGTTCTGGTTTACATAGCATATGTTAGTAAGGCTGTGGATTAAATGGAGGGAATTGAAAAAAGGAGGAGACCAGAGGTCTAAAAAACCATCACCAGCTGGTAAAACAAAGCTGGGCAACTGGGCTTTAAGCCACAAAGAGATTGAGGAGAGAACTTGGAAACTTAATATATACTCAAGGTAAAAGTAAAGACTAAGGAACAGCTTGTTCTTCAAGGCTTTGCCCTACCAGCCATGACCTGGGCGAGGAAGATTCAGGGTAAAAGCAGGGAAGCCCACAAGGAGAACACCCCATGGGCAGAGCTCCATGTGGGACCAGCATCGGTCCTGGGGCGGCTCCAGCTCCACTGCCACCAGCTGCTCCAGTGCCACCGCTCTGCCCAGCACCAACCACCCAACAGCCCTGCAAACCATTTACCAACATATCTGTGAATATTAATTGAAAAATTCAGGTCAGCTAATCTGTTCATGGATATTTAATAATAGGGAATATGAGAGAAATAATCAAATAAGTTACTTGTTCCAAATTATCACTCCATTTTACCTGTAGTTCATTACGGACTCAGATTAATGAATACAGAAAAGATATTAACTCTCTTATGAATATTCAGACTTTGCTACTTGATTGCAGAGTTTCAAAATGAAAAATTCTTGATGAATTTTTTAATAGAGTCAGATGCCAAATGCCTTTGGAAGCAGACCTGTCATTTAGAGATCACATCGGTACAACAGCCTATGGAGAAGTTCCCTGCTGAATATACAGGACACCAAATAACTATTAACACAGGGAAATTAACTCAGGAGTTGAGTGTGGGGAAATGCAAGCCTTTCTCCACAGAGCTCACCACACTTCAGCTGCTTTATGTTATAAATAGTGACGACTGTGAAAAGACCTAACCCTCCCCTCCGTGTTTTGTGGGCTTATTTTATTCATTTGCACCTTCAGCAAAGGAGCATTTGCCAGGGGAAAATGCTTTTGTACTTAGCAAAAAATAAAACCTGTGAATCACCAGGGAAGCTGGGTGGGAAAGGTCACCAACTGGCTTCTCCTCAGCAGCAGACGTTTATTTTATCATTGTAGGACCTGAACTCGTTCATGTGATCATCCAGCTCGAGATTTTAATAGAGAGGATTTGGTGAAGGTGAGAATCTTATGTTTCTTCAGGGAGAAGTAGAAAGGAGGTGACGAGCGCATGCTGTTCAGTGCCAGCCCTGATTTACTCACCCTGATCCTGCTAAATGAGTTTATTCCGTTTGCTTGGCTCGGGAAGCAGAGCAAGCCAGAAACCTCGGGATGAGTAACAGCAGAATGGCACCCCCGGGGGAAACTCCTCATGAGCCCAGGAAAGGTCATTTCCTATCTGTCACCAGCAGAGCTGAACCCTCCGAAGGTGAGATGAGCTCCCTGCCTGCGAGGGACTCAGACCCCTTCTGACCTCTCTCGGCTCCATCAAGCGGACGCCCCTGACTCCGGCAGCACCTTCCCGACCCAACACATCAAGTAGAGGATGGAGAGACCTCAGAAGGTCCTGGGAGACTGACAGTTCAAAGCAGACAGGGAAAGCCTGACAGGTAGTTCCTCCGGAGCAGCGGTGTAGCAAACCCACTGCAAAACTTCCACCCCTCTCAGGCAGGGTGACAGCACGCGATGGCAACACCTCCCCCCAAGATTTATTTAGCCATGGGAAAATCGCCTTAGCAAGACATGCCACTCCTTTATTGACATGGAAAGGCAGGTGATGGATTTCCTCACTCCTTTGGAAACCCCAGTCTGCCCAGTAACGACAGCCGGAGCATTTACGGCTCTGCAACAGCCACCCCTCGTAACCTGCGTCCTTCAGCCCGCAGCCTGGGCTGCTGGAAATAACAGCTCTCCAGAGTTACATAAGAAGCTGAATTTCCTTCTTCGAAGCATTATAAAGGAAGATAAAACAACTTACTTAAAGCCAACCTTGCCTTCATGGTGATTTAAACTAACTCACTTCCCAACTGGATCCGGCTGGGAGGACGATGCTGAGCCAGGGATGCACATTCATTCATGAAGCCTGGGAGCCCGATGGCCACAGCTGGCTGTGAGGGACTGGCCCTAGGGAGAAAAAGATTTGAAAGAAAGAAAAAAAAAACCTCATTTACCAGCCCTGTTTTCCCTTCCAACACCTGAATTGTCTTCAAACTCTGCAAAGCCAGATTGTTCTGCCCTCCAAGGTTTTTAATACCTTCCATTTGTTATTGAAATGCTGAGTTAAATGGCAAAGCTATTTAGTTCAAAGGCATTTTAAACTCCTGACAGTCATCTTAGACCCTTATCAGCCGTTTTAGAGATATACAGCTTATGCATGGATAATCACATGCAGAAACATCCATAACTTGCATGCACATATATACATACACACATTATCTACTGAGCAATTAAGTAACTAAATCTCTGCAATAAATACATTGCAAATGTCTTTTCTAATTACTCCGCTGTGTAAGTCATTTGTTCACACAGGGCTTTTCCATGCTATCCAACCTTTTATGTTAATCCTTCCCCTAATGAAGAACAACTCCCTGGAGCTTATCTCATACAAGTTTGGCATCAGGACCAAATCCACAAAAACACCTTAATTCGGTGCTTTATATTCTCCAAATTGTAGATTAATAACAAGGATCCAGGCTCCTTCCCCGAGTTCTTTGTTCTTTATCCTTCTTTATTCTATTTTACTCTTTGCTTACTAATATTTCTACCACACCAGGTCCCTCCTTTTCTCCTCCCGCTCCTGATACTCAGCAGATCCTCTCACCCCAGTGTTCCCATCTTCTGAGCAGAAGGGGATGTGGATAGGGGGGCAGAGGAGTGGGGCAGGTCAGGACACTGATGGTGCTGCCTGCAGCCTGCAAAGGGCTGCGGGGGAAAGGGCTGTGGAAATGAAGCAGGACCCTGAGCACGGCTCTTGTGCCAAGCTCATTCCTCGTCGCTGTGCTCAGCCCGGGAGGACTCTGCTGCCATCGCTTGAGTGGTTTTAATCACAGATTTGGTTTTACTTTACGGCTCAGTGCAGGCTGCTCTTCCCCCAGTCCAAACCTCTCACCCCCAGACCTGGCTCTCCCAGTTACTGCTGTGGTACCTTCCATGCAGATGAAGGGCTGCTCGCAGAGCTGTGGCTCTCAGAACCACTTCAAGCACCAGACATGTGTCATGGCAACTTCTTGTCCCATTTGCTAAGGTTTTTTTGCCCAAGGTGACCCATTTCTCCCTCTCTCAGGCCCTGCCATGATGTCATACACTGAGCATCGCTGTCATCACAGCCCTTCCGCAGCATCTCTCTTCGGCCACTGTTTCACTGCTCCCCTCCCCAGAGGAACCAGTATAACCTTCTGGCATTTGGCTCTTATTCCCCTTTTTCAGAGTTCACTTTTGGCTGGAATTACCTCTTTCAGCAAGAAATGACCCTTGCTGTCACCCAGAAATCAGGCAGTACCTCTCACTCACTTGCTGCTTTGTCACGTGCTGAGATGAGACCCACTTCTTCAGTCCCATCCTCTTCCTCCATCTCTTCCTCCTTCCATAGAACTGGCTCTGTAACAAGATTTTCCATAAGCCCCACAATTAACAGACCCCGCTGTATGTGAACTGTGTTTCATGCTGCTTTCTGACACCCAGGTTTCTCTACTCTCTGGTTTCCTGGACAGATGCTCCTGCTGCAAAACAGTCCGAGTTCTGCCTGCTTTGCTTCAGGACAGCCCTTTCCCTCAGGACAGCCCTTTCCCTCAGCCAGCTTATTTTCAATAAACATTTGGGTATTTAATTATCTTTCAGTTTTCTCTCCCCCACTGCAAAACCCAGTTGATTTTTTACAGAGACCAAAATAGACGTGAAGAGGCTCAGTGTTTCTGTGGGTATCACAGGAACCTCACTTTCTTTTTAAAAAAACAAACTGGGTCAAACCAAGAGCTGGGGTGGGTGATTTGTGGTTGTACAGGAGCCTGGGGAACAGAGAGAGTGACAGGGTCAGGTCCCTCATTAGGGGGTGTAGGTGGGCGCAGCAGAGCTCACACCTTAGAGTGCCTTATAAAAGGAAACGGGGACGTAGGGTGAGGCACATTAGTCCCCATCCAGATTTGGCCTAAGCCAGCACAAATTGCCAAAAATGGGAAAATTACATGCTAGCTCCTTAAGGGGCTGGGGTGAGGTAGAAATCGCTCTGCCCATTTCCTCCCCGCTCTGCTCCACACACCCCCAGCGATTCCAAGAAATTATGCCTGATAAACGACTTGTTTTCTTCATGCTGGTGTTCAGGTGTCGCTGGAGTAGCAGAGTGGGGAATTACAGCCCGTCCTGCTGCTGTTATTATTATTATTTGGCAGTAATTCCTCTAACTTTCTTCCCCGGAGGAAGACACAAGTAGCTGGTCTCCTGCTCCCAAGGTCATCCCACCAGAAAGTATTAGCTATTTGCTTCTATTAGTTTCAATTATTGAGAAAACCAAATAACAGTTGGTTTGCAGTGTTTGGTGGCTGGCCTTAAGCACAGGACTGGAGCACTTGGCCCAAAGCACAAGTAACTATGAGACAAAGTCTCCACAAAACCTGCCAGCACCAGGAGTCGTCCAGGGGGACCTTCCCCTGCACCCCACTCCCAAGGCTTGGGGAGGCTCCAAGAGGACAGTTTCTCTGTCCTCTCTGTGAAAAGGGGTAACTCACCACACCAAGGGGTGTATCAGATTAATTCTTCACCCGATTACCACCCTTTGGCCTCCTTTACAGTCCTCAGAAGGTGTGAAATAGGTGATTTCCCAGAGTTTTACAGGTACAACATGCACACTCCTGTGAGCTGGCAGTGCTTTCCCATGACACTGCTTCCTTTGCAACTGCATTATTTAAATCTTTTCCAACCTGCATTGTAATCCATCCCCTGTCCCCTCTGCCTCCCTGGGGAGCTAGCAGTGGGCAGCATGATATGGGTTTAGAAGGTGAGGGATATTTAATGATTCCACACGCTCAGACAAATCGCCCCACGATCCCTGGAACGTCCCAGCCCAGCCAGCTTCGTGTCACAGCCACATAAGAGGCAGGGTTAGAGCAAAGGACCTGTCCTGCAGAGAGCAGACATGGTGTCCAGCTGGGAGCTCCTCCGTGGGAGCCCTGGGCAGACCAGATGAGCATTACTGGCAGCTGAGCTGAGAAAATGGAGAGAGTGCATCATCGAGAGACAGTGGGTCCCACAGGTCTTCTCATGCTTTGAGTCTGCTGCCCATTCAGTCAGTGCCTGAAAGCTCACTCAGAGCATCCTGTCTCAATCCAGAGCTCAAGAAAAACATCAGAGCCATCTGAACATCTCAAGGTTTTACCACTAAATGGTTTTGAAGTTAATTTTCCTTTTGGCTTTATCTTTCATAATGTTTAACCCTGCTGCTGCCATCTCCCACTGCGTGCCTGCCATCCCAAAGGCTGGACAAAGAAAAGGGAGGGTGCCGAGGGGAGAAGCTCCCTTTGCTCCTCCTTCCCCCATGAGCCAGAACCCAGTGAAGAAGGAGCATGTTGACAGTCTCAATGTTCACAACAACGTGGTGCAAACCAGTGGTGTCAGCCAGCGAGACGCCTTCACGTGTCACACAGCAAAGGAGCACGTGCTCGCTGTCTGATGCCACCAGCTTACTATGAGACAGGCTGAATTCACTGTACATCATCTCCCTGGAAGAGCTACATGAATACAGTCATTAAAAAAGAAACAGGATCTTCTTTGGGAAGAGCTGCTGCATTTTAAGCACTGGTTCTCTGAGCACATGACTGTGAAAAGAATAATGTTGCTGGACACATCCCTGAATAGACATGAATACAAGGATTAAATCAAGGCAAACTCACCTGGGAAAGGCTGCTGCCCTGCCCTGCTCCTCCAAGCGATGATCTTCTCACACAGGCAAAAAAGAAAAGTCTCAAACAGAAAAGTTTTGCCCTTTTCCTCTCAAAACGCTTTTCCTCCACTTCCTTGCAGTGGCACAGAGGCTGCCTGGAGCAGGCAGCTGGCTCTGCATCACAGACCACTGGAACAAAGATGTGTGAGTGTAGTTTGGAGATATCAGCCAGGAGCCTGGACACCAGCTGGACACAGTGACCCCAACCTCCATCCTTTACCCCTGTGCACCCCATCCTGCTGCTGCCGTGCCTGCCAGCTGCATCCCTGCGATGCTGCCCTGCTCCCTTCAGCATCCTTTTGTTCCTCCTTGTAGGATGACGTTGTTCTCTCTGTGGTGAAAGGGCACTGGTAAACTCTCTGCTCCTCTCCCTCCCCCTCAATTTCCCTTTTGGCCTTTCAGCAGAGGTCGTTTTCTTTTTAACCATTGGAGATTAAAAACAAAACCAAAACCTGCAAAAACAATCCCAGAAAAATCCCAGCCAGCAACAAAGCATCACCTCAGCTTCAGCAAGTCATCCCTGGGAAAGGTGGGGGACAGCAGCACTGCAGAACTCACACGTGCCCCTCCGTTGGGATGTTTTGGGGCTATTTAATGGGTTCAAAAATCAGCCTTTTTGAGTGGATTAAATTCTATGAAGAGCTCACAGTGAGAAACATGGTTGGTCTTTGTGAAATGAACTTGAATGAGGAGCCATCGGGTGCCAGGGGATGTCCCACTGCTGGATGAAACTCAGCACTGAGCCAGGTCCTCCATGGTTGGTAGGTCATGGCTCTTCACGAAGGAAGGGCTGAGGAGTGCTTGTTCATCCCAGCACAGGGGAACGATCATCTTGCCAGATCCGGGCTCTGCCCTCAGCCTGGGGGGCACAGCCTGGCACCCCACTCCCTGGGCATGGGGAAAGCAGTGTAAGGTGAGCAGAACCCTGGAAGGAACATAATAAGAAATGAAGTCAGGGACAGCAGAAGATGTGAGATGCTGATTTGTGCTGCAGCCAGGGTTGGTGCCACCGAGGCACCATGGTGCTCATGATAAGCTGGCAAAGGTTCGGGATCCCCCACGGGCAGGGATGCGGTGCCAGTACCCACACAGGCTCCTCAGAGCGTTTCCACTGCTGATCTCTGGTGTGGCCCTGGGCTGTGCTGGGTTCCTGGCAGGAATGAAGGGACCTGTGAAATCACACTGTCACCTGAGCAGCAAAGCTCCCCGAGCTGTGTCACAGGAGAGGAACGAAAAGAACAGGGAACAAAATCATTTGAGGCTCATACTCCATAAGAGCCACCAAGCTGACAGGGGTGGAGGGAAGGTGACGATGCTTTGTGGGGTTTTTTAATTCTGACTTCTTAAAACTTACCCAGCAAGCTAACACTCAGAGTGCTTTACTCCTGCGAGGAGCAGAGGAGTAGGGACAGTCTCACCAATGAGCCAGGAGATTTCGGATCTTGAACGTGCTGGTGATGGTTGCTTTCAGACATGATCTGGAGCACGCTGTCAAAACAGCTTTGAAACTGGGAATTAATTATATTAAACTCTGAGACAAATAACCCTTAATCCAGACAGGTTTGTGCTGCAGAGAGAGGGCAGCTGCAGTGGGGAGGAGGAAACTCTTCTCAGCATGTCTGGGGATGTAAGTGTTGGACAGGGTCTCAGCAGTACTCAGCATCAGGCAGCTGATAAACTGTTTACCAGACAATGAGATTTTCTGTTTTAGCACCGAAGGTGTTTTTACTGGAGAAACAATAAAAATGGGCCTTTAGCCTCATTTGTCTTCTCTATGTTTAGTCATTTCCAGTGGTTTCCCCCCCTCCCCCACCTATGTTTTTTCCCCTTCAGTTTATTGTTGCTTTATTTTCTTTTATACAAACCACTTGGAAGTGCCTGCAGGTTCTGAGGAGCTTTCACAGCCCTTAGAAAGTTCTGAGATGCTGCAAAACTGTTGGGCTTCTGCTGGCTTTGAGTAAGGACTGCCCACACAACAGCCTGCCACTGGCTTTGTACCTGCCCACTCCTGCCACAGGCACCCACCACCACGACCCTGTGCCCACCCCAAACACCAAGCATCCCTGCCATGGGTGCCCACCATCACCACCCTGTGCCCACCCCCAAACACCAAGCATCCCTGCCATGGGTGCCCACCACAACCACCCTGTGCCCACCCCAAACACCAAGCATCCCTGCCATGGGTGCCCACCCCAAACCCTGAGCATCCCTGCCTCCCTTCTCCAGTTTGCAACAGCAAAACCCAGGCTCAGCTGCTCCCACCACACATTAAAGCAGGTAAAGCTTCGTAACACACCATGAACATCAGTGGGAGTCTGAGGTGAACTGAAGATGGGAAACATTTAGATGATGCTTCTAGACAAAAAGGGAGCGTGCAAATAGCAAGATTTATCCACCCAGCCAGGAACTTCCCACAGGAGATGGAACAAAAACCCCAAACCCCCAGCAAACAGAAAGCGTGACGTGGCTAAGGGAGAGGAAAACACCAGAGGGGAAAACCCTGAGCTGCAGCTGATGAGCTTGGATCCACTATTTATTTATTTTTTAATTTCTAGGCTTGCAGACTCTCCCCTTCCTCACACACTGGGAGAGCACAGTACTGGAGGTATCCCTGAAGGGATTTTTCTCTAAACACTATTCAGATTATCTGTACTCTAAAGCAACGTGATGGAGATGAGTTACAGCTCCCAGCATTAAAATACCAAAACAAATTATTAGCATATAAAAAGGGATATGATCTATTCGGATGGGTTACTCTGAAATACAGCCCATGGCACAGCACACCTATCTGGAGCCATAAAACTTGTCAAAGGTACCAAAAGTTTACTGCCTTGGAAGATTCACACAGCACCACTGGAACACTTGATTTAGGCCTGAGCAGCCTTTTATAATTCTTGCAGGCACACAAGCTTTGCAGAAGATTTATTTAAATACAGAAAGAAAGATAATTTAAGAGGATGAAGGGGCCTTTTCTCCTAATCAGGTGAGAGAGAAATTCTTTCAATCCACTCTGAGGATCGAAGTTTTCATTTCTCTTCCCATAAACGTGTACTGTGATGAGTCTTTCCATGTGAATTAACTTCTTAAACATAATGGTTCTTTAACAGCACAACAAAGCAGGATGCTTTCATGGCAACACCATTCCTCTGCAGCTTGAAACGTCATCACAGCTTCTCCTGCAGCCACCTAGCTGGGGAATTCCCTTCCATCCCCATAACTTTCTATCAGCTCCCAAAGCCAAATTCAGACTGCACTTCCTAAAGCACACCTTCTCCAAACAGACTATTCCAGCTTTTCCTAGACCTACAGGCGCTTCCAGGCACTGGAAGCTGGTGTATTCTGACTGGATCTCCTGCCCAGCCAGTGCCTTTTCCCTCAATGATTATAAAGATTAAGTTCAGTTGTCAGTACCTGCAGTGAAAAGCACCCAGGGCTCAACTCTTAATTACAAAGGGAAACAGGAAAATGTGGCAATTAACCTTTACTCAGGTGAACAGCAAAGAGGCATGGCTGGGGGCTTCTGTGTTTATTACTGAGACAGAAGATCTTTGGTGTCTGCACTGAACTTCTCCCTCGATGCTGACGGTGCTTATGGAAGGGATTGGTGTGCTGTGGATTTCATTGCCTGATAAACTGCCATCCACAAACCCAGCAAATTCCAGCCCTTAAAGTCCTGATAACACCTTAATTTGATCTGCTTGAAGTGTGCACACACTGAACACAGACGGGACAGAGCATCACAACCACTCTCAGTGCCATGGCCGAGGTTGGTGGGAGCCCCAGGCACGCACAGGGGAGCTGAGTGTGAGCCCAGCTCTGGGTTTCAGAGCACAAATGTCTCGTGTGAACCAGGGTTTGGCACAAACAGATTTATCTAGGTACCAAGTAAAGGACATAGTCTTTCCCCCCCCCCCTAGTTTGTTAGACCTGGAAAAGGGGGCACACCATCACAAAGACACAAACTTCAATCCCAGGAGTGGTAAGAGAATCTCTCAGCAGTTATTGTTTTCACACTCACAGCTGTACAGTATCACAAAACCCCAGGACATACCTCTGCCAGAAGATGCTCACCAGAAATGGCTCTGAGGGATCCCAGGTTTCATTTGAGGTGGTGGGTCCTTAGCTTGTATAACTGGGCACAGAGCCACTGGGATCGCTGGAGATGCTGGCAACTGATGCCCAGTGCTGAGTCCGTCCTCTTCTGTTCTAACTCAAGGAGCTGAGAATTTCCTCCAAGATCAAGGCACATTTAACCCCAGAGCGCTGGTCTGGGGCCAGCTCTTGTTCTTTCCAGTAAAAAAAAATAAGTTAGCACAGCAAATTAGCACCAGGTGTATGGCAAATGCCATCTCCCTGCAGATCAGAGTGTTATCCCATCGTGAATGCATCCAATCTGGCTTCCCAGGTGGATACAGACCTTCGAGCATGCTGCTGGGCATCCACGTCCCCCTGCTAAAACAGACTTTGCAGCAGGGCAGTGAGGGTGCAGAAACACAGCCTTGACAGGTTTCAAAGGGTAGTGAAAGCTTATTAATATACAATTGTTTCAATAAACACTGGGAAACAGCTCGATGCTTGGCTGCAACGTATGTTTCTTTGGTCAACCTACTGAAAAAGCTGCCTGAGAAATGTTTTCATGCCCACTGATGATTCTGGGAGTTGGACCATGAGGAAACACATCACCATACCTCACTGTATCCACAGGATCCCTTCAGGCCAAGGGTGTGACAGCAGAGCACTTCACAGCAGCAGCAACTGTTCCTCCACGTCTCGTACAAGCCCGGAAAAGCCTTCCCAAGGAGTCTGCAAATATTGACTCTGAAGAGAAAGAAGAGCGTCTGCGAGGCTGTGCAAACTTCCTGGGCCTCCTGGGTGTCCCCACACAGCTCAGTGCTTACAACAGGCGCTTCATGTCAATTACCCCGCTGCGCCTGTCAGCTGACTGGGATCCCAGCGCTGCTCCCACCCTACAGCGCCGCGAGCCGATGCCCACGCGCACACCTACGCCCAGGTGTGGTACCAGCCTCCACGGGCTGGTCCTGGACACAGGCTCAGGCCCCTAACCCCTCCATACCTCAGTGCTGATGTCCCTTAAGCACAGCCTGTTTGTCACACAGAGATCCCTTGTTTGTGCAACAGAGCCTTGAGCTCTTTGGGGCCACATACAGTAAACACCCAGTACAGCAGTAATTAACAAGCAGGTTTGGCACCATTTCATCCCCCTCCCCCTCCTTTCTATTCATCTTTGGGGCAATTCCTTAAGAAAACATAAATGCTCCTCTACTTTGCAGCTCAATCTCTGTATGTTTATCAGCTGCAATTGCAGCTTGGTCACAGAAATTAAAACACACGACACCTACTTGTTAATGTAGGCAAGAAAAGTCATTTTCTCTGTCTTAATTTCAAAACATTTGTTCAAACTGTAGCCACAAAGAATACACACATGTTGGTGTATTGGGTGCCAAGCCCCCCCACACCCCATGACTCAAGAGAATCAAGCACCAGCTTCATCCAGCAACGAATTTGGTGGGTAAAACAAAAATCTGTCACAGTAAAAGCCAACATTTGTTCCTCCCTAACACATAAGAAGTTGTAGTACGATAAATATTACTCCACCAATCACAACTTCTCCACCCTGGATTATTTTTACCCATACAACAATCCGCTTACCCAATCGACCGCTGTTTCAGGGAACTCAAGTCCAAACGATGCTGGAAGCTTCAGAGTAAATTAATGAACCAATTTATCTAAACTTTTGTCTGAAGGAGGCAGCAGGACATAAATAAATCATAGCTTAAACCCACTCCTGAATTTGTTCATGTAGCCCCAGACCGTGTTTTTACCCCTGAGAATAAGGTCAGCTTCAAAGCAAGGACTGAAGAAACACAAAACAACAGGATCTTTATCACTTGGATGCACTCAGGAGGCTTTCTTTGCTGACACACACCCTAGCCCAGTGGTTTTGCCAGATCAACCATCATCACTCATCGCCCGGGTCACACCGCATTTTCCATCCTTTTAGGTAGAGCCTTGGGAATATTGATCCCATGAATCAAAGCGCCAGGGCATCGCGCTGTCGCCTCACCGGGCTGCTGGGCGGGATGGAGACGGATGGATCTGTCCTCAGTCTGCTCCCAGGGACGGGAGGAACTGGGCAAATTGGTGAATGTTAAGTATTTTTTCTAACTGGCTGTCAAATCACTTCCAGAGAGCAAGTAACAAAGTCAGTTCTCTCTCTTTATCGTGTTCAACCTGAATGGTGGTGAGACTCGAGCCTGGAGGTATGTCAACACCCAGCAAACTTGGGGGGAGAGGGGACTTAGAAATTAAATGTATTTGAAATCAGGTATTTTGTGCCATTCTTCAGTTTGGTTCTTACAAACCTGGAGCATTTTGTCTCACATAAAAGACTAATTATTTAATTTTTTTTCCACATGCCCCAGGAAATTGAAGGAGAGGGAACAGAAAAATCCCCAAACAAGTCCCAGGCAGCTTCTCTTTGGCTGAAGGCAGGATGGGCAGAGGAAAATTACCATGAGCTACAAATAACCAGTCCAAGATCTGTGCAGACCCATAGGTGCATCTAACAGGTCTCATCCTGCAGCGTTAGCTAGTGCTTCCCTACTCACACCCTACTACAGCACTGTGTGTACCCATGGGAGGACCAGCCAAAACATGCAGCACAGTCCCAAACCCAGTCGTGAGGTGTTTACAGGGAAGGGTGACAGCCTGAGATTTGCTGAGGAACACAGAGGTTACCAAGAGCCACCTCTGACAGAAGCCTAACCCTCAACAAGGGGGAGAAGCTGCCTTTTACCACTGCTTTAATCTGTGAGGAGTCATGTATAATGTAACAGCTCTGCGGCTAATAGCAGCGAGAAATAATTTACTCCTCTTTTAATGGATACGTGTTCCTCTCTCTTTTAATGCATCTGAGCTCCTCTCTCTTCTCTCAGCACATCAGAGGAGCTCCCAGCAAGAGATCACTGCTGCGGGAGGTGTGTGTGACCCCTTCCCTGGCTCAGAGGGCTTGGGCCTGGCTGGGAGCAGCATCATCAGTACACAGTGCTTGGTGCACAGGGATGCAGAGAGCTGCTGGCAAACACCTGCATCACTCCTGCATCACTCCTGCACACACACCCCCAAGGGCATCTGCTGGCACCGTGCCTCTACTAAAATAGTCTGAAGAAGCAAGAACCGAGCTCCTAACCCTTCCCACTCCCAGCCTGGCACCCTCTTTCTCCTCCCTGCACTCCTTAGGAAGTGGCATGACTTGTGGGGAGGTTTCCTTGCATTATTTTTGCCAATGTGTGGGTACCTTCCCTATGTGGAGTGAGAAGCAGGATGTGAGGCAGGGATGTCCCAGGATGCAGGAAGGCAGTGACTGTCCCATGTGCCACACGATGCACGCCAGTCCCTGCAGCACAGTACCCTCTGACTTGTACCTTGAGGAACTCATGAGAATGTGGCTGGCTGCTGCTCTGGCACCTGAAACATGTTACCTGCAAAGATAAACCCCATTAGGCAATGCAGAGTGCTTCATTCCAGCAGTAAAACCAGAGCTCCAGCTGCTTTTGGTGTTTTATTCTCACTGTTTTGTTTTCACAGCATGGCTTTTTGGTGGTGAGATGGGTTTTCCTTCGCTCCTGGAATGTGCCCAAGGAGGAAATAAAGCCTGCAGTTCCCCAACGTTAATGTTAAGTGGGTAAAGACAGAGATCTAAGTGGGGGGATTGTGCAACCTGGTGGTTATGATCACATTATAGGACACAGAAACCCATGGCAGGCAGAGCAGGGGGTGGGGACGGGTGAGTCCAAGAGAGCTGCCCTGGCCAGGGCAAGAATCTAACCAGCTGATGAAATAACACAGGCAGGTACCTGCCACCTGAGAAATACCTGCTGTGACTCAGGATGCCTTTTACTCCAGCATCACCGGGGTCTTGCCCCTGTGCAAGGCCAGGGATGTGGGGCAGAGAGGATCCAGAGCTGGCGGACAGAGCAACAGATACAGGGCCCCAAATATCTCCTTCCCCTTCCTCTTCCTCCCCTCTCACAGGAGCCCAAAGCACATTGCAGGGATGGGAATCCCTCTCTCCGAAAACACTCACCCCAACCAACCTCTCCTCCCCAACACCCCCCACACACTCCCCCCATGGGACCCGCAAGGGGACGGGTATGGAGCAGAGCACAGCAGCAGACATGGGGCAGGGGGCCTGACACCAGGGGTGGGGGGGAATACCCCAACGTGGGCCCCAGGATAAACTTGGATTCAGTGCTGTATTTTTCTCTATTTCAAAAATTATTAATTTTTTAAAAAATTAAGTTACTTTTTATGTTTAAAATACCTTATTATTAAAGAATTAATTTCATATTATCAAATAATTTCAAATATTATTTTCACTTATTATTTTCCCTTATTTCTTAAGTTGAGTAGTTTCATTTAAAATTGTCTATTTTTACACTTTTGATGTTTCAACAGGAACAATTCCTTTTCTGAAGGTAATGAGTGAAATTTGGGTGTCCATATACCCCCACACAAACCAAACAGCTCCCAGCAGTGGTGTGGATCTACTCCTGGATAATTCCTCTCATATCCAGCACATGCAAGAAGTATTAATTGGCCCAAAACCTGCAGAGAATGTCAGGGTGACCTTCCCCAGGAATAATGCATTCCATCTGCGTTCTCACATGGGTCCCACAGTTATTCCCCCACCCTGGTGTGATCTCAGGCAAAGCCTGGCCACACGGACAGGGAGCACATCATTTCCTCCTCATCTGATCCTCAAACTTGGTAATTTTCTCTTTTGTAGCATCTCGTGAAGAGGAAGGAAGATGATGAGTAGGAGAGAGAAGAATAGGTAACAGAGAAGATAATAGTAAAGAGCCAGAGAAGAGGTGATACATAATTTACTACAAACAGCAGCCACAGTGCAAGGGCTCCAGGTATTATATAGAGGAGGCACGAACAGAATTGGCACTCACAGTGTGGGCATTTTCCTGCATTTTCCAGCCTTTCTTCTCACTTATTTCAGAATGTATTTTTTTTTAAGGATCCACTTAAGTGAAGGAAAAATCTCTTCCTGCACAGAAGTACAGCCTGTTCCCCTGGGAAAGGTGATGCTGCCTGGCCCCTTCATGCAGCAGGGGGACAGGTTGGGCAGGGCAGAAAGGAGTAACCTGGTAGAGAAATGAGACACGTGGAAATAAGAAGGGCTTCACAAAAATTAGCTTGTTTTAATTAAAAGTTCTATACAGTGTGCTGCCCATCTGTGCAATCACAGCAACCAAAGTCTAGTTATTGTTGATTCCTCTGGCATCACCTACGAGGTCTGACGTACCATTGTGTGAATTTACATGGGATTACTCCCCTAGCCCAGCACGAACAGGGCAGGAGCACAGCCCAGCACGAACAGGGCAGTTCTTTTTTGAGGAAAGCTTCACTCAGTGCTGTAATTTTCCACATCTTCAACCAGTTCCCACCCTCCAGCAGCACTGGGGTGAGCCACAGACTCTTTCCATCACCAGGTCTTTCTCAGCTGGGGGGATTTGTTGGGGTTTTTTTTCTAAAATTAATATCAAATACATTAATTTGGTAGGAAAATCAATACAGTAAAAGATGTTTCATCCTTCTAAACACGGAGTGGAACCTAACTACAACTTTCTAATCCCCTAAACCCTCCTTCCTTACTTTTGTTATGAGCATATGGGTGAATCTAATTGTCTCACCTAGTAAATCTCTGTTTACTGGTGGGTTTTTACAGCAGAGGAACACCTCAGAGCCAGGTCACGCCCTGCCTTCAAAGATCTCAGCCAACCACACAGACACCCCTTCTGCTTGCAGTCACTGCAGACAAGAGGACACACTACACACAACATTGAAGAGAACATCCCTTCAGAAGTGCCTTCACCACTGTGAATATCCCAGAACATCCTCCCCCCCAAAGATCTTGTGTGGCACAAGCACAAACCATTCAGTGGGAGCCCTTCCACTCACCTCTGCTCATCCTTCCTCAGACGCTCAGGGTTTGGCTCAGCAGGAGGAGACATCTCCCCTCTCCAGGTGAGTGTCCCGCACCACGTCCCTGCGCCAGCGGGGACTGGGAGGGCTCTACACTCTGCTGGGAAAGGGTTTTATGTGAAATGATGAATGACAGAGTATGATGAGATGTTGAAGAGATCTCATTACCTGCGGGACCTGAGACAAAACCTGTCAAGCTCTAATAAAACGTTCATTGTGGAGCCTCTGCTGCTGCTGCTCCCGCGGCACCAAGGCTGTTGTTACCTGATCACAGTATTCACAGCGTGAAGGAGGAGGAGAGGATTTCCCATCAGCTTCATGGCTCCTAAAGGAGGTTTCATCACTGCTGATGTCTGCCCTGACAGGAAACTACTTGGGACTGTGTGGTTAGTCTTCCACGGTCGGCAAGCTGCAAGAGCTGGATTCCCACCAGAAACCCCCTTCTTTAAACCACACACAGCAAAAGATCACACTGCCAGGAAGGCTTTCAGAAAAGCCAAACAGGCACCTACATCAGCTTCTGGGAATGACTCTCCAGCAGATCTTTCCACTCCAAATGATGGAGCAGGGCCTCCTGGTTTTGACACACCAAGACCCACGGTGTCGATAGACCTGCAGCTCTTCAGGTGCAAGGAAGGAAACCTGAAGCTCAAGCAGCCTCCAACACAACATTATGCACACAATAGGTTAACTGAGACCATAAATAAATAGGAATATCCTTATTACCACCACTGTGCTTATTCCCAGCCTCCAGTGACACCTAGCAGGGCCACCCCTTTGTCTCCCAACGGCTGATCAGCACATTGAAGCACTTTCATTAGGCTCCTTTTGTTTGAACAACTGCAGCACTCTCCAAGGACTGCAGCTGAGGAACAATACCCCAGAACTGCCACGCAGAGAATGAGACATTCTTGTGCAACAGGACTGCTTCCAACTTATTTGAATATTTCTTCCATTTCCTTGTTAATAGTATGAAACAAATAAAATTAAGAACATTTGGTGAGTAAATTAGTGTCTGCTGACTGTGAAAGGAGAGGTAAGAGGAGGTAGGGAGAGCGGAGCATCTGCCTTGTTTGGAGCAACAGGAGGTTCTCCAGGGATTTTGGAGAGGACCATTTCACTGCACCCCACACCCAGTCTTCCCAAAGTGGCAAGGGAATTTCTACAGCATGATCACCAGGGTGAGCCAAGATACCTGTCTACAGTTTTGGTTGTTGGAACAACTCAGTGTTGTGTTGTCCAGCTGTGGAGGACCACAAGGGATGAAGAGCAAAGTGCCATGGGTAAGTGCAAATGTCAGAGCACATGGTGGCTCCACTGCCCTAAGACCCCAAAAGCCTGAGGTTTTTTAGACCCAATTAAACCAAGCCCAAGTTTTGCCATGCAACACTGCACACACAGGCTGCCAGTGCAGCAGGACCAGCCTGAAAGAGCTGTGATCTGCAGTGGCCAGACACCTGACCCCTGGATGCAAAAGTCTTCTTGGCTAAAGCTCTCCAGGAGAGCAGCCAAACCCATGGCAGTGCCTGATCCCTCTCACTTCAATTGAAATACACCCCATGTTTCCCCTTTTTTCCCTGGATGTTTATACCAGCCTTTCCAAAATTTGGATGACACCACTTCAACTGTTTCAACTGCTAGCTGTACAACTTCAAGCCTCTCTTAAATTCAAATATGTAGTTTTTTCCAGCGATACTCACATTTTTCCATGAAAAAAGGAGATCTTCTGCATGACCATGTGCTGCAGATGTAAAAACTCCCAACAAACCCACCCCAAACTTTTCCCAGGGAAAGCCAGCACTCTTTTTTTAACACATGAAAAATTATCACAATCAACTTCCATTGTAAAATGCACTTCAGGGTTTGTCTCACCAACTTTATTACAGAGACAACTGGGATATTTTTACTTTTCCCAAAGTAGAAGGAAGTATCTAAATGAGAGAGAAATCACTGATATACAGCTAGCAAGTGGTTATGAAAAATAAGGGGCCAAAATTTATCTCTATCGTTACTGTACAATGAAGCTCATGTGCTATAAAGAGATACTACAATGGAATAAATCAGAATGGCACCGATGATCATAATCCTTATTCTTTATGGTAGGGCCTGAAAAATCAGGATTCAGGATCCCATTTTTTCTTGGTGTTGTAAGAAACAGAGCGGAGGAGACAGCTGGTGAGCTAATAACCTGTGTGACAGGCAGGATGCTGTGGGGGGGAAACCAGAGAGTAGCAAAGGTTAGGAGATGGGGGCAGAGTGGTAACAGGGAGCAGAAGTCACAGCTTGTCGTTTACCCAACCAGTGCCTGAGGGCTGAGCTGCAGCCATCAGAGCACAGAGAGATTTTCAACGGGATTTAAAGGTTATGGAAATGAGAGGGATGTGGGTTTTCCCTGTGCAGAAGAGGGGTAGAGGGCACAGAGGTGATGGGAAATGCTGGCAGGGCAAGATGTGGCATAGAAAACACATTTTTAAAGCTCTGCTGGGGATATGACATGACCCATGGGGACATCTGCTTCCAGCAGCACGTTTACTGCACTTGAGAGGGAGGGAAATGCATATGGTCTGGATGAGCATCAAAGCAGCCAGGAACATCCCTCTTGGGGACAGCCCAGGGACAGCTAAACCGTGCAGCAAGGTGAGGAGCAAGGTGAAGTGCCAAAAAGAGCATCTGGTGCAGAGCTGTACAGGGTTACCTGGGGCAGAGCAGCTGGAGGAAAGTCAAAGGAACAGATTAGAGCTCCTCAGGAAGGCACAGGCTCAAGCCAGATAGACCCCACACTGACCTGCAAAGGAGCAAGATTTATACTGGTGTTTCTAGGAAGCAAAAGGCTGTGATGTAACTCCAGACCTCATTGCAGACTGGGGAATCCACACTGGAAAAAGCACTTCTTGTTGCTGCCCTATTAACAGAGCTCCTTTAATCAGCAGTCGGTCAGAGGTGAGGGGGCCATGCTTTCAGATGTTATTTGTATGTCATTATCCATTCATCAGCTCAAACTGAGAGAGAAAATGAGAAAAATTTCAGGATAAGCAATCCCACTGGAACACAATATACAACACCTTCAATACAGGCAATTTTTGGATGAATTATGGGAGGGTTTATATATAGAAGTGCCTCTCAGCATGAATCTAAGTATCTGTGTACGTACTACAAACCATAGCATCTGCAAAAGACCCTCACCCCTCTCACTTCCCAGCCAGCAGAACCCACCAGCTCCATGCTTTTCTCAGGCCCTGGGGTTGTCCTCACCCCATCAGCCTTGTGAAGATGTTTGCTCCAGGCATGGCTCACAGCCAGAGGATGTAGAGGTGTGATGCTCACCAAGACTCCTGTGCTCACGTGTGACCTTGGGGAAGGAGTTATTGTGAGAAATAAGCCTGGCCACAGAGAGCATTTCTTTCCTCATGTGAATAAAATCACACCAGTGAAGGAGATGGCAGCTCACAAGCTGAGGGCTGTCTGTGCTTTGACTGCAGCATCTGCCTCCCTGCCCTGACAGGCTCGAGCATCCTGGTCTGGCTGTGCTGGGCAGGTCTGACCATGAGCCCCTCACGGGCTGGTGGGGGCACAGGCTGGCAGCCCCCACAGCCACCTGGACAGAGGGAAGCGAGTGGTGTGGCCAGCCAAGGTCCCTGTTGTTGCAGCAACAGGATGATTTCCAGCATGGGACTGGCCAGCATCTCCCATCCAGGTGGGCAAACCACAGGCTTCAGCCCTGGTTATAATTTCTCCTGGCTCAGCCTCAGCTAAAGAGCTATTTAATTTTTAACTATTTCACATTATGCATTTCATACATTTCAATTCATGGAAATGTTTACTTATATACTTATATTTCATGGGCTATAAAACAATAATAACAAACTCCAAATTAGTCATTTCCTTTCAGATAATAAAGTCACAATGAGAAAAAATTTGTAGCTTCCAATTGTTCCAGCCAGTGCTCGAAACGACATGAGCATCTCTTCAGCAGTCATTACCGCCTAATTGTGTTGGAAAGCTGCTGGAGAATTACCACAGCTTTTTTGTTGTTGTTTGCTTTGCTGAAGAAAAGTTAATTTTATTCAAAATTATTAACTATTTCCATGGCCTTATTCTCAAGAACAAAACAGACAAGTGAAATGCCCCCACCAAAACACTTTGCTACAAAACACAGCGTACGGCTCCTTTCTCTTGAACCTTGCAGAGAGCAGCCCAGATCTGCCAGAATAGGTTGCCTTAGGTTCACTGCCAACGTGTATTTTGTTGCAAATCTCCATATGTGGTTTCATAATCCCAGTTTGGTACTGGGAGTTGCTAAACTCATGAATTATGCATCTCGTTCTGTGAGCGTAAAAGCGCTTACGATATAATTAATCTGTTTGGTGGGGTTTATGCTGTTTTATCCAATAATTAATAAAGAGACTGGTCTCGTTTAGGTGATCTGGGGGATGCTCTTGTATCCCATCTTGGGATGTTGCCAGTAGCACTGGGGGTGCCAGGGAAGGGCACAGGCTTTCCCTGGCAGCTTTAAGCAGCGCAGGTACATCAGAAAACCAAAGGCGAAGCGCTGGGGAGAGAAGACAAAGAAACCCGATGTTCAAACACTAGTCTGAGGCTCAAAACATCTTGTTCCTAACTCTGTTACAGATTCCCCCTAGCAACTTGAGAGATGAGCAAGACAGGCAGCATCTGGGGTCCCTTGCCTTCCCGGGCATCCTGGGAGCCGGAGGCGCAGGCTCTGCCCTCACCCAGCCCTGATGCACAGCGGTTCCAATCTCAGCTGCTCCTGCAGGCACAGCAACAAGGACAATAAAAACAAGACTTTGCTCTACAGAGATGATCCCTCCAGCCTTCTCTTTACACACTGTTTGATAAATAGAGTCTGTTTTCAGGATTGCCCCTGGACAAAGTCCTACCCATCCAGTCCTGCATTTTTCCCCTAAATACTCCTGGATCTGACCCAGATGAGTGCACTGGCACTGAGGGTTTCAGGATTAAACTATCCAATGTCATGTCTCACCTCAGACTTAGCAGATACTTGGGAATCTTTCTCTTTGCCTTAATTAGGTTGTATCTGTTGCTCTGTCCTGTCTCTTAGAGAAGCTGATGAAGGTTTCTGAGCAGCACCATAATTAGGGCACACACTGGGAACAAGGTGACTTTTCACACCTCCAACTGCTGTTGGCTTCACTAGTGATTTTGCTGCAGCTCTGCCAAAAGACTTGATTTCAGATTTTAGTGGCCAGGCTCAGGAACCTTCACAGCATCACAGAACCAACACAGCTGAGAGAGAATCACATCTGGCTGCATGTTTATTCCAGATCTCAAATCTGTGCAGTACAGAAACTCTAGGCCCATTCTTTAAGCACCGTAACCCTGATAATGAGACAAAAATCCCAAGCTAAAGCAGTGAACACACACAGGCCCTTAGGTCACAGCCAAAATCATCTGTTCATGCCAGCAGCTCAGTCTTTCAGCATTCCCAGAGCATGGTAAAAAGGGATAACCAATGCCTAGCTGCTTCTATCCCATCTGAGGTAGCACTGTAGATAACACAGGCACAGCATCAACAGTCCTTATCAGTGTGGAGGGGTGATTCCTCTAAACTATGTTTAGTTTAACCCTGAGGTTACAGCCTCACAAAGTGGGTCAAACCAGTCCCCACTCCTCCCATCACACACCAAAGGAACCCAGTTAGCAAATCCAATGCCAGAGCAACACAAGTAGCCTCAGGTACTGAGTACAGAGTGCCCCTGTGGCACAGAGATCTCGTGATTTTCAATAATGAAGAAGAAAACCCATCTGTCTGGCTCTGGTTTTTGGTGTTTGTGCATCATCACCATTAGATGCCTTAAGCATCATTCAGTATCATAGGAACTGCAAAGAGGGGATGCCCCTGTGCCACCGCTTCCTCCACATGAAAAACACTCCCTCACTTACAGAACGTTCAGAAAAGGGAGAAGAAAGAGGTCCATGTTCAGCCAGTATCCTGGTCCCTACAGAAGCGTTGCAGCAGCAGCCAGCACCAGTGTGACTCATCGGATCGATAATTCTAAGGTCTGGACCTAAAAGGTTGAAAAATGGGATATAACCTGGCAGAAGAGTAATGATTGTAATGTTCAGCAAAATGGTTAATGAGGCTTGGAAAGAGCAGACTTGTGGGGGGAGAAGAAATAGGTACAGGTTTAACCTTGCACACCAGCTTCTGCAGAACGTTCCATCTCTCAGGTTAACTCTGAAGTCCCCACAGGCATCTTCATTTTCTGGATGTTTTTGCTCTTTCACTGATCAGCCTTTTCTTTTCCACATTTTCACACACTGGTTATGGGAGGGGGACATGGCCTCTTCTCCAGCTCACAACAGACCTAAGCCTTACCTGTTGAATGGTGGGTTTTGGTTACATAAAGGCACAGAAAGTTTCTTTTCCTTCACCCCAACCGCATGTTTTGTCCTTAACTTCTTATTTTACCCTTCATCAGTTACTATCTGACTCCAAATAATAAAATCCTTTCCCAGATCCCTTCTTCCTCATAGTTTCGCTTCCCTCAGATGATGCAATACCATCCTACAGACATGTATTTGTGCTCAAAATAACCTAAATAATAGAAACAGTGAGGCAGCTGAGGCTGAAGATATTATTTTAACATTCCATTATCCCAGAAAAAAAAAGATGATCCCAACTACAATTTCCTATTGTTCTCTCTGAGTCCTTGGGAAGGACCACCTGGTCCATAAAAGCTCTTAACCACAAACTGGTGCCCTTTTGGGACATGTGCAATAGTGCTTTACCCCATCATTAGACCAATAGTACCAGGAGAAGATATTAGAGGAGGAAATATTAGATAGTCAATTTGAAACTGTTTACCAGATAGTCAAAGCCCCATCTTCCTCTTCAGCAAGGCACACTCCCTGCTGTGTGTCCTCCTCACTGCCCTGAGGACCAGGAGCTCCATCATTTCAGGGGCACAGCAGCGGTGGGATGCAGGATGGCTGAGACACACAGACGCCTCCCTGCCCAGCCCATCACCTGGAGCTTGTGAAAAGACTTAAATTCCTTCACCCCCATCACCAGTCAACAGTTGCAGCCCCTGGTGAGGAACACATTAGACTTGGAACTCCTAGAACAGTGACCCTATGGCCACTAAATCAGGCAGCAGCAGATTCTCCTGCCATGCTGAAGAAAAAAGCCCATACAGTGTAACCAGCCTAAGGGGACACCGTGCCTGGGGAAGGGCTTCTTGTGCTGCAGCATCCCTTCTCCTGCAGCTCTCCACAGTTTCTGTCCCAAACCCAAGAGAGTGAGATCTAGAGGAAACCCTTCACCAAAAAGCAAGCATTTATCTTCACTAAGCCCCAGAAACCACTGCTTCCCTGCCCAAGGAGAGAATTTAAATCATGAAAACGTTTTAAATTCATTGAAAATGTGCAGGTACCGGTTCCAAACCAATTATTTTATCTACCAGAGAGGGTTTTTTTGAAGGGGAAAGAGAGCAGAGCTGAGCATTTTCAAAACAATTACCAGATGTTTTGCTTTCTGAGGTACCCGTCCTAGAAACACACACTGGGTGTATTGTGATGTGATTACCACCAATTGTAATACAACAGAATTGCAGCTCAAATAATAAAACATGTAAGTATAGGAGAAAAAAATCAGTGTAAACTCCTCCATAGGTGTATTTGTGTCCCAATACACCAGCCTGGAGTCTCAGGCACATCGGGGCAGCTGAGCCTGATGGATTATCTGATCAATAGCAAACTAGAATGAAAAGTGTTTTCAGGTTCACTGGCAAAAGTCAAGGAACAGAGAAATCATAATGGAAGTGACGATTCGATCAGAGGGAGCTGGAGTAGGTGGCACAAAACCAGGGGACAAATGTCAAGCACACAAACAAATAGCAGCGCTGGAGTGAAAGTGTCTTTTAGCAGGGCTCTGGGTCAGCCACCCCCTCCTCCAGAAGTGGGCTTGCTGGGAGGAAAAAAAAAAACCCTATTCATGGAAGTAAAAGCACATGAAGCCTCAGCAGCCATCAAATTCACGGGCCCAATTTTCAAGCCACAGTCATGTCAGCCCTCCTGTCACTTCTAGGCTTGAAGAAGAGAGGGGTAAAGACACAGGGCTTTGGAGCACATGGGGAGAGCTGGTTGCTAAATCCTGATGTTTGCAAACGCCTCTTTGCTTAACAAAAAGGTTTTTCCTCCTGTAAGTTTAAGCTGATGAGAAGACAAAATGTGTTCCAGCTGGTAGGAGTGAGGTGACAGGCTTGTAGGGCTGTCACACATCACGGAATCGTTCATGCTTTCTGCTGTCAGGCAAGAGACAAGTCACAGGCAGGAACAGATTCCTTTTCCTTAGTCCCAGGTTTACTCAAAAATGCTCATTTTCCTGTTCCTAAGCAGAGATTAAATGTAGGCTCCCCCTGTACTGACACCTACCACAAAGAGTGTGTTACCCTCCAGCAGCAGAGCTGAACCTGAGCGTGGTGGTACCCAACCTGGCAATGCTGCACCCCCCTTGCTGTAGAAGAAAAGCTGTGGTAAGGACGTGCTTGTTCCCCAAGGCTGAGCCCAGCTGAGCCCAGCTTTACTGGTGGGGGGGGAAGAGCCCAGCTCACCCTGCCCAGCCCAGGACCTGGCAGCTCAGCACATCCCCTGGGCAGCACAAAGCCCCATGTCAAGAGGAGCCAGGAGATGGAGGTGGAAGAGAAAAATATGGTTTGGCTGCAAGAGTCATGAAAAATATATTGTGGAGAAATGCCTGGAGGGGTGAGGGCTGGTAATAAAGCAGAGTCACAAGGAGAAGTGCTGCAGTCCGAGAGCACCAGAATTAATCAGGCAATGGGAGCTGCAGAGACCTGCTCATGGACAGCATGGACTGACAAGGGGACACAGCCCCAGCGATGCCACCACTGTCAGACACCGCTGGGTGTCATGCCAAAAACCCCAAACACCTGTCTCAGCCAGTGGCATCGGCTTTGCAAACACAGATGTTCCTGTCTCCAGCTTCCACAGCTGCTGACAGGTTATCAAAGCATCAGGAAGGAATCAATGTGTGACTCACCTCCCAAAACCTGCCTCCTGTTCTCTGCCACCAGTGCTAGCAGCTCACAGAGATGGTCACAGCCACCTAAATTACACCCATCCTGCTGATTTTAGCAGATGCTTTGTTAGATAATGAGAGGTGAGCTCCTGAGACAGGTAACTCACCCCCAAAACCTTGTTCAACCCAGTTGCTCTGAGAAGCAGGGTAGGGACAGGAAGGTCCTCACCACCTCCTCCTGCCCCTGCTTCATACCTGGCACAGCCAAGGCAAGTGCCTGACAATGCTGCACATCACTGGGGGCACCAGGAAACACACCTGAGCACGGGCTGGGCAGCCATCCCCATTCCCAGTGGTGTCCCCACAGCAGGAGCACCCTTGGCTCATCCCCAGCCCCTTGGTACAGGGCAGCAAGATCCACACATGATCCCCACTCCTCCTGGCAGCTCTGGAGCTGAGAGGCAGCTCGCTGCTTCCCAGGGGTCAGGGTAAAATAGCTTCAATTTGCTTTAATTGCCTGGGAATCTTACAGACAGCTCAGAGGCTGACTGAACCCTCCTATTCCCAACATGGAGGGTCCCTCTCCAAGCCCTCCCAGCCACCCCTGTATCTATGTAGGGCTCCAGATCTTTATTTTTTTTTAATATTATTTTCACTAGATACCTGCACAGGATCATCCATTCACTTCTGGTGGAGGGCAGGTATCTCCCCACCTCACAGGGTGACAGCAAAAAGGGTTTCTCCAACCTCCAGAAATCCCAAAGGCATCCAACATCAGGGTCTTGGAAGCTGCTGCTCAAAGACTTCCCAGATGGATGTCCCCCAAGTGCTTTGCAGCTAGGTTCCTTGGGAGCACTTGGGTCTCATCACACAGGAACAGACTTAAGGCCCATCGTTTTATCCAGGGTTACTCCCTCACTTCACCATCTCCTTAGCTGGGCTGAGCAGTGCTGGTGGATTTGGTGCTTTACTGTGCACCAAAGCTTTGACAGGGGAATGACATCATGGTACTGACAAGGTTAAAATCCCCGAGGAAATGATCTTTCCCATCACTTCCAGGGCACTGTCCTTGGATCAGCCTCCCCAGATCATCCCTGGTGGGAAGATTTGCTTTAAGCAAAAGCATCCACATGTGATGCACTCTTATCAAAATACCACATTCCCCAGAAACGCTTCTGAGTGCATCCAACAAGGATGAACAAGGTCTTTCCTCCCAGCACCACAGGGGTCCTGCTCAGCCCCTTCCCAAGTGATGAGTGGGGGAAAAGTTTGAATCCAATCCTGGGAAGCGCTCCTGGTGAAAGCAGCAGGGTTCTGCTTTAGCAAAGACTGCAGAGCTCAGCTAATTGTGAGTAATTTTCCCCTTTCTTGTGCAGCACGACAAAGATGCTGTGGCAGAGCAATCAGACTGCTGAAGTTACACGCTGGAGAGAGAACAGGAGATTCAGTTGTTGGCCACCCTGAGGTGGAGCTCTGGCCACCCTGAGGTGGAGCTCTGGCCACCCTGAGGTGGAGCTCTGGCCACCCTGAGGTGGAGCTCTGGCCTTGCAGTGATTTAAAAGGGAACCTTTTAAAACTTCTGCTCACTCACCAAACTGCTCTCAGTCAGCACCTTCTTGATTTCTCCCCAGAGCCCTGGGAACACGATGGCTCCCACTACAACCTCAAAACATCCAACCCTGCCTGATGTTCTCCTTGGGGGCTTGGCCACCCTGGTAATGTAAATCCATCACACACACACACAAGTTAAAGTAAAACACAAGGGCTTTGCCCTCCCCTCCCAGTACTGCAGCCCTTGTTAAGATTAGCTATTTTGTCCTATCTGGATTTGATTCTATCTAGAGAGAACAAATCACAACTCTCCTTATTCATGATCCACCCATGCTGCTAACAAAGTGAGTAGCCAGAGAGGTGAGCTCTCTGCAGTATTGTTCACCACCAGAACTGCACAGCAGACCCTCCAAAGGCCTGAGCTTCCAGCATTTCATCCCAAAGCATCCTGCAGAAAACAGGTTGACCTCATCTCCAGCACAGAACTGCTGGGCTGTTTGAGCCAAGTCCTTTTGGGCTCCCACTGAGAGACAGGATATGGTTCTGATGGGGAAGATGGAAATTCCTTTTCCATACCTGTCCCAACATTCATTTTGAACATCTGTGACCAGAATTACAAGCAGCAGCCCACGGGCAACAGTTTGCACAGCAGCACCAAGTAGATCTTTTCTTCCAGACCAGAACAGGAGTATTAAAGCCCAGCTCTTCCTCCATCACCTAAACCGGTAATTTTCCAGTTATGGCAGAAATTTTTCATTCCCAAGTCCCAAGGCACATAATCTTGTACTTTTTATTATTATTCATATAACTTTCATTACTGCAGCCACCCCAGTCATCTATTTCTTCCCATACACCAAACCTCCTCCAGACCAGCAAGCTTTTGTGTCACCAGCAAATTTCATTAGCACATTACCAAGTTAAAGCACCAGTCTCAAAGCTCTTCCTAACGAACTCTACTAACTCCAGTCCTGCAGAGCAGGTCTTCTTTTAGCATAAACCATGCCTGATTATCCTGTGCCAGTTTCCTACCGTCCTACAAGTAGGTGCTAAATATAAATTACTGAATATAACTACTTGCAGGTTCTTTTTACATTGACCCTGTTTGTGTTTTGCAGCTCTTCTGCTGGCAGCAGGAGTCAGCACGGAGTCCCACACACCATAGGTGCCAGCAGAGCAGCTGTCACTGCTCCATCACCGTATGGTTTTGGCACGAGGTGTAACCTGGTCGATTAGTTTTGTCGCAAACCAGGAGGTAGGAACTATTACCAACTGATTCATTAACATTACTGCCATGCTCCTCCTTTGTAAACAAGCACTTTCAGAATTAATTTGGGCGCCTCGTTATCTAGACACACTCATAAAATCATCCAGGGGTGACGTGGTGCATTAATGGTGCTGTAAAAGACCAGTCACGGTTTTAAAAGACATCCAGAGAGGATCAGTCAAAGATCTGGATGATCCTTTAGCAGCACATGGTAAACTGACTTCAATTAGCTCACTCTCCTGGGAAGCAAGAGCTGAAACAAACTGTAATTACATGGAATTAGGTGTGGTCATGTTGCTTCCATCTGTGTCCAGTGTTAAGGTGAGTTCAGGACTTGGGTGAAGCTTGGCCTGAAGGAGAAGCGTCCTCCTGGCTGCGTGTCACAGTGTGAGAGGAACGGGCTGAGGGACCAGCATCAAATCCAGCAAGCTCAACACAGCTCCCACATCTTTTGGCATGACCTGCAATTGGTCTCTCTCACCCATAAGATATTTCTTTGTTGTTAAATTGCACAGCATTGGGCTGGAACGTGACTGCTTTTGCCACGGAGCAGAATAGAGCACTGCAGAGTTATCCACACTCCCTCCACACCCTGGGACCCCCCAAGGAGGTGAGGAGGGATGGCTTGGCAGAGAAGTCACAGAGTGCAGGCTTGTCCTATCCCCAGCACATGCCCTTGAAGTCAGCCCAGCTTCACTTTGGAAGCAGCAGAGCTGCGTTAATGCCCGTACACAGCCATACTTCAGCCTTTAAACAGTGTGCATGGATAGAGCAGCACTTCGCTTCCCCCACACATCACTGATGCTCTTGCAATGCTCCCCACAGACAGCTCCACTACCCCTAGCAGGAAGCTAGCAAAACATCAAGCCCTCACCCAAACCCTTCCCCGTGCAGAGCAGGATCCACTGCCCTTCCCACTGCTCGGTGCTGGGCTCCCCCCACCACTGGCACTGATTTCCACAGGCACACTGGTGTCTTTGGGCCTCCTTTGCTGGAGGAGGCACATCAGCACACACACCTACATGTGTCAGACAGTCTGTGGTACAGGAACCCAAACAAACACACACTGTGACTGACGTCTCTGATGCATGGTGCTTTCCTGCCATAGCCTTCGGCACATTCTAAGCTTAATATTAAATCAACCATTAGTTATAATTCAATACACAGTACTTAGTAATCCTCTGAGTAAATTTCAGTGTTACCCTTTGGAGAAAAATTACTCCACTGCAGCACCCCCAGCCTCAAAACCCCTTGCCCTCCCTCCTCCCCCCTCCAGGAATACAGCTGCCCAGGAGTGCCAGGCAGACTGGAAATCCAATGCATTTCTCTCCACGTTCTGAAATGGTTTAGGTAGCACATCATTTTTCTTTTTGAAGAATTGCCTCTCCTTTGACAGGTAAATAAATGTCTAACTTTCTGCTCCTTTTACTGCTGGGAAGGAAAAGAAGGAAGAGAAAGAAGAGGGGAAAGGACCTGCAACAGGTTTGCTGAATATTAGTTATTCATTTTATGAAACACAACAAGGGTACTTTATAAACTAATCCAGCTTTATGACTGCAATGTTGCTTTCAGTTTTGTGTTATTGGATAATTTGTCAGTTCTGGCACTTTGGCAAGTAATAAAGTAAGGAACAACTACCAGGAGCAAAAGAAAATTATTGAAACTGGTTCTTCTTCCTCTTTATTGTATTCTAAAACATAAGCTGATTTTAAACAAAACAGTATTGGCAGAAACCAAACAACTTTTAGTATTTCTGAAAGACACAGCACTGGAATAAGATGCCTGTGTTTAAGGGTGTTTTGACTTTGCTCCCCCTCCCTCCCCAGGCAGATCACTTTCCATTAAACAGCTTGAGCAGAACATGAGAAATCCTAATCCCTGCCCAGGTAAAGCTTCAGTTTGCATAACTGGTCGCTCTGAGGCAAGAGAACATTACAGTGACTTGGGTTCAGCCGTGGCCCACTGAGCGCAGCCGCCGAGGTGCAGCTGCAGCTATTGCCAATGAGCTTCCTGGAACCTGAAATTAAAAGCACAGTTCAAGCCCCACGTACCTGCCTTGTCTCACTCCATCTCAATCTGCTGATGGGAAACGGGCAGACATTTCCAGTGCACAGTGTACAGCAGAACACTGATGCTATTGTTGGCTGGCTACTCCAGAGAATCCATAAAGCCTGGGCCACTTCCAGAGCATCCCCCTGGACACAGAAAGCCTCTGCTGCCCTGAGGGTTAAAGGGATTCACAAATAAATCACTGTTCCACACATGCATATACATAAAAACGTATATAGCACTTGTGTCCTAATTAGATACAAATTAATTGGGGGCTCACATCACCAAACCTCAGCAGTCGGAACCAGAGTTTATTTTCTCTTCTAGGTTGCCCTAGAAATGAAGGAGACACTCACAAGGGTTTAACCTATTAAAAGGTCATGAAAGGTAAGGAACTAGTTCCACAACGAGAAGAAAAGCCATGAATGAAAGCCCAGCTCCCACACTGGGTACCAATCTCAGTCCTCACGCTTGGTTTGCATCTCCACGTGTTGCTGATAACCAAATAAAGAGGAAAAATAAATGAAGAGAACATAGAGTGGAGATTGTGACCCTATAACTGCATCACGGCGGGTCCTTCATTAAGGAAACGAATCACCAACTGTCCAAAGTGTAGGGAACTGACAAAGAAACAGATGCTGAAGCATTCTAGGTTTAATTTGCTGCTGAATTATTGTATACATTGTCTGGTCCTCAACAATACTTCACCCTCTAAGACCATCACTGGCAGCGAGAAGCAGATCGGGATGTTTGAAACTTTAACTGTTAAAGAAAACACCAGCCAGCCCCACGTGTTAACAAGAGAAAGCAGCTCAGATTTAGGACAAGAACATGAGGAAACAACTGCCAAAAAAACACCCCTATACAGAAGATGCCCCAGCTCTGATCAATAAGCTGCCTGGATTTGTTTCAGCTTGTTGTTTTACAGATTCCAGTGCAACTGATACTGAGCCTGGATTTACTATCCAAACCCCACCTTAACAGGTGGAAATACCACTTTAACACAGAGAAGACCTTTCAGGGCAAGGATCTTCCTCTGTCCTTACCCAGAGCCCTGTGCCTGAGGGAGACAAGCTGGTAACGCGGTGGAGTAAAGTCTGCTCCCTTCAAGAGGAAAGCAAGCAAATCCAGCATGCTTGATGCTGTCATAGTACCAACAATCTCTGCAGACGCAACATCACTGTATCATTATCTTCCATCAACAGGTCCCACACGTGAATTACATGAGTTTAAGATGATTTTTGCAAACCCTGCATAATTAATAAGACGTTAAGCCAAGGAGGTGCCCGTGCGCTGACAGAGACATCTTTCATTTAGCATTAAGCTGTAGCCATTTCTCTAGCTCATGTATTTGATTCCTCTAAATTGGAGGAGTAATAAATGAGCCTCTGTCACACAAACCCCAAATTTCCCTCTGTGACTGACAGGCATGCTGGGGATGCTCTGAGCGACAACTTTGTGCACAAGTAGTCGAGCAGATGAAACCAACTTGAAAAGCCTGATTCTGTGGCTGTGCTGCCCTAAACCTCTCCCAGTTATATTAGAACAGTTCTTTTGGCAAGTACAGTTATCCTTGAACCACAATGGGGGGTTATTCACCCCCAGAGAGCTCACTGTTTCTGTGGAAATAGGCTTTAGAGCCACAACTCATGCACCAGGCAGCCGTGGTGAGGTTTGGTGTCGAGCTGCTCTTTGGCTCTTACTCCTTTCCCTCTTAGAAATCACCACCACTTATCTGCTGCTCATGGAGGCACAAGCTGGGATGGCAAAACCAGGGGTTTAACTCACTCTGTGACAGATGCCCGTAGCTGTGCTGCCCATGGGGCTCCTGGCACCAACGAGCCGCTCCATGTGCTCTGGGGCATTTTTGGGTGCATCCTATTCCCACCCCTCAGTGCTGGGCAGTGTATGTGGAACCAGAGGCAGAGACCCACCTGCACCAGTGGCTTTCCTGCACACTGGCCTGGGGAAGGCTTTAATGGCCAAACAGGCAGCTGCCCAGGCATTAATGGACCAGGCAGTGAGCACGAAGGAGAGGTGAGGAGATCCTTAACAGCCATTACTTCACTGCACCATTTCATCCCCAGGGACATGCTCAAAACACTTGTTGGGGCTGGAGATCCCACTTCTGGATGCTGCTGATGTGGATTTTGCTTTTTAGTGTTCTCTCACATAATAATGATTCCACCTTTGCCACTAATTAAAAACCCCACTCTTTGTCCCCCAGTCCATTTTAAAAATTAGATAATGGACTCTGCTTAAAACATTGTGGAGAGGAGAACACAGAGTGCATAAAGCAGCAACATTTGTGTGGTCCTGTGGTTCTGTACAAACAGATGGTTCATGGTTTCCTGGTCATTAAAAACTACTAGCTGAGAGGCTCAGGAAAGGACCCTATAGCTGTGCAGGGACGGCCCAGAAGCCAATTACACACACAGATACCATACATTGTCAGGAAATTATATTCCACAGCTTGGCAACCGCGCCTGCCAAGCAATCTCTACATGAGCATTGACCAAGAATGTCAAGGTCACTGCTGATCCATGTGGAGGTGGAAATGGAGTTGAATCATTGCTGCCAGAAATATGACTATGTTCTGACAATTTAGTAATAGAATTGCATGGAGATGATGACACTATTTCTCCTGTTCCATTCAAAGCCAGCGCAGGGAGGAAAGCACAGTCCAGGAAGCGTGGCTAGTGCAGCATGGCAAAAATTACCACTTTTATACACCTTATCTACAGCTTCCAAAGATCACGTTATAATCCCCTATTTAATTTCTATTTCTTATGTTATTTTAGTTTGACAACAATAAAAAAATCCCCAAACTCAAATATTCTACTCAAATAATTTTCCTTGCCAAGGCCAGACAAGAGAGAAGAAACATTAACTGACTCTCCCTGACAATAAACAAACTGTCACAGTACAAGCAAGCTTGACAATTTGGAAGGAACCAGGTTGTTGCAATCCCTTATGGCAAAGATTTCCCACAGAAAAACTATGGAACATTTGACTTACCTGGGTGCAGGATGCCATCAATCCCAACACCACGTTCCTGAGGCATCTGCAAGTCAGGGTTAGTGACACCGTGATGCTCTCTGAAAGCCACTGATTTAACAGGAAACCAACGTGTAAAGACAACCCTCAAACCCCTAAAGCAAAAGCTTAATAGGATGATAAATTAACAGACTTCTTTCATCCCTGTTTGTTGTGTGGGGCTAACCTCCAGTGGGGAAAAAACAAATTAAATAAATTAAATAACAGTATGCTTGCAGGACCCCAAGTGATTTGAATTTAAACATGTTAAGATCTATGTGTGGAACAGCCAAAGCCTTCATCATGCTTGGTGCCAATGCAGTGAAACAGGCAAACAGCTTTAAGCAGATAAAGCTACGTCACAGCTTGAGCCCTCTTCTATCTCCCATCCTTCAAAACAAGACAAAATTGGCCATTCCATCAAATTTTTAATAAAAGTAAACATAACCTGGCTCTTAAAAACTTTAATTCCAGTTGCAGCTCCAGCACAGTAACCATAGAAATAGCCTAATCCCTTCCTACTAAAATACTGTTTGTCCTTGATCATTATTTTTCTTAATTGAAATATTTCAGATACTTGGAACAAAGTTGCTGTGCAGCACAACGCATCACACACGAGCCGGTGCGTTTTGGAACCTGCTGGTACACCATGTCCTACATTTTCACAGTTTCCTGGGAAGCTCCTTAAAGGCATCTTGAATTTTTAATAACTCCCTGGAAAGCTGAGGCGGAAGGAAAGGTAGGTCGTGTTTTTGGGCATCCCGTTTCTGACAGGGCTCTTTGAACTCCGCAGCTGTGATTGCGGAGATACGTTCCCCCTGCCTTAGATCCTCACCTAATGAAGCTTTGAAAGCCACCAGTCTAATTCCAGGAGGAGCAAGCTGGTTATTTTCACATTGTCTTAATTATAGCAGCCTGCAGCATCCACACCTCCCTGCCACACAAGGGCAATACAGCCCACAGCAGTGTTCCTACCCCAGCACCCCCCTTTCTGAGGCTGGGAGCAGAGTCCACCCCACCCCATACAGGCTGATTTACCCTCACACCCACGTGATGGAAACCCCTGCAAACCCCTGTTCTTGCATTTTTGGGTTCATGGGTCTGTGCAAGTTGGCCACTGCTGCAGAGTGACCATGAAGCCCTTGAACCCATGGGTGATCCCCCAGTTTCACCCCAGCCTGTGGTGGGAATGGTCACAAAGGCCTCTCCACAGCCCTGGTTTATGTAAATCAAACCAGCACAGCAGACCCAGAGTCCGTGGATGAAGTTCATTCCTGGCCCGAGACCTAATTAGTGCTAATGGGATGCGAGAGGGTGGGATTGAATCCACGGCATCTTGAGAAGGTGATTGGGAGGAGGAACTGCTGAGGAAAGGCAGGGTGAAAGCTGGGTCTGTGGAAGGGCTGGGGGATCCTCAGGGCACATTGTATCACCAGACTTACAGCCCATTTATTCCAATAGTGTCGGTTGCTTATGGACAGCACTAGGAGGTGGCACGTTTACTGTCAGATTTCCAGCCCAAAGTCTCACTAATTTGCTAGCACAGAGGAAGCACTTTTCTAAGATCATCTTCCCATCCTTCCTCTGTGTGTGATCCACTCCCCCAAACCACAGACACGCTCAGCAGAGAACAGGGCACGAAGCACTGATTTACCCACCTCTGCGACAGGCAGGCTGGCCCAGAGCTCCCACAACAGGGAAGAACGATCAATCCCTCCCCTGCAGAAGGGCAGGGAGCACAGGGACCCACTGCTGCTTCCCCAGAGCTTCTGGAACAGGAACAGCAAGTTCTCTCTACCTGTTTGATCCTACTGCACAGGAAGGTGGTTGCTAGAGGCAGCAGGCGTTTTCCCCAGTCCCCTTAGCTCCGAGCAGGGGATGTCTGCACCCCAGTCCATCACTCACTGTAATTGCTGCTGTCTCTGGTGCAGACTTCCAGTCTGTTTTGAGGAGACCAGCGTGCCACAGCATCTCCCTTCAAGCAGTGACATGATATATCAGAGCTTCTTGATATTGCCCTGAAAATCTGCCTTCCTAACCGGCCATCACAGCCTTTGCTGACAACTTCCTAGCCCGTTTGTTTGGCATTTGATCACAGGTTTTTGAAATTATACAAGTCTTCTGAAAGCTATGATCCCCAGAGCAGCTAAAGAGGATTCCCAGACTTTAATCCCCTAACTTGCCCTATAAAAACCACCACTACTGGAAAAAAATCATCACATATGCCATGTGCATTGCAGGTGTACACACATCCTCAGTGATGGAATGAGGTAAAACGCCAGGACCTGGGACAAGACCTCTCCACCCTCCTCCTCACATCTCCTGCTCTGCTCTGAGTACCTCACACGGACCACTCCGCATCGCCCATCGCTCCCACAACTCTCCCAGTTCTGCCTTCAGTGAGATTTTTCACACGTTTAGAGGATACCTCACAAGCAACATCCATTTCCACAGTGCAAAGACGTTTCTGGGGAATAAATTCCCCATCAGAAGGTGCTTTCTGTGGATTGCCATCACCCTGTGTGGAAGTGCAATTCTCCTCCCTGAATTTAGCAGATGGATGCTGACGTCACGGAAAGGTTACATCACAAAATGCTTACACCCTTTGGTGATGGGTGCATGGGATAACCCGGGCTGACAAACAGTTGAAAGGTGTTATCTGCTTACTAATGTATCTACAAACCAATGCATGATGGTCTGAGGAAACCTGGGACCTGGCAGATCAGGAATGGAACTTGGAGGAAAAAGGTTTTCAACATACAAAGTACCTTCAGCCCCTTAGAAAGAAATTCAACTTCTATTATGTGCTGTGGTTTCTGTATCTGTACAAGTTGACCTGCCCTGTACAAGTTGAATAAAACAGAGATAAAGCAATCTGCATGTTATCCCCAGTTGTGTAGAACTGGAGACTGCAGCATGGCAGAGGAGCCACCACACAACTGCAGGGTATTTTGACTGCGTTTCATGGGCACTTTGTTAGCATCACTCCTCAAAAGCCTTGGCTCCACCTCACTTCCTCTGACAGAACCTTTCTCTAAACCTCTTAGGAGTTTTCAGTCACAACCTGTCAGATGAGACACACAGGTTCTGAGCAAACCTCCTGACAGACTGAGCTGCCAGCGCTGCCTCTCCAGTGTGACCAAGCCCGTGCTGAAATAGGGGGTGTGGGTGAGCCCCACACGAACACAGACACAGTGTTACTTTGGAAAGATTAACTCCTCCTCTCTGATTCTTTCTTTCAATATCAGTACATTGGTGTCCAGAAAAAGGACATGTAGCAAGATGCAAATGAAACTCTCTAGGCTGAAATGAAAGCATATTGGGAAAGGCCAAGCTAGAAACACGTGTTTTCACCTACAAAAAGACATCTACTCACCAGCCAGAGTCCCTGTGTCCCAGTGGGGGACAAGGTCTGGTCTTAGAAGGACCAGCAGAGAACCTCCAGTGCCCAAGGACAGCCAAGCCAGGCTCTCAAATAGTGCTGAGCAGGATGAAGAAAAGCTGGTAGGGCTGGTCACTGTGAGAAACCCCAGACATTAACCCATTCCTGACCAAAATCAATAGGATTGCCTGCTGGTGTTGGAGGAGAGCAGTCTGTATTTGCTGGGTCATGGAAGTGATTCACATCTGCAGTCCAGAACAAAATCCTCATCTGACCTGTGTAACAGGATAAACCAGGGAAACAGCTGAAGAACTGACCTCCCTGTGTACCTGCATACCAAGAATCCGGCCACCTGCTCCTCAGCTCATCTATTGTCTCATCAGGGATCCCACACACAAGTTCAGAATGAAACTTTCAGGAACAGCCTTGAAAGGAACAGAGTGGAGGTTCTGAATACACAAGAAGTTGTCATTAAACATTGAACATGCCAGGGACAAGGCAGGTATGGTCACTGCTTGAAAGAACTGGAAGCCACTCAAAGGGAAAGAGGAGGATTTCTCCTTCCATATACCACTCACCTCCCCATACATACACAGCAATCCACCCAGCACAGCTAATCCCAGCCTGTATGCTGTATTTTGGCTGTTGTGACTTAACATGCACCATTCAATCCATGAATGGGAGGAACACAGAGCTACAATTTTTTATACCCACTGAAATCCCAGTATTTACAGTATTTTTAATACAATGAGGTTAAACCCCAGCACTTAACAGCATTCCCAGTGAGGGGACATTTATAACCCAAGTAACCACTTCCACTAGAGCAATCAACAGCTGTCAGATGAGAAGTGCATTGGCAAGGCTTGTTTAAATATTCAAAGTGATCTGCAGAAGATCCCAGTATCACTAGAGATGATACATGAATAACAGTGGATAATATGATGTAATTACAGGGATTATCCCACCCCTGGGACAAAAAAAAAGTGAAATTCAAGCACTCTTTAATCTCACTGGGACAGAATGAACTTGATGATAACCATATTTTGTTCAAAAGAATTACTTGTACTAATTAAGAGATGAAGGTGGCAGTTCAGAATCTATTCCTGTCATTTCAGATGTCACATCAATCTATTCCACTGAGAAAATAACAATCAAAATGCTTTTGCAGTCCCAGCAAGCCAATTTGTACTATAAAATCACTTTTACACAGCTGATTATTATGGCTTTCTTCTTTTAGGCACTCTAGTGAACCAAGATTGCCACCTATACTGAGCAAGGGCAAGTGTATTTATAAGAGAAATACAACTTTAAGAGATGCACAGAGTTCATGTGAAGTCACATCACACGTTTTAGGTGGCAATAGAGTGTCCAGGAGCTGGGTTGGGAAGCAGCAGGATGCAATTCATAATACTTAAAGTATACAAAGGTACAAACATGGGCCCACATGCCAAGTCCCATGGTGTACTCATCTTAGGCTCCTAAATGTTTCTGTGCATCCCTGGGATGTTGAAAGCAGGAGATGCATGCAGCTGCATGGAAGGACCATACTTCTTCCCCAACTTCAGCTGCACTGTTTCCAATGGTGAAATCTAAAGATGCATCCTAGAAACAGCTCGTGGAAACAGCCTGGGACTTAACTGTGGCTTTATCCCCACGTTTCCCACGGCAGGGCCTGCAGCCAGCACGCTCACACTTACCTGGGAACGTGCTGCAGGAGCACAGTGCTGAGATGGGAAGGCTGCACATGACTCAATATGTGGCAGTTGCTTTTGCCTCGTGTCATGCATGAAATGCCCACTGAAGATAACAGTATTGATCATTCAAGTGCTATGGACCAGGAATCACAGTAAGTTCCTTGAGAAGCTCAGAGATCTGCTCTAGTCTGCTCCTGTTTACAGCCCTTTCAAAGACAACAGATGAGAGGCATTTATTTGGTCATCACAATTCCTGAACAAGAGAACTACTGCAAATACTTACCTACAGATCTACAGTATAAAAATAATACAGCAGCAACCATATACTGATATAGGTGCACAGGCAGCACTGCCTACCTTACTTCTGCCAACCCTCCCAATACCTTACATTCCCTCTCAAGTCCTCACACAAGGCAATCCAGCCTGTGTGTAGATAGTGCAAGAGAACTTACACATCATTTCTCAGCCTTTTGGCATCTCTGGAGAAGAAGCAATTAGGAATTGTACCCATTTAGGGAGTCAGCCCGTGGATTTCATATGGTGGAAGTCCCTCTGTTGCACCTGCAGCGTTGCATCCAGCTCAGGGGTCCCTGGGATAAGGAGGATGCAGAGCTGTGGGAGCAAGTCCTGAGGAGCCAGAGAGATGCTGCTGCTCTGGAGCTTCCCTGGCAGGGTTCAAGGGCAGGTTGCATGGGGCTTTGGGCACCTGGGCTGGTGGGGGTGTCTGTGCCTGTGGCAGGGGAGCGCTGGGGGGCTCAGAGGTCCCTTCCCACCCACACCAGTCTGGGATCCTGTTGTTTAACTGGGGGATTGTATGAAAGAAACAGAATAAAATCCCATTACCAGGTGAAGCATCCGGGGTGCAGACAACGGTGTCGTGCCCAAGCAGCACATGTCCCTAAGCTCCTGGCAGCTCCTCCGAAGTCAGGCACATAGAACTGAATGAACACTTCTGAGCTCTCAAGACAGTTCATAAATACTGCAAAAAGGGCACATTTCAACCTCATTATGCCTGGGAGAAGAGGCATGACTAAAACTGTGTGCTGGGTTCAAAGATGGGATTGCAGGAGGTGCCACCCTACAGTATCGTTCAGCAGACAGCCAGGAGATTCTGAGAGGGGGAGTTTGAGGGCTGGTAAGTGTTTACAGTGAAGACAATCAAGCACAAGCAGGCTGCCCACAAAGGCTGTAGGATGTCAGAGATGTTCAACACCTCAATGGACAAGAAACCTTGATTCTAAGTAAATACCATCATGATGGACAAGAGGAAATTATGAGGTCTAAGTAAAAAAAGAACCCAAACCAAAACCCCTCAAAGCAAAAAGCAAAACCCAGAAAAAAAAAACCCCAAACCAACCACATAAAGGTCACAGTACCAGTAATTATGAGTTAATGCCCTGCAGTGGACAACAGAAAAGAAAAATTAAATGCAAAGGATATTCTCCTTACTTCTGTAGAGGTAAAAAAACTACAAGGGACACTCTACTCACCAAGAGCTAATAAAAGTTTTGGGTAATCTGTGACAAGCTTTTGAATTCTGGCCATCCCCAGCAGAGCAGAAGACTGATGCAGTTATTTTTCGCTGAAGGAAAAAAATGTTGTCTAAAGTTTTGGTTGCTTAATCTATAAAAAGAATTCATCCACCTTGATGGATACAGGAGAAGTCCCATGAGAAGGCTATAAGACATAAGCAAGTCTGGTGGAACATTGATCCTGACTTTGTCAAAAATCAGACAGACAAAATCCTCAAAGCTGTCAAGGAAAAAAAATGCCTTCCTGTGAGCTGGCTCGTTTGGCAGTGGCAGGGGGCCAGGGTGGACTGAGAAAGGCATTAGAATTTCTCTGACCAAGTGCATCCATTTTATCACCCCTGAAGTGTCAAACAATCCAACTCCCAAAGGCATCTTTTCTGGCAGCTTTTAAAACAAAAACAAACAAACAAAAAAAAACCACCCAACCCCTGAGCCCACAAAGTAACAGCTGCTCAAGTTGTTACCAATCCATTTTCCCTTTTTACTGAAGTCTAAACATGGTCATTTTTCCACACACCAACCTTTCCTTCTCAAGCCACCATTCATAGGAGCAACAAGAGATTTTGCTCCTTGTTTGGTCTAATCACATCTATCCTATTTCAGCAGCTCATTTCTTTGCTCAGTTTAATAGAAGCTACAAAACAAGGAGGAAATCTATTTGCACTGGGTCAAAATAATTATTTTAATTACCACAGTCAGCAGGGATGAATGTGGACAGCCATGGAAGCTGTGCATGAAGTAATAACCAAGTAGTTATTATTTGAGTGAAATAACAACCGATAAGGAAGAGGATTACCATCACGTGGATACAATCAATCCTTTTCCCTCCTTAAACTCCCTGGCACGTGCAGAAGTTATCAAATGTCTGATTTACTAGACAGTATCCACACATATAATTACTTATCCACATAAAATAGTGTCCATGGTTTAGGAGCAGTCAAAACATTACAGTTGTTATCCCATCACACAGAAGGGGTCGGTTTTGCTGCCCCTACAAGTGCTTAAGTTGCAGTGCAACGTCTGCGATAAACTCTCCAGGGGAAAAACCCAGCAGAAAACCTACAGCCACACCCAGCTTCCCAGTGTTAATATTCACACCCCAGTTTAAAATTCCCCTCCCATAAATACTCACTGTTGCCTACTCTGTTGTGGTGCTTCGCTGCTGTCTGGGGTTCAACCGTGACATGCAAATGTCCTGCCCAAAAAATTAGTTGCTTATTCCCTTTTCTCACCCCACTCCAGACACTCACCTCCACCTGAAGTTACCTCTGACAGTGATATTTTATCATCTCCCTCAGGATGGGAAAGGGAAAACATCCTGAGCTGCTGGATATATAGAATATGGTAATTAAATGATTTTACGTTCTAATTCTGACACACCACCACAATAGCCATCAGATTACATGATCTTTAAAGTTCCTCGCTTGATCCTTAAAGCTACTTGTAAATCTTATTGAGTAGAATAAGTCACTCCAAATTAAGCCACCTTCTTAGGCACCAGTAAGGAATATCTCAGTATGATTGATTAGGAACACTTTTATTGATTGATAACTGTGGGTAAACTTGCCCAATTTTTGGCATAAAACTTCAGTTCCTAGAAGAGAGGGAAACCATTTCCTGTCAATTAGTGTGAACTGCACTGCTGAAAGTATTGGTCAGAGAGCGGGAGCAGAACAGCCCTTGGCCCTGTGCAAGCACTGCTCAGCAGGGGCCAGAGCATCCCTGTGGTACCAGTGCTGTTCCAAAATGCAGCCCTGTGCCGGCTGCTGTGAAGAACATGAGCTCTGTCCCAGCCAGAGCCAGCCCACAGCCCCACAGCGCAGTCTGGGCAATGAAGGGAGCAAGGGGGATTCATTTTCACATCAGGGACCCAGAGGCACAGGCATTCGGATGCCTCTGCCCTGCTCATCACCTGCCCTGCGCAACAGCAGAGCCCCTGTGCCATGACAGCTTCCCTGGGAGGGGGCAACCAGCGCCAGCATCCCCAGCCCCGCACACACCTTGCACCTCACTGCCTGCTCCTGCCCTCCAGGAGTCAGCACCCACCTCTCCCCAGCTACTCCCTCTGTGCTGCAGGCTGGCACCCAGATCAGAAGGGCATTCCTCCCTTGCCACACTGCTACTCCAGGTCCCATCCTCAGCCTTCCGATTCACCGCTTCGCCCTCTGGTAATGTTACATTACCCTATTATGACGTCCTCACTAGTGCTTTTCTAGGCTGCGCTGCAAAAATTCTCAGTTTCAATTAGCATTCTTGCATATTATCCTAAGTTCTCTTCTTCAGCAGGAAGTCATGACTGTGTTCTAAGTTCAAACTAGCGCGTCTGTCCATCTGAAGTCCAAGCAAGTCCCCTCTTCTGACAGCCTGTGGTGGACGCGAGGACTGCAGGTGAGCAGATAGTCATGGCTGTGCGTGCTAGAGCACTCCGGAAAGGTCTTCTGCAAGTGCCCAGTGTTAGACATATGGCTATTCCTGAGGTAGATCTTGACTTAATGTAATAGTTTGGAATGAAAAAAGAAAGGGGGATAGGGATATATATATCCTTACTTGTTCGTGAGCTTAGTCTAGAGGGCAGGTGAGGCTCAATAAACCTCAAAGGAATGGCAGGAAGCAAAGAAGTGAAGAAGAGGAGCACTCGCCGCCTCCCCATCTGTGCAACAGATCCCACCGGGACGGAGATCCACATCACACGCAGCCTCTCCATAATTACAGGTCGAGGGATTTCAGCAACAAACAGCGTGCGGGCTCAGAGGCCTCGCCGGACGGGGTAGTTGAGATGCTTTGGATGCCTGCAGAGCCTTTGAACTAGAAAATTCTCTTTACGAGCGGCCCCCGGGAAGAGTTACCTGGCAGAGGAGCTCGGCTGACGACGGTGCAGAAGCATACAGATGGCAACGGCTCCACAAGCCTCTCCCCACCCGCAAAAACACAGGGTTTAAAGGGAAATTGCTTGTGATTGCCAAGGGCCTTCACAGAGCTGCCTGGCCTGCAGGCCTCTCCCGAGCCCACCGCCGTGGCAGGGAACGCTCCCCGCCGCTGCTGCTCGATGCAAGGAGCTAAACGTGTGTCTACATGGATCCCAATTAAGATTAAAACTTAAAAGGAGGACACCAGGCAGGTGAACAGTGGGCAGATGTTCCAGGCTGGTTTCGAAGGGCTGCAGGAAGAACACCTGTCAGGGCTTGACAGAAATGGGGCAGAACTCTCTCCGCTCTAAGAGGCAAGGAGAGCTGGAAAGATGTGTCTTACCCTCTCCTCTTCCTTTTGAGACCTGCCTGACACCAGCGTAAAGGCAGAGATGACACAGTAAAGAGTTTTTAAAGATAGCAGCTGGCAGCAAGCTTGTAGCCTGTTGAATTGTCTGAACTGAACATTAGCTCTGTCTCTACCTGGTTAAATATGAATAATACCTTTCTGTACTTGGGAAGGATCTTTGGGGATCATACTTCACAAACAACTCGCCTCAAAGTGCTCAGTGGTGCCTGGAGGACTGACACAGCCTATAGAGAAGATTAAGAGTACCTAAAATTGAGCGATGGCCCTCCTGTACATACAGGTATGGGCCTGTTTATCCCCACTACCCCTGCTCAGGGTAAGGACAACTTAGGAAACAGCCATTAGAACAACCAGAGTTGTAACCTGCAGATAAAACCCTCAAAGGCAGCACACACGTGTGTGTGTGGTGGGGTAGCATCACCATCCCTACCACAGACTTGAAGTTTCTACATAGAAAACTTCTATACTCACAACGTGCCTCTACCTTAATTCAGTGGGTATTAGTTTAAGGTGAAACTTTGTTTGTGCAAAACTGTCACAGCTTGAGTCTTTCCCCTTGGTGAGTTGAGGTAAATACCAAATTCTGAAAGAAAGTGAGGTAATTGCACCACTGAAAGCAAACACAATTATTTATCATTATATCTTTGCCTGTGACAGAACCTCTTTCAGATTTTAATTAATTCCACTTAACATTTAAGCATCCTATATATCTACAAACATGAATTTAATTCAAAGTTGGTGTTTATTAGCAAAATAATTGTGCTTATTACTTAAGCATAGTGCCTAGCTGGCATTCAGCCCAGATTGGACTTTTATCTCTATTGTATCTGCAGAAAGATTTGGACCCACTATCTGCAAAAGCAGATGTTTTATCAATTAGGAAGAGCTTCACCCAAACCCCAAACCTACTCTCCAGCCTGTTACAAGTATTTTGAGATGAAATGACCATGCACAGACCCCAGGAGATGTGAACCACAGCCAAAAATCGAGTGGGTGGATGTAGAAGAGGACAGACAAGGGGCCAGCAGAGATGCAGAGGTTCAGTTCTCACAGGGAAGGGGCACTGCAGGCATGGAAAGGGAAAAAGAACTGATTTTGAGGTGATTAATTCCAGTTGTGGCTTTTTTTGTTTCCACAAATATATTTTTAAAAAACTCACCATGAGCTGAAGGCCAAAGAAACTGCACAGCCAGCCCTGCCTATAAACACATTCAAAGCAAAGCAAAACAAACCCTTTTGTGCCATTAAAGCAGTAATGGGGAATTACAGACAAGCCACAGTGTGGGGACTGGGGTGAAATTCATTCATTTTAATGCTGTTAAGAACAAGTTTCACAGGAAAACCCAGTTTAATCTGCCAGATGACATCATCCCACTTCCCATATTGCATATACCCTAAGTGTTCATGATCAAGCACACAATAATAGGCTGTGCTGCTGCATTGGTTCAGAATAACTTCAATGTCCACAGAAGTGCTACAGTGCCCTAGAGAATAAATAAATATATATAAAAATCAAGCTTTCAAAGGGTATGTGACAGATTATTCTGAAAGGAATTAATTGGTATTCTAATGTCATTATGCTATTGGGATGTTTTCCAAAGACTAGTCCATCATCTTACACAGCTACAGCAACCCCCAAAGTCTGATTTTCTACTTCCCACGATCTCCCAAGGAGCTTTCAGTAGATACTTTCCAAGTATTGCACTAGAACCCGGGTGCATTGATTCCTGAGGGCACTTTCACAGTAGATGTGGTTTTGGAGGAACTGTTGAGAATGTATCAGTGTTTTTTTAGAATTAACTGCCTGGTATTTTTATGCACAAGGTGGGATGGGAGGAGGAGGAGGGAAGGCAAGTTCACACGTATCAAGAGTGGCTGGTTTGCAAACATGTGAAAGCCCTTAAACTCTATTTCTGGAAGGGTTGGTAGCCAACATGCCAGCTGGCTGGAGCTCTGCCTGGAGTGGTTATTTCTTAATGGGTGTTTTTTTTAAGTGAAAGCCCTGAAAGACTCAAGACACATAGGGAGCACAGTGAATTTGGGGGTTTATCCAACGCCTATCAAAGTGTGTCAGCACAAGCCTTTACAGCCTTTACATCCTTATTAAATGCCTGGTATCCTCCTCACACACACACACTGAATATTGTTTCCATAACTAAAGGACTATTAGATCATTATATTTATTAAAAGCACATTTCATATACCTTTCATTAACATAAATATGTTGTTGCCTTGCACAAAACAATTCTGCTCTGTAGTACAGTAGCTTGCATTATTCCCTACAGAAATGGCTTTAATTTGATGAACAGATGCAACATGGCACATCAATCGGTGAACTGTGCAGACCCAGAAACAAATCCCAGAACTTCACCCCCTCTGCACCATCTCTCCTTGCCTGGCCTGGTAAGAAAGGGCCACATTATTCCCTCAGAAAAAAATGAATGTAATTTTTTTTCCATTCCTTATTTTCATTTGTTCCTCAGCTGCACAGTGATGAAGGTCCACAGAGTTTGAGGAAAACTGACTTGCTGCCAGTTTGACATGAATGTTAAGAACCATCTGCTTTTGAAATGACTCTTCCTTTCCCTCTTTAATAATTCACTTCTGGTGATCAAATACATCCTTCAATTTGGTCTAGCAGGGGTTGGGGGCAATAAGAGAAAGAAAAGAGTGCATCCATCCATAAAAAGAGCTAAGACACTGAAAATTTTTCTTTGTAATTTGGTGCTGTGATTAGGCTCACACAGAGCTGGACCATCAGACAAGGGAGAAACTCCTGGCACATTCCATGAGCTCCAGATGTGAATCCCAGATGTAAAAGCCCTTTCACCACAAGGCTGCCTTGACTTTGTATCCATGATAGCCCATGATCAAGACTGGGAGAAAAACCACAACAGATGAAACCTTCAGATGTGTTTCATGAGGGATCAGCCACCGTGGAAGAGATCTCAGCTGCAGGAACAGCTCCATAAATCTTGATCAGCTCCTCGTTCACCTGTACCCTCTGATCTCAGAACAAGACAGATGTCTGCATTACACAGGTGCCTGGTTTGCTCTGGCTGCTGTGAGGATGTCAGAGATTAACCTGTCCCTGGAATTTTAAATAATTGCCTTTCTGGGTCAAGATCAAGGTGCACAAATAGGGGGAATAAAACCTGGCTGTTCTGCAGTTAAGTGGAGCATTAAAAGGAAGGGTAAAAGGCTGGGAAATCCCAGAGCTGCAAATTGCTGGAGGCTGGGATAGCCCATTGCTGCAGCAAGAGCCTTTTTTTTGAATTTTTATTAATGCCCCAAAGGCCTCATCTGTATCTTCTTGCAAATACACTTATCTCCTTTTCTCCCTGCTCAAACAGACAGGTGTTAAGTCTTTCCATTAAAGCCAAGCAAAATTATATCCATTTAGTTGAAGAGGACACCTACATCACAAAGCTTGTCAGTAAAGAACCAGGATGACCTGAGGGTCACGAGTGCATTCAGTGGTCCCTACACAAAGCAGCTGCCAGGGTCCTCATTGGGTTCTTTGCCTTCCCTGTTTGGAGAGGGCGATGTGTTTTACCATCACCATACACAACATACTCAGAGGTAAACACAACTTAGAGTGTGAGTATCCATACACACAGGGCACGTGAAGTGGTCAGGAGGAAGTCAGGCGTTTTCAATGGAAACCTCTAACTTCAGATCAGAACAAGAATCAAAATCACATCTAGGGATCAAGCCCAGGAAAACAAGTGAGCTGAGAACTTTTGGGTTGTTTCAGACTAGGTGAAAAATTTACATTCCAGTTCCTAATGAGCACCACTGAGGCAAACGCTCGAGCTCAGCTTTCCATTCAAGTTTCCTTCGCAGAACAGAGCACACACAGGTCCTTCTCCTTGCTGAGCATCCCTCTGCCAGGCAGGGTGAACCAGGAATGTCACAGAGAGCATCTTCCCCCACTCAAACAGAGCAACTCGCAGCTAAACTGCCCAGCCAGGAAGGACAAGTGAGAAAAATCAAAGAGAAAAATGACTCAGGCAGGGAACAGGTTGAAGCCCCTCAATGCTTCAGCTAACATCATGTTTACAACAGATCCCTCAGACACACAAGTGAATTGTATAACAAGGAAGGGGCCCTTATGAAGTATTTAAATGCCAATATATATTTGAAGAACATCACCTTACGAGGGGAAAACATACCAAGATTGCACTTCAATATTTTATGGTACAAGTGAAGCCTGAAGATGTTACCATCTCTTAGTGTTTATAACAATCCTTAATTGACAAGCTGACCCGTAATGCCAAGGGGGAGCAGCACAAAGAAAGGAACAATGGTGGTTTAAGTAAAATCAAGGCTCAGGTTGAGTGTTTGCACTGAACATCAATCCCCTGTCACGGTGCCCCCAGGATTGGGCCCTGACTGGCATTTTTCACCCTCCGATGTTAGAAATATGCCCAATGCCAGAGATTAAAGAGTACTTGGTCACATGAAGAGAGGAAGAGAGGCCATTTCTAGAACACATATCCTACATTGATTTAAATTGATATTAGTCTCTTGAATGATTAAGAATCATATTAATTGTTAATGCCTGAAATTAACATAACAGCTAGAACTAAGGATAACAACCCCTCAGAACACCCCTGGAAAAGACAAGGGAAGTGTCTCCATGAACTTGCCTGTCAGTAGCCCATCCGTACCATAACTACAGACACCCACAATCAGACAGAACATATAATTAATCTATTCAATTAAACAGACACAAGTCAGCTGCAACTCTCCAAATTAATAAGTTCACACCAGCCTCCATTGCCCTGCAAGAGAACAATGTTTACATATTAATCTGCAGAGTCTGCAGGGACTTACCATTGATTAATAAACCCTTTATAGAGCCAACATGAATGCAGCCTGACTTGGCGTTCAGTGGTGCCCACTGCAAGGAGCAGGTTGCTGTGAGCACGGTGTACCAGTGGAGCCTCATCTCAAACACACACAGATCACGTGCTGGAAGAGACCCACGAACAAGCTCAAATGAGGATTCATTTACAACTGGCAATAAATACTACCCAAAATCCACTTCCACAGCACGCTGTAGCCACTCTCTGCTATTAAAGAGATGCTTCCCCCTTGTTTATCACTTTTATTTAACGCTGTCAGTCCTCAGTTCAAAGACCTGGTACCAACGTACCCATGTTTGTCATTCTGAGGGTAAAACCTTGACTCGCACTCACAAGAGAGCCAGGATAATCCATCAAGCATTAGGTACAGCCCAACAGCGACTCAGCACCAGCCAGTTTCCCACTGATGAACAGCTCTGTACAACACTTCCTCTTGCCCGGTGTTTGACCCACTTGAAGTGTGTTGTACCCAGAATTTACAGAGGAATTGCTTAAGCAGCTCAGTACAATATACCTTTGTTCCACATAATATAATTCACAGAAGTTATTTCCCAGGATGATTTAGGGAGTTGCACGATGCAGTTACAGCGTTAACATAATGGCAGAGTAAAAAAGAAATTAGAAGCTATAACCACTGGAGGAGAAATATGTTTTCAGATGTGATTCGCAAACAGACAGTGAATCAATGAGGCAGGGAGACATGGGGATACTTCCCCAGGAAAGGCAGCCAGGGAACTGAAAGCAGGGCATTCAACGAGGTGTTGTGCTCCTTTACTGACGCTTGCACGGGCTGGCTGCACCCATTAATCTCCCAACTACTCACTGTTGAATCCTCAAAGTGATTAGTATCAGACTTTATTTCTCTTTATTTCTGGGGTTGGGTTTGTTGGTTGGTTTTTGTTTGGGGATTTTTTTGTTGTGGTTTTCTTTCCCTACTCAGCCTGAATTACTTCACACTAGTCAATGGAGTTACTCCCCTGAGTATGGCCACACTGTGCTGCAGCACTGTGCCAGCGCCAGCACCTGAGGGTGACACCTTCACACTTGGCTCACAACACACCTCACCTGCTTGCCCACACACGTAACCCATGAGCACGTGCCCCTTGGCTTTCCAATACACATATTCAATTGGATACTTACTAAAGGCTTTCTTCATGCCCAGGCATGCAATTTGAATTCCACTCTGACTTTACTCACGCTTCCAAATTCACGCTGAGACATTTGAAATAGCACATGGTAATTGCATATTAAAGAGAGGCAGTCAGGCAATGACAAACTCAAATATTATAGGTACCAGAGCCTTAATAATGGTGATAAAGGAGTAATACAGATACTAAAATTAATTTCAGTAAATCACACGTGCTTTACAGAGTAACTTCAGAGATGCAGCAAAGGGCAGTCTGGCAAAACATGTTTAAATTCCAGGGGGAGTGTACTGAATATTATTGGACAATAACAGACTAAGTGCACATCTTTTTATTGCTAGCAACATTTAACACTAAGTATTCATTCATTTGCAGGGAGCAGAAAGTGCTGGGAGTAATCATGCCATTTTCAAACTGCCAAATACATCCCAGGTGCCTGCACCAAGGCTGCTTAGAAGCCACTTTTCTATAAGCAATGGAAATATTTGTTTGCATATCACTGCTCCACTGCAGGGCCACACTGCTTTCCATTCAGAGGTGTGAGAGGTGAAATCCCAACCCAACAAAGCCAAGGGCAAAATGATACTGCTTTAGCCTCTGCTGCATTACAAAATGTTACAGAGACTGGCCTGAGTCAATCTGATGGACTGGATCAATCTCAGTAACCCTCCTACAGAATAATAATTTAACACAAACAAAAGCCCCCCTTTCTTTTCCTCCTTCTGGGTTTTTTTTTTTTATATTAAAAAAATATACAGCCATAGGGCACTATAAGTCAACAGTGGGGGGTGGTGAGCTTCCCAACAGTCCCGAGGGCACACAGCAGCAGCAGTCCCAGCAGAGATTTCAGAACAGCATTTAACAGTGACGTACACTCTTGTGGGAAAGGTATGAGCTGGTGGAAAGTCATTTCCTGAATAACTCTGGGCAGCCTGAACTCCAGAGAACACAGATGGATGATTTAGTTAATGCATACATTGAAGCTCTGTACATCTTATCCAGGACGTGTTCACTTTGGAGTCAACTTTGTATTGTGGTCAAGAGAAATGCTGGGAAAATGAAGTATTAAACACAGCAATTCCTATCAGAATTGGGTAAAACTTTCCCCTGCGTGTCAAAGACACTGAGCTGTCAGTACTCTAAAAATAATAAAGACAGATCTCAGTTCCTGGCAAATCAGGCTGACACAAAAAACTTGGATATCAGTGTAAAAGAGGAGGAGAAAAAAATAAAAATCAATGTCAATCCATTTCTTCACTCAGAAGCGACAATCTAACAAGACAATTCAAGCTTGAGCCCTGGAAATGATTCCTGTGCATTCCTTGTGTTCTGGAAGAAACCAAACCAAAGGGATCCTGTTCAAAACTACCATTTTCCTAACTGAAATGTCCGGAATTCCTCTGTTATTTCCAACAACAACAAGCACAAACCTGCAACGGATCCTCCAGCTAAAGCTGGTTTTGTGAGGGGAGAAAGCCCACAGGAACAACTGCAACAGACCCAAGGCAGAACGATTTCATCACAGGGCAGGACAACTTGTAGGGCAGCCTATGGTCTCCACAATTATGATTTTACACAACCTTTTTTTAAAGCTTTTAGACAAGGAGGGATGTTTCACCGCAGCGAGAGCTGCTGAAGCTTTGCCTAGCTGATATTCCATAACCAAGGGAGAAAGACAGGCACCACTAGAAGTTTCCTTCCTTTATCAGCCCTGAAAGCCAGGGCAAGGTTAGGCTCAAAAGGAAGAATCCCATCTTTAAGCACTAACATCTCGATGATGCCCAAAACAAATATGATTCTGCAGCTGTCTCAAAAATAACAAATCTAGTCAGGAAAACTGTGAGAGAAGAATAGCAATTCAGTAACTCAGAGAGTTAAGGACACCAGGAGAAGCCTTTTTGATTAAGAGCAGGTCTTGCCTCTGCATAGCCTGGGAGACATTCAGCAGTTCCAGCTCCTGCTCCTTGTGCTTTCCAAGGCAGCCGGACTGCTCTCATGCATTACACTGACCAGAGACAGAGGGCACAAGCTGCCCTTTCCACCAAGTAGCCTCAACTGCTGAACAAAAGCATCAGTCTCAGCTGCTGCTTTGCCCCAGGTTGAGAAGCTCAGACTTTGAACAATCTGACCTCTGCATCACCATCGCTTCGACCAGCCACCCGCAACCCAGGCTCTGCAAACCAGGCTCCTCAGCACTTGCCTCTAACTACTCCATGGCACCTTTCCCAAAGGTCACCAGGGATTGTTCCATACCTATTTTAACCTTTTAACATCTTTGCATGGAGGGTAAAGCCACAAGTTTCCCTGACTGGCCTTGAGCGGTGAAACACAGCCAAGGACTGCCACACGTACCTGGAGTGGGAGGCGGCAGCTTCAGTGATCCCCATGGCTTTAAAAACGAGTCCAGACCTAATAAAGCTTAAGAATGGGAAAAAACCCATAAGGGGAGGGGTCTTGGTTGGGTGAGCCAAGACTTTCCAGCCACACACACACACTTAGTGGTTAAACTCGCTATTAGCTGTGCAGAGCTCATAGTCTGTCATCCCACCTCTCCAGCCATCCTCTGGTGGATCAGCACAAAGCCACAACAGCTCACAGGGTGACATGGGCAATAATTCAATTAGCCTGGCTGAACTGAAAGTTGTATTTTGTCTCAATAAAGCAGTATTTTGGACTGTAACCATTTCCTTTGGCTGCTTAAAAAGCAACTTGCACATAACAACATGAGTGGTCAAAATAGAAGAGTGATTTTTAACTGGATTGTGGAGAGAAACTGAGAATGTTATTTTTTTTTTAAAGAATGAAATCATTAATAACTTAGAAAAGCCTTGCTCAGCTGGGACTGCTTTTTTTAGCCTTGTAAAAGGTGTAGCTCAATTTACCTTAGTCCCCTCAAAAGGGTCACAGTGATGAGCGATGACACAGAACCTGGTCTTGAGTCTAAGCCTTTTAAGTGGAACACAAAAGCTATTCTCTTGCTTGACTGACAGCAAATAAAATAGCAAACGAGTTAAAAAACACACGGTATCATTTGTGTGTCTACACTACCAGTGAAAGGAATGGAGAATTCTGAACAAACTCCTCAGTCACATGCAGCATTGCTCCAGCCACTGCAAATCATCCTGTGCTCCCTCAACAGGCAAGAGGTAAAGTGGAAGTTGCACTGATGGTGCTCTCCAGATGGGCAAATAAAGGATATCTTTAATGGCTTTATTGCTAAAAGGCAGGGACCAGTCCAGCAGCAGAAAGCTTCAGTGGAAAACCCAACTCTGTTTACAGGTCAGCTGCTCCACACATCAGCTCAAGAAAACAGCGATAAGAAAACATCCTGCCACTGCCTCTATCAGAGTTTCTTTTGAGGAAGAGGAGTTTGAATGCTCTGTATATGTTTATATCAGCGTGGACTGGGAGAAACTTCCTCGTTAATTATTTAATTTTCAAATCTGAATTGTTCAGCCTAAAGAGAAGGCTGTGGGGGCACCTCATTGCAGCCTTCCAGTCCCTGAAGGGAGCAGAGAAACAGGAGGGGAATGGGCTTGTTAAAGGGTAGGGCAGGACAAGGGGGGATGGATTAAAGCTAAAGGAAGGAAGGTTTAAATTAGATCTTAGGGGGAAGTTCTTTCCAGAGAGAGTGGTGAGGGGCTGGAACAGGCTGCCCAGAGAAGGGGTGGGTGCTCCATCCCTGGGGGTGTTCAAGTCCAGGTTGACTAGGGCCCTGGGCAACCTTGTGTAGCTCCAGGCCTGGAGGTTGGTGTCCCTGCCTGTGGCAGGGGGTTGGAGCTCTGTGATCCTTGGGGTCCCTTCCAACCCATGCCATTCTATGATTCTATGTAGCATTTTGAGATCTAAACCATTTTGCATTGTCAGGCTACACAGAAATAGTTCTAACAGGGTATTTCTGGCCACGAAAGGAACAGGTTGCTTGTTTCCAGATGCATTATCAAAACATGAGGGATGTGTATCCATGAAGCTTGAACCATGAAATTCAATGTTCACTGAAAAACTGGTCCAAGGATTTGCTTTCATCCAAGATAAAACTACTACATCACCTAGAAAAAATGTTTCAAATGCGTATGTATATATACACACATAATACTTTAATTAGGTTGCTTCTGGTTTAGAATCCCACATGAATCAAGCCCAAATCAGAAATGCAAACCCCCTTTTTGTGTTCAGACCCAGATTCAACAAGGTATACAAGCCCAATCCTTCCACTGGTTATTGGACTTCACTTCTCCAGGCACGCTGAGCATTAATACTTCAGATAAAATATACTTCAAGCTTCCAGCTACATGTAAGTTTAATGTTAAGAATACATGTAAACGTCACACAGAACTAAGTCCTAGCTTACAATTTATATTCAAAATGCAGGGAGGTTTAAACAGAAATGCAACCCATTATTGAGTTGCTATTCCCACCTAAACTCAGTCTTATATTTGTAAGCCACCCGAATCAGGGGCGAGATGCTCCGAGAGCTTTTCAAGCATCTTTGTTATAAGACAATACTGGAATCATGAATAAGCAAAACCTGTGGTATTGTGGTGAGCAAACAGCAGAGAGAGGATATTGCAGACATATCGCTCTTGACAGGGCTAAGCAATAGGTGATACAGATAAGTGAGGTTGGAATAAAATATGATTAAACCAGTCGTTTCCATTCCATTTTGATTTAAGAGAACAAAGTGCAAACTATTCATCTTCTGTCTAGAGGCAGTAAATCAACTGATAAAGAAAAGTGAAAAGTAAGTGGGGTGCCAGGAAAATCAAATCATCATGTGCTGGAAAACTGCTTATGGAAAGGAGGGAAATGGGATTAAATAACAATGCAGGAGCATTGACCCTAGGCATCATCAGAATTTATGCAAGGTTACCACAGGCACAAAAATTAACATGAACAACCAAGCACAAAAACGAGGGAAGAAAAGAGTAAATATCAGGAGAGAGGAGATATAATGGTGCAGCAGAGTTTAGGTCACCTCTGGGTCTCAGGCAGGTTCCCTGTTTATTTTTCTTTTGACTCTGCCAGCGTATCATAGAAGTGATGTGTTTTAAGAGAGCTGCTGAAATACCACCCCTATGAAACAGCCACATGCTGCTGGGGTTATCCAGGAGAAAAAGCACCAGCAACTTCCCTCTCCAGGTTTCTGAGGATGGCTACAGCCAATGCTTATTCCCATTTGGTACCAGTTTGAAGGTCAGCAACTGTTACTCCCAAAAGGTGGAATCCATCACCCTAAGCCCAGGGAGGTCTCACCCAGCAAGAGCAGTCAGCCTGTGTGAACCCAGCACACTTCCTAGCTCTCACTATGTGAAAAATCAGTGAGAATAAGGGAGAAAAAACCCAACCAAACCCCAAACCCTACACTTGGCTGGTTCATTTGCAATTCCAAACCCACCACATCAACAAAACCACTTAGTCTGGGACTGAAATTATTTTATAATCCCCATCCTAAGACATTTTTCCTTTCAAAGATTCTACTTTTCCCTATTCAGTTGCACATGGTTTGTATTTATTTGCTGTAGGACGGACTATCTATTCACATAGTGTTTGCCAAATCTGCTTATCTGTAGGGGTTTTATACCAAAAATAACTGGTGAGTAGAAGCCTTCCCCTCTTTGTCACAGGAAATGGCTGAGGAGCCTTTCAGGAAAAGCTTTCATGTCACCTTAGGAACTGCAGGAAGATCGACACCACACAGTAGACTTTCTTCCAACTACAAGTAGATTCTAATCCAAAAAATCCTCAGTGCTTAATTGGGGTGGGTTTTCTTTTTCCCCTCTTCCCAAGCTTCAGGGTTATACTCTGAACACCCTGACATCATACCAGCAGCCCTTACCATGTCCTAACTTGCTCTACTTTGCCTAAGCATGCATGATGAGCAGTTCAGGAGACGTGTCATCATCTGCAGCCGTATGAATGCCCAGGCAGCTGGTCCTTGTTCAGGGATTACCCTTTCCCTCACACTCATTTCAGCACAAATCAGAGAGCCATATACTTAACCTAGGGCACAAAGCCTCAAGTCTGCCAGACACCCCTACCCAGCACTGCTTCCATCTCTGCACTCTCAGGAGGCTTCTTTCCTCTTCCTCTGAGGGTATTTAAGAAAAAACATTTAGTTGAGAAGTCTGGATGCTGCAAGATACACCACTATTACGTTCCCTAAATCCCCAAAAATCATAATTCCATTAAAACACACCACTTCATGCTGCAAACATTCCCTGCTCGCTTCTGCCTGTGCTGCTGCATGCAGACAGCACCGCAGCACGACGTAGCATTTCTTAAACTCACAGGATGAGAAAGTCTTAGTGTTTTAAATGAAATCATTACACAGAGGTTAGAATATAATAGTGAACTACTGAGGAACACAGTATGGAGCCTCCTGAGGAAGGATCAATGTGTCAGCCAGGAAGGGATGGCTTCGTGAAGCAGAATTGGCATTCTTTAGAGAAATAGCAAAGCAAAATGAGCTAGAAACAAGCTGAATGGGTGAAATGAAGGGGATAATCCTGCATTTTTCACAAAAGCCTACAAGGAGATTAGTTGCCAGCACCAGCTATGCTCCTGCAGCACGGTGGCTGAGAGGAACGCTCGATGAATAGTTGGTAATTATTTTTCCTTCACCAATATTGCAAATCGGTAACAACAATAAGAACCACCCCTGTGCTGCCATCCCCACCGCTGCGTGATTAACGGCACCTCGTCAGCTACACTGCAAGGGAATTGTTTGAGAGACAAGGGTTGATGAAGCGAGGGGCCACGCGGGCAGGGCCACGCGTTGGGCCTGGCAGGTGACACCCTGTCTTCTCGCACCGGTGGGGCACACTGCTGACTAGGCCACACCATGTCCCCAGCACCAGAGGCACAGCCAGAAGAGGAGGTTCATTACCCACCAGTTACGATTCATGAAGCAGAGGGGGAGCAGAGGTCTGCAGCCACCGAGGAAGCAGAGATGAATCCTCAGCTGCTTCCCTATCTCAGGGGGGAAGGGGCCAGGATGGCAGGGGCAAGTGAGATACTTGGGATAATCCCTCAAGGCTGGAATTTCCTGACCTGTGAGGCCACCTTATTGCTGGAAATAAATGGGGCATAAAGTGATTCCCTACCCAGGACCCTTCACTAAGACAAGATACAGAAAGATCCTTAATCGACTGAATTGGACCATAAGCTGTAAAGCTGGAGAGACGCAGCCTTGGGCACTGCTGCTGCCTGACATGAGATCTAATCTGCTCCTAACGCCAAGCAAAGGACCCAGCCACTGCTGAGAGCCATCTGATCATTTCACTGTCCCTTGCACTCGCTGGAAGATATAGCACATTCCTCTCACAGTTGCATTTTGCAGCTGAGGTGAAATTTTTCAGAGATTGCAAGTCCAGGAAGGCAGGCCAGCCTCCTTCAGGTACATAAATCCATTGTCACTGGGAGAAAAGTATTTCTTCTTGCTGTTTCAACTGATGTCAGCACTTACTGCGGATGGGGAGAGAGAGAAGATGGAAGAAATGGAAAGAACAAGCATAGCTGAGCCTTCCTGATTTAACTTAAATCCCTGCTTCTGCTGGAAGAAGGAGCACTGGGGTCAATTCCTGCCTTGATGATCCCACAATGCCAAGGTGGCTGCACTGGATCTCAGTTCAGAGGGGTCCCCTGCTCCTCACTGTGCAAATTAATCGCTTCCAATAAAACATGATTGATGTGAAGAGGTGGGTCCTGGTTCACAGCTGGATGATTTGCCAGGGACAGGTGCAGAGTTACACAGACTGGTAATATAACAGTAGTAATAACACTGTAAAACCCAGTGCACATCCCATGCAGCCACACAGAAGGGATTCTACATGTTGCTTCTCTTTTCAGCGGTGCTGACACTGTAACCTGTGCTGTTTCCAGACTCGTTCTGTTGCCATATGGTTTCCTTGCACAAACGGGCCCCGACTGAAGCTCTGCATCATGGAAGAACCACAGAGCTCCTCTTCCTCAAAGCATCTTGCCTAGAAACAAGTAGGCAGCAGTAAGGAGAGCGATAGTCCTTCCACTCCACTTTCCCAGCTAACGTCTGCTCAGAAACGCCTCCAAAACCCCTTCTAGAAGCATCCTCGTTACCCTAATCGGATTGCAGCATCCTCAGGCATACATACCCTGTGGCATACATCAGAGTTAATCCTAACCCATCAACCAAATGCTAAACTGGATTGACAAACCCGGAGAGCAAACTAAGGCTGCAACAGAGTTAATAGGAGGTGCCACCACGGGCGCTTTGAGGCTGTGTGCAAAGATTTATTGCAGAAGCTGGACTGAGTTATCTCAGCTTTTCGAGGGAAAGGAGCAATAGCTCCTGCTAACTGGAGCCCCCCATGCTATAACCAGCACCCTGCACCACAGAGGCAGCACCCACACCGACACAAACCCAAGTCCAAATGCAAGTGAGCCCACACAGGTCTGCTCAGCATGTTATCAAAGGAGCACGAAGCAGCAGAGCGTTATCTCCAAGCGATGGAACCAGGGGGTTGGACAGCAAAGAGAGCTTGAAATACTTCTCCCCCTTTGTGTATCGAGAAACTTCTGGCTGAATAATCCTATCCTAAAGCACAGTTTGTGGAGTACTTGGCATTAATTCCGCAGGCGTGTTGCCATGAGTATTCAATCAGGCTGCTCAATTACACAGTAACTGAATGCTGACACCTACTGACACACAAAACCCTCCGACTATAACAACACTGCAGAAACCCGACTGATGCACATCAGGCACATGATTCAGCTTTTCCCTCGGCAGCATTAGAGGTGAGGATGGGAATGTATGTCTTTCCAAAGGGATTAAAGCAGCTGCATTCCAACAGCTTCAACAGCAGAGTTTTTACTAAGTGTGTAAAGAAAAGACACGTATGTGCATTGAAGTCACACATAAAATCACTCCTGTTAATGAGCATTTGCAAGTCAGTAGCGTATCAGGCTGGGAAACCCGGGAGAACATGGTGATTCAGCTACTGCAGTCATTCAAAGGTGCAGAGGCTTGAAATAATGATGTCATTTAGGCCCCTCGGGCTGTGTCACACTGCTGCTTCCCAGCGGGCTGATCCCCAGCCTCTGGGCTGCATTTCCTACGGGAGCCCATTGCCAGCAGAACGGAGCCAGGGGGAGAGCAGCATCATGAAGCGATGCATTTCACTGGAATATCTGCCTTGAAATGACAACACAGTGATGTGGTATGTATGTTCTTTTAGGAAAAGCATCCTTCCATTATGTATGGACACAACGTTAACACTGTCATCATCAGTCTGTACTTGACAAAAACACCCACTGACCTCACTCCATACCCCAGCGACTACAGAAAGGCCTTGCTGAACCAAGGCTTAGTGAAAAAGCCAAAAAAATTAATTTCAAATATTACTGATTTGGAACTAAATTTCACTGCGTTGCACTATCTAAAGAAATGCAGATTTCCAGGAAATGATACTTTAAGCAAAAATGATATAGAATGAAGTTTTGACTGGACTCAACACCCTGATTTTCAGAGATCATTAGGAACAAATAAACACAGTATATTATTTATTTTTTCACAGAATATGCTCTTGGCCAACCTTCTGCAAGGATATTCAGAAACATCAGCGCAACTCAACATGCCCATATTTCTAAAGAGGAATTGCTCCTCAGCCTCCCACCCCATTTCTGTGGACATTTCTGCATGGGACCACACTGGCTTCAGTGACCAGAAGCACCACAGGGCTGGAGTGCATGGATGTCAACACCCTAAGGAACTGATTTCTTTGCTACATTTGCTACGATGCACGCTATTAAAACCAGTTGCCATGCTTTTATTTCAACAGTCGTCGGAAGCAGGAGGATCAGAACAATAATGCAGATAATCCAGTTTAGTCTAACAGGGTTATCCTGACCTAAATTATGTTCTGCCATCAGTAAGGTGCTGGAGCCTTCACTTCAGCTGCATGTGAACAGCAAGTCCGCTGGAGTCCCTGACTGATTGCTTCCAATTTCCTTTATTTAGTGGCCCGACAATGCCAATTCAGCACAGTAATAATAATAACAATAACAATAATAATACTGCTGCTAACCAATTGTTAGCATGGGAGCACAGAATTGACTGTTAACTCTTTATCCATTTTGGCTCTAATAGGAGCATTACTCTGGGAGAAAAAAGCCACTATTACAAGAACATTGAAATTCCAAACTACAATAATTATTTCACATTTCTGTACAAGCACACATGGAAACTTCTTCAGCTGCTCTATGGGGCTTTGCTATTATTACCACAAGCTGCAAACTCTGACATTGAAACACACACCAATTCCTTTTTTTTTCCCCTTCCTGAAATAGAGAGGGAAAAAGCCCCCTCTGTTCTCCAACACCTCCTTAGCAGATGGCAGTGAAGCTAAACACCTCCCACACCCAGCTGGAAGGGGTTTTTTTTACAGGAAAATTCCACCCCCGTGTCCAGTTTAAAAAGAAACCAGCAGAGCAAAGCGGGGAGGAGGAGAGAACCCCCGCGGGGATGCCCCCGGCACCACCACCACCTCTCCATTTCCGCATGAGCCTTTCATGGCTCTGGACCAGACTTCTTCCTCCTTAGCTTGCTTCTAAACCCAAAGCAGCTCTAAGATCTGCTCCATTTTCCATTCTCTCCCTGTATCCACCAGCCCACTCCAGGTCCCGGTCAGACACAGGTGAGGGCAGCCCCTTTCCCTCTTCCCCTTCCATCCAGTTTTCTCCTTTGTGGAAAGGACCAAACGTTTCTGCAGCTCCTCAGAACCATGAGTTTTTCCACAGGGAGACAGTAATTTTTTCCCATATAGTAAACAGAAGATTGGGGGAAAAAACCACACACTCCAGGTTTATAATTTTGCTCTATAAATCCAATAAAAGAGAAGATGGAATTGGCTGGTTGTCCTAAAGTTGCTGCCCAGAAGGATGACACAACCTAGGGCACAGCCTGGTGAGAAATCCCGTAGTACTATGCTGTACGTTCCTCTACTATGGCTTAAAAAAACCAAAAAATCCTCAAACCAACAAAAAACCCAACCCACAAAACCAAAATACCCTTATCAGCAATTCAACTTTCAGCCATCAGCTCACAGGAATACACATCACTTCCCTCAAAGAAAAATCACCCCAGTATGAAAAGCCAAGGCATTCAAGAGTTACAGTTCAACCATACTACAGCATCAGGAGGTTCTGCACGTGAAGTGATGCACAGAAGGAAGGGGTGGGCATGCTGAAGTCCTCCTAAAGCTCAGTTTGTCTTTTGCTGGCTGTTTTCCTGCCTATTCCCCAAATGATGTTAAAGCAATAGCTGCTGCCTCTGCCCCCACGTGAGAAGACACCATTAAGAATATTCTATGTTCTGTAAAACACAGAGGTTTTAAAACAGATTATAGTGTCTGGTTTTGGTAATAATTATCCCTAAATATAAATTATCCCCTAACATTTGTTGCTATTGTATAAGAGGAATTCTGCTATGATCAATAATTAGACATCAATTACAGAGCTGCATGCGCAACAGAAGATTGTTCTCATGGCTTGGGTGCCCCTGTGCCTCTATTACCACCATCTTAATTCTTAAATCATGTATGAATATAAAAGGGCTGATGGCATTATTCAATTCCTATTTAAGTCCAAGGAAAGCTGCCTGTTTAAATTATCCAGGAGTCCTGTTTCTCCTGAAGCACACTTTGATCTGACTGTGCAAACACGTGTTAGCCACAGAACCACCTCGGGTTTGAAACAGGTAACTGAGTAATGCTGCTCATTGACTCAGGCTAGGAAACCAATTATCCTTTTTTATATTTCCCAGGCTGTGATTTATAATTTTTCCTTTGCTTACTAATAAGTTCCAAGGAACAGGGAGCATATTGGCAGGGCCCTTTCTCAAGAGCAGCCACAGGTCTGCGGTGACAGACGCCAACGTGATAGTTCTATATTTCAGCCTTGTGTTCAGCCTGGGACTATTGACCTGCTCCTCCTGAGCCATGAATCAAGTTTTCCTCACTTCCATGGTCTGCTTCATTCCTAATTTCTCATTAGAGAGGTTCCAGTGGACTAGGAACACTGGAGTATTGAGCAATGTACGTTTAGCTGCAGAGATCAACCCCCACACCCTTTTTCAGTTGGAAAGGGGTCTGAGCACCTGCTCCTGGCGAAGGCTGCAGCTTGAGCCGTGGCAGCTATCACCATTAAGCCCTGGATGGAGGTGTTTTTTGCCTCATTTTCTGTCAGACATATGGGAATTTGTGGTCTATTAGAGAAATCTCAGGGTTTGTTTTTTTCCCCAATGAATTCATACATTTCTACAAGTTATATATATATATTTTTAACCCCTCTATGGCTACAAGATGACAACCTTACCACACTAATTCTAAGGTACTGGAGTTAGAGCTAACTAGTCCTCAGACTCCAATAAAAAACCCCAAAAAATAGCACTTTCCAGTACTACAGACTATTTTCAGAGCAGCTGTTTTCACTCCCAGCACAAAACAATTTCTTGAAGTGTCTCAAAGCCATATTTAAATATAACATCAACTGGTACAAGCCCAGTAAATTTTTTTCCCATGAAATGCTCAATCACACTGTAGAAGCTGAAGCATGGATGTGTGGTCCATGTAGGACCACAGGCTGCATCACTGAATGACCTGGAAGGCACAGGAGTGTTTCAGCAAGAAAGCAGATCACAGGGTGACAAAAAAGTCTTCACAAATGTCATTGTCACCCTCAGAACGATTAAACATGAGGAAAACAATGAGCTGCCTTCCCTTGTATCATGCAAAACACAGAATACTGAATTCATTAGGACTTTTGCTCAACATTCTTCACAGAAAGCAGCACTTCAGAAATGGGTATTTATATGTTTTTTAATGTTTTTAATTCCCAATAATGAAGCAGACAAATCTGGAAACATTGGAAGATGATGGAGGGGAAGGGGGGGGTGGGCAAAGAGGGAACCTGGACATTTTCAGAGAAGTCAAATAATTGGTTTTAGTGATTTTGCACTAAAGTGGGTTGGGCTTTTTTGCTTTGAATTATTTCAAACTCAAATTCAAGATTTTAAAAAAAAAAGCCATGGAAACTCTTTTAAGTCTAGTAAGAAAAAAAGAGTTAATTTGGGGCAAAGCACAAAAATAAGGGAGAATATCTTTTCTTGTCCCTTTCCAAACTTCAGGACACACAGATGTTTTCTGTGATCACAGAGGAAATGGAAAGCAAGAAACAGTGACTTTCCCAGTTCAGTGGCTGCAACTGGGAGGAGCAGCCCAGTTAGTGATGGGTGAGTACACCTCACTATATAGGTCAGTCCAGCTTCACACATTTTTCTTGGCATTTTCCTTCAAACCCAACATTTTGGTGCCAAGGAGCCAACAGCCCCTTCACCTTCATGGGAAGTGAGGGGAGCTTTTTCTCTCCCATAGCAGCGCTCCTTGATGCTTGCAGCCACTTTGAGATGAGGTCCTCAGTGCCTGACAAAGCATTAGCTCCTTTATTTCTACTTTGGAGCAGACAAATAAGGGATAAACAATCATTCGACTGAATTACTGAAGACTTCTTTAAATATAAGGGGGGGGCTGTGGGTTGTTTCTTACAAAGGAAGAGGATGAGAATGTCTGCCAGGTCTCTTACCCCTCTAAATCATTCTCTGCACCTCCTCAGCCACCTTTACTTATCTATATTGTTTCTGGGAAAAACCTGTTCGTTTACCGACATCTGTAACTGCGATAAAGGGTGATTGAAAGCTCGGCATGTCAGATAGAGAGCTGTTATCACAGCTTGATTTTGAGCCTGGAATTATACTATATAATATCCTCTCCAAACAACATACCTCTAAAATAAATTTATGAATAGCCTTCTCTAGATCTGAGGATAAACTTCTGGTAATAGAAAAGAGCGTATGAGCTGACGGATGGCCTTATCATTGATGAGGGGTAGATACATTTGTGCTGCACTGGGAATTTCATGGATCAGGAGAAGTCCCTTTACACTAATTAAATGTCATAGATAAATGTCTTCGATTTCCAAATAATTTATCCTTCCTTCCATTTCAAACCAGGGAAACTGAACTGATGGGGAGTAGAAACACATGAATATTTAGTGTATAATTGCTTATGGGAGTAGCAGAAACCACTAGATAAACCACTTCTGAGCTGCAACATCCTCTTCAGCCTCCCATCTGTATCCACATCCATGCTCCTGCCCAAAGACAACCCAGGGCCAGGCACTGCAAAGAGCCCTCAGCAAACTCTGTGCTGCGATAACAGTTGTGCACGAGGCCAGCTGTGATCCCCCAGCCCACTGTTACTCACCTCCAACACCCACTGAAAGCAGAATGAACCTGAGATTTGGTCAATAAGCTTACCAACTGCAGGGCAGGCTCAAAGCCTGCGCTGGAGTTCAGTTAAGCCAAGCCTTGTGGGTGTGCAAAGGGGGTTTTACTGTTTGGGTTTTGCTGCTGAATTAATGCCCATCTCTGAGCCCCTCAATTTTGCAGAGAACTTCAGTTGTTTTGCTGGGTTTTTTCTTGTTTCACTTCCAACTACAGTCAGTTGCCCAGGTATGAAATTATGGGGGGATGTGTGTGTGTGTGTGTGGTGTAATCCAAGCAACACCACAACTGTAAGGAACTGAGGCATCTTTGTCCATTTAATTTAATTTTGTTTTTCCTTAAGTACAGGGATGAATTTTAATAACTGCCCAAACCAGCAGAGATTTGGGCTATCAGCTCTGCTTATCTTCTCAATGAATCTGAACAACCTTTTGTGGGAAATTGATGAAGATTGTGTCAAACAATTTTGTCCATTGCATTTTACTGCTCCTGCCTTTCTGGTACTGCAATAAGTGATTCCTCTAGGTGCTTTTCAAGGTAAATTACCATATCATCAAACACAATACTTTTAAACTTCAGAACAAAGCCTACATTAAACATCAACTGGTCATGAAGCCAGTTGGAGAGCACTATGGTCACACCTACCTTTTCAAAAACAGGTTGTGTGAGCAAGTGCATCAGTGATGATGGACCAGCCATGGGTGAGTGGATACCCACACTGCCAGAATGGGCTGCTGTCACATAGAATTAGGATGCCCTACAGGAACTAAAAACACTGGTAAGAAAGGAGTTTAAACGTTCATAGCAGTCATCTAAAAACCAAACCAGCACCTTGGTGGCACATCTTGCTGCAGAGGACTCCACTAAAGCTGTTAATTCAAAATGCCAAGTCCAAGAGGAATTGAGCAATTATGCCTATGTAGTATGAAGGAAAAACAAATATATTTTATCTTCTGCAAGTAATGGAAAACTACAATTCTTCTCTCTGTGCTCTTTCCACTGGTGACTCAGCCCTCAGATTGCATATGCTGATCCCATAATTTGATACATCATCTCCTTTGGAAGTGAAAAGACAGCAGGAGTACATTTTCTTAAAGGGAAAAAATAATTTCATAACAACATTAGTTTCTTTATCACCTTATTAGTAACAATGCTGTACAAGAACACAAGAACTTCTGGAGCCTTCACACTTCAGCAGTGATGGCAGAGATACAGTGAGGGGAAGTGTGCAGGAAAATGAGTATGTTTTGTTACACCAGTTGATGCTCCTGAATAGATTGGTCAATCCTCAAGTGCTCGAGTCTTCTGTGGGGTTTTTTGTGTGTGTTTTTTTTACTGTGGTCTACTAAAATGTGCTACTCCTCACCCTGCTTATGAACATATATGTGAAAACATGACATCCAAGCTCTTGGGAAATCACCTGTGCATGACATCCAAAGGCTCTCAGAAAATTCTGGAGTGATGGAAGCTACAGCCTTATTTTAAATGGCACATTCCTGTACACCAAAGAATGAGTCAGATGCATAGATTGGAAAACAAAGAGTTAATCTGAGTATCAGAATGACTTAATATGGCACAAATGAATTGAAGTCATCAAAGAGTGGAATATGTCTCAGAATTGAGCTATGGAGGAATCAAGCTGGTACCCAACAGCCATATAATGATATAAATAGTAAATGTAACAGCCTAGGATTTTTTTTCCCCCCAAAAAAAATTTATCAGCATGTTTCCTGCAATTTAAATCTGGGAGATTTCTAAATGTCACATTCATATGCCATATTCAGACAACTTTTGTACTATTCTAATCATATGAACAAAGGTATGCAAAAGCCATTGAAACATCTATTTCAAAGGCTTAGGCATTGCTTCTTTAATTGATAGAGAAAAAAATTTCACTGTATAAATCATCCATTTTGAGCAATTTCACCAAGTTTTCATTCTGATAAGAGAAGGAATCAGACTTCTCAGCTGATCCAGAGGCAATTCTAAGCTTTCCATTTATTCCTGTTCAGCATTTTCAAACTCATGTGCCAGCCTCTAACTGGCAGGTGGCTCTGATAGCTGAAGCTTTATTCACCTGGTATCACAAAAAACGCCTGTGATACCAGCAGTTCAAACTCTGAACTTCATGCCCAGAGGCCAAATCCATCACTTGGTACCCAGATCCCAACGTTCTATTTTCTAATTTGAAACTGGAACCATCACTGGTGACACGGGCAGAACACTCCTGAACGCCTCCCTGCCATGGCTTTTATGCTCCCCAGTGGGCAGCCTGTCTGCAAGGAAGGAAACACACCCTCTCCATCCTGCCCTGGTTCCCCACCCCAGCATCTCTTTCCTGTAGTTAACAGAACAGGATCACAGATGGTGTGTAGTAAAAAGCTGCCAAAAAAAACCCCCAACCAACCAACCAAGGGGGTAAACAGCTCTTGATGCCCATGAAGGAAAGAGTATGAACACTGTCAGGTTATGCACTAAGGACAGGCAGGCTCTGCTGGAGCATCAAGGGTTGGAATCCATCCCTTTTTTTTGGTTGGTGTAAGAAGCAGCTACACAATTATCAGTTAGGAACAGTTTTAGTGTAATTAGAGCAAAAGGGTGACTTGGAACAAGCTTCTAACAAGGTGACCAGCCAACTATTTCTTTGAAGAAAAAGAAAATCCACAGATCAGAGTGGGCATAAAGAAGTACATCTGTACAAAAAGATATTACTTATCTAACTGTGCTTTTCCTACTACAGTAAACATTTTAATTAGGCTGCAGTAACTGCCTAGTGCCATCCTCTACCTGCAACTCCCCCAAAGCTGACACACAGAATTACCAAGTCTACATGAGAGTCTTCCTCATCTTTGTCAAGACTTTGATCTGAGAACTACCAGAAGTCCATAACATGAGAAGTTAAATAAACTAGATAATTTTTAAGGGACTTTGACAACCCTATTTTCTTTGATGTTGCAATTATGAAATAATTTCCTGCATTAGTTGATATTTTTACTGATTTTCCAGACTGCAATACAGTGCCATGTGAATGCCATATCATTCCTGCCTACAAACACCCCGTTTTTCTTGAAAAAAGGAAGGAATAAAGATAGTCCAACCAGAAACAGGGACAGACCTCTTACATGGGTTTAGTCTTTAGATGTCCAGCGTAAGTCTGACTCCTGTTTTGGAACAGAAAAATTCCCCTGTTTCCAAATGGCATCAGAAACCTTTGAGTCCTCTCCAGGGATGTAGGCAAGAAGAAGACTTGTTTCAGCATCATCACCAAGAGTATGCTCAGAGCTGCATGACTGCTATCTGCACTGTCTTAGAGAAGAAGAAAGTCCCCAGTGCTTTGTGCTTCAAGCCCAGCCTTCACCAAGCTCTGCATATTTCTGCCCCACAGCCCAAGTCCCAGTGTCCAGGTTGCACTGACCAATGCCTTTCTGTGGGCAGAGAGAATCAGACCTCGAGATCCACAAGGACCTCTGAGGTTGAAGGAGAAGCTACTTCAGGAATTCAGCAGCAATTGAGTGGGATTTTCATAGTTACAGTTTCAGACACAGATGTGTCACCAACAATCTTTTTCGCATCTATCTTTTATATTCCATCCCTCAGCTTTCCCAGCTGCAAAACAAGGTTAACTTTTCCCATGCCTTCCTAGGGTGCTGTGAGGATAGTTATGATACCACAAGACACATTAGTGAATTACTTTCTTAATAAGATGCTCAGATACAACACTAATAAGATATGACATCCCATGGAAAAAACAGTAGTGCTCCAGAATTTTAAAAAGGAGCCCATAAAACCTTGAACAAACTCAAGCCTCCCATGAAGCCTTCACTACCCTGCTCCTTAATACTCCATAAGTTCTGATCTTCTGGGACAAATTTGCATGCCAATCCCATATGGGACCCCAAAGGTCTGCTAGGAGATCATGCAGACCATCTTCTCTCTGCTCCGACAAGCAGCAAATCATCTTGAAATTCAACAGGGAAAGATGTTTCACAGCTGCTCTACTCAACTACAAATCCAGGCAACACACCCAAAGCCATGAACTCCAAAATTCAGTGAGGTTTTCCTTGGACCCTAAATAAAATTCATCATCACAAATAATAAGTCAGGATTATTGGATAACAGGAGAGTGTTTACATTTATATGCACAGGAGAATGAGCTCATAAAGTCATCATAGTTGAGGAAACAAAATATCCTCCAGTTAGGTATGTAATTAATACTCTTATTCCTCTGATGAATCAGCTTCTCTTACCTGAAGCACAAACACCTTTCACCATCATTTCATTCTGCAGAGCAGGCCCCACTGTTTGGATGGCAGATCAAGTGTACTCACCTACAAATCTCAAATTACATCCGAATAATTCAAACACTTCCCACCCCACCTAGAGCAGCCTTCCATAAATAACTGCAGGACATGAATGTTGAGTACTTTCTGTTTGCCTGCAGAGGCCAGGCTGCCACCTAACATGGGCATTTCCAAAACATGACCCGTTCTTCAACCTTTTCATTGCCAAGAGCAAGTCAAGATGCTTGTAGGTGCAGCTGGAAAAGCAGAGCGCCCTGCACAAACACTCCTACCCATGGCTAGAGTTATTCAGCAAAACAAGAGTAAATACTTTTCTCAGACTAGATGTGAGACTAAAAATGTTCTAGTCCATGTTCTAGGAGGATGGAAAGAGCATGTTGGAGATAAGGGGAAGAGGAACCCATGCATCAGAGGCTCATGACCATAATTAAGGAAGCAGAGCAATGGAGGAAAAAGGAGATGGATCATTGCAGGTAATTAAGGAAGAGTAAGAGAAAAAACACTCCATCCCTTTTCCTATTCTCCCACTAACAGAAGCTAAAAAATACTGTGAAAATACCAGCATAAATTTTGCTATAAAACCCATTTGCTGTGGCTATTACAGCCATGAGCCATTTAGTACTAGGTCAGGAAGGACTGAGGAAGAGTCATCAGTTTGCTATGATGTTGTCCAAATTCCAATAATATTTTAGAAGATCTGTACTACAGCAAAGACTTCCAAACATCTTAAACACTTTTCTTAGCCACATCAAACATCACTTTGCTGCCAAACAGCCTCCCAGTACGTTGGTTATATAGCAAATCTCAAGAGGACACCAGCAACCCAGCCATGTTCCGCACTCTCGTACCCCCAGCCCTGATTTCAGACCCTTTTTCACAGAGAACAGACACTTGTATTTATAGTAAGGTTAGAAAAAATAAAATTAAATAAATGCTTTGAAGTTAGCCCATCTCTGGCCTAGCCAAGTCTCTTCACAAACACGTTGCACCACCGAGCACGAGCCCTCATCCCCAGCACAGCCAGCAGCCCGGTTACAGGGGCAGCTGCAGGCAGGCGGCGTGGCTGAACTACCCAGTCCTGACATGGTTTATGAGTTAATTTGCTGTTATTTAGTGGGCTGCGCAGCAGCACTAAATCTTCACATCCTTTTTACTGCTTTAAGTAATGCTTTAACTTCTCAGTAACCACACAAGCTGGTGTTGAACCTTTTATATTTATTTGTTTAATACACAGGGGAGCTGCAGAGTACATTCTTTGCTAGAGAACGAGCAATCCAATCTAAGCTAGAGAGCTCTGTTTTTCCAAGGCACTTTTCCCTGTTTCCTTATCTGTACTTGATTGGGAATAAGAAAAGAATAAAGATCAACCCCCCCAAAACCCTTAGGCATTCTCTCTTTAGAGGTGGCTGGTTTATTTGACAGCCAGCTTAATAGTTTTTTCTCTGGGCATACAGCATCCCTGGTCACCCAACATCAGTGCAAACTTGGGGAGAGGCAGGGTAACTCCCAGAGCTTCCCCTGCCCCTTCTTGAAAATACCAGGATCGATTCCTCCTAAAATTTTATGGCATCCTGAAGCAAGAGGTGTGTGAATATGGTAACCAGTCAGCAAGGAAATAAATCACAGTAGGTGTCATTTCAGACAGTCTAATTGTAACGCTGAACATCAAATGGTACAGCCACATCACAGACCTTCAGTCAGTCATTAAGATATACTCCTAATAAATGATACAAATCAAGATCACGCTTGATGAATCACAGAAAATGTTCTCAAGTGTGAACCAGCGAAATCTATAAATACTACAAAACATCTCTGGCATTTAACTATGCTGTTTGAAGTGCTTCCTTAGCCAGGGAATGTTGGATAGATCGACTAGCAGATGGACACAAAGGTCCATCAAGTACATTTTCGGCTGCCATCCCATGAATGGCAGGCAGCTAATATAGCACTCAAGGGAGCTTTCCACCCCTCTGTTCTTAATAAAACTACATGATGATGTTCCTAACCTAGTCTTTTTAATGTTTAGCTCCACTGTTCAAAAATATAACTAAAAAATGTATCCTGGAAAACCCTACAGTTTACAGATCATAAGAAACTCTCGGTACCGCTGGCATTTGGTACCTTAGACAGGCTATATGGGAGTCCTGTTTTTCCCTTTTCTAATTTATTAGCAGGAGTTATCACACTTGAATCATCTTAATAGAACAATCTCCTAGCTCTATTACTAGCAGTGAAGTCAGATTATTGTTGTTCAGGCATCAGTCTTACGTTGGGGAAAAATACATGTTGATAAAATTCTCCTTTTATCCAAGACACCCCACACCCCTGTGTCACCCACAGCATGTCCCACAGGGAACAGACATGGATTTCCTACTGGAGAGCAGGGTATTGTTAAAAAGGAGGAGAGAATCTCCTGCTACCCAGGGACAGCAGTGGATGGGGTAACACGGCCACAGTTCGCTCCCTTGACCCACGAGGAGTGCAGTGACTGTTCCTGCAGCCCTGCTTCTGTGCGTGGTGGCTCCTGCTCAACACCAGCTTGATATTCCTCCCAATTCCACCTCAGATCCCCACTCCCTGAAGTGGGACAATCCGCACAAATACAGGGTACCAAAAAAACCCCAGCCAGCAGTAACTGCAACTAATCTTTGAAGAGCCTTTGGAAACACAATTGGCTGGCAAACACCACCACTGAAAAGCACCAGCTTGGGACAAGAAGAAAGTTCAGCCTGAACCTGGACATTAACAGTGATTTTTCCAGAAGCTTCTTCTCCTTTCAGTTTTGCTGTAGTTCAAAATAAACTCATACAAACCCAAACCATGAACAAACAGAGCTTTTTTTCTTTTTCTGACAAGATGAATTTAAAAATTATCTTCTAACCACAAGTCTTCCTTTTCACACTTGTGAGTGCTCCTTAACATGAAAGAAAACGCTGGTCTCAAAAAAAAATAATATCAATATAATAAAAATCCCACCAACCCCACCCAGCTCCTCAGAATTACACTTCAGGTGGTGGAACTCTGGAAAAATTCAGTCCTATGGCCCCAAGCTGTGCATTTCAAGCTTCTATTTTAAGTCTATATTCAGTTCTCTTAACCTTTGGGAATCAAAAAAAAAAAAAAAAAAAGGAAAGAAAAAGAAAAAGAAACAAGCCAAAGAATGAAACCAACATTTGCAAGTGGTGAAATTTATCTGTCACATCAGATATTAATAGTGTATTTTAACACTTAAAATATGAGAAATCAGAAAAAAGTAACAAGTATAAAGCGTGTCCATGTATGTAAAACATCCTAGAAGAGCCTTGCAAGCAGGTTCATTTGCAATCATTAGGCTCCTGCAGATAAAATATTCTCCAATTAAAGTAACAAGCAGCAGCACCGGTATATTTTCTCTCTTCAAGCCCATCCTACAGCCAGCTGGAGCCTGTGCCTGTGGAGGCTTGCCTACGGACATTAGCAGCCACAGGAGCACCTCTCCCTGCCTAGCCAGGGTCAGGAGAAATACTTATCATTTCCTTTTTGATTTGAGATGCAAATCCAACATGAGTCTCTTTTTTTGACCAAGCAAACATTATTTTTATAAGCATAGAAAAGACCCAACCAATTCACCAGAGCTCACTCTATGCTACCAAGTTATAAATAAATGCATTAAATGGGTTTATCAGAGCTTAGCAGAAGTTAAGCAAACTTAAGAATTAAAGCTATCCCTAGTCTCCTAGAGAGCATCTAGCAATAAGATATGACAGCAAAGCAGCCTTCCCAAACCCGCAGGCACAAGCTGGTGTGTTGGAGCTGTTCAGATGTTGATGCCTAGGGAGTTACTGCTCACTCTTGCTCCAGTGGCTGCCCAGAGCCACCTCTCTGCAGGGGACATCACTGCACACTGGGCATCTTTCGCATTGCGTACAGCACCATCTAAAGAGTCAGCTGCCCTGACACAGCAAAGCACAATGTGGCATCTCACTATGTCACTAGGACTGCTTACTAACTCAAATCTATTTCAATACAAGTACTTAAACACAAGGGCGATGCACACTATGCCAGATTGCGCTCCATAAACTCATATCAGGGGATGCAGCAGCCACAAAGCTTCGTTAAAGAGAAAAAAGTTTTAAAAGTCTTAACTGAGCCCTACATGATATTTTTGCTTAATAGATAGCTCAAGACTTAGATTTCCTAATCAAGGCACTGTATATATAGAAGAACCTTTTACCCTTCTATTTATAGTCTTTCCTGATTATTTCTGCAGCACTTTTAGAAGACTCGATTGGGAGAAAACCATGTTGGTACCAAACTTATAAATAGTTGTTGAAAATATGTACAGTCATGGAAAGTTTACTTGGGGGGGTTCATAATGCTTGTGAAACTTTATGAGGAAAATACATGATGAAAATCTTCACAGATCTTAAGTTTCAGGAACAGAGACAACAAGCTGCATCTTTAAAAAATGAAATCCAATCTCTGCTAACACTGCAGTCATAAAAAGAAAAGCTGTATATTCACACACCCCCCCTTTGTGCTGGAGAATTCAAGCTACTTTGCAAACTTTCAGGCCTCACGCAGAGAGCGGTTTCCGTCTCCCACAGCCCCTGAAAGGCTGTGGAATCCCAGCAGAGCCACCACGCCATCAACGTGACCAGCCACGCTGCACCCCGACACGGGGAGAAAGGATCAATACTGTTTCCCCTGGTAACTGCAAGGAAAAGTTTGGGAAAGCAGGATCTAAGTGGGTCAGAGCAGGAGTTGAGCTCTGCAGGGAGGGTAGTTTCAACTAACCACATCTCTGGTCTTTGAGGCCGAGCAAACACATTGTTAAATCTCCATCCTATTTCTGCATTGTGCTGCTGATTTTTCTATCCTTTACCAGCTTTTTCTATCTGGGCCAGGGACGGTTGGAGCAGGGGGACACATCCACACCGTTCTGGGGTGGGATGAGCTCCCGCCACACACGGCTGTGCAGTACCAGGCAGTAAGGCCCTGCGGCACAGAGCGAGGGAGATGCCAGCCCCAGGCAGCTGCTCCTTTCTGCAAACAGAGAAACCCTGAAGTGTTGCTTTTATGTATATATATATATATACACACACACATCTACACACACACACTGATATGTACTGCTCAGCAAGTTAACACTATAGAACTCCATACTGGTATGGACGGGAAGAGACCTCAGTCCCCCACCGTGTCTCCCCCCCTGCCACAGGCAGGGACAGCCCCCAGCCCAGGGTGCCCCCAGCCCCATCCAACCCATCCTTGAGCCCTGCCAGGGAGCCTGGGGCAGCCCCAGCTTCTCTGGGCACCCTGTGCCAGGGCCTCCCCCCTCCCTGGGAAGGATTTCTGTCTCCCAGCTCCTCTCCAGCTGCAAGCCATTCCCCTGGGCCTGGCCCTCCCTGCCCTGGGCACCAGCCCCTCTCCAGCTCTCACTTACTTAAGAATATTAACACAGTTTTAACAAAATAATATCCTAAGAGGCTAAAGCAAAAATAGATACTTTAAGGACTGCAAAGGTGCCCCAGTGATTCATGTGAACAGCCTTAAGCCTTTCACAGAGTTGAACTTTATTTATACTTTTTGATTCAGAGCCCTACGTTGGTGTGGCACATAGCAGCTAATAATTTGATTTTTTTAATCTTTACCCAGAGAGGTCTAAAGTGATTTTTTAATTTTTTTAATCTACATTAATTGCAGGCCAAAAATACACATATAAAGCTGTCTTATAAAGCATCTGAAATTGTTCAGAGGTAAATCAGATGTGATAAAACAGAGTGCTTATAATTAGTTTTAATTAGAAATACGCAGTAAATTTCCATGAATTATTTAATTTTATCTTTAAAGATACCCAATTCTTTGGGAAACATCTCCTCTGCATTCGTTCTGGTCTCTCTTCTCAGCAACAAAGATATCTGATCAAAGGATGTTTTCCCTAAATTGCCTGTTACACAATGCTAAGGCATTTCTCAGATGAGCGCATAGAGCATGCACAGCAGTGTGCACACTGCTGAGATTCATGAGATGCAATGCTGAATAATTTAGTTTAAGATGATATATATCCAGTTCTAGCCTAAAATTAAAAGGGAAATACGAAGCGATACTGCCTGGGCAGACTCCATCCTACAGCAGTTTTAAATTCTCATTATTAGCAAGGCCCAGTGTGGGTAGGCTGGGATCAGTCAAGGTTCAAAGCATCAGTCATTGCATCAGCAGAGCTTAAGAGGGGAAAGGTGCCAGGTAAGCGATTCTTCTCACCACACTATGCAAACAAAGACTGAAAAGGAGCATGGGCTTGGATGTTACATGCAATAGCCATGCTCAGGATAACCACTGTGCCTGTGTCCATGTGCCCATCACACACCAGCCCTTGAGCTGCACACGAAGGGTGGCAGCAAGTCTCCTACAGACTCACACTGACCAGTCATGAGGAGAAAGAGTAAGAAAGGAAGGATGGCACACACAGTACCACCACAGCCATGCTGGCAGAGCGCTACCTAAAGCCTAGGTGCCCTCAAGTGATCTTGTTTATGAGCCAAAACTTGAGGGCAGACAGCAAACACCCACACACGCATTGAGGGGTAGGTTCACAAAAGCCAACACAGGGCATAAGCCGTGTGCTTACGCACATGTTTCTCTCAAGTCTTCTTAACACTGAGAGATGTCAGAGAAAACCTAATGTTTTAATTTGCCCATGGGAAATCCCAGCCTATCACTAACTGCCATTGCAGTCCTTGGCCTTGTCTTTCCACAGCAGCATCCAGTGGCAGCTGTAGAGCCTGGATATACACTAGTGTTGTGATTAGAGAGACGGACGGGATTAGAAACAAATCCTCTAATCAATCCCAATTACCAGGTATTAATGCAATTCAGAGAGCAGCTTTGGTGAGCACCAGCTAGATGTGAGGGAGGGACAGCACTGCGGTGGCTCCATTAAAAGTCACACACCCAGCGAGTGCTCCAAGGTGTGACCAGCCCAAGATGCCGTCCACGAGCTGAGAACAGTTTGGAATGTATGTGCATATAAGCCTACATAAGGGAAAGTCATCAACAGATTCATACAGAATCTGGTTTTTTTAAAAAAATAGCTATTTAAGCAAAAATTAAAGGTTGTGTACCTGCCCACCACACCACCCACCAACAGAGAATTAAACTATTAGGGCAGAAAATCACACATAATTTCCCCAAGTTCAAGCACAGTTTCACGGAAGGTTTCAGAGCATCTGCAGGCTGAAACCCCCACGTGAGCACTGGCTGGGTGCCAGAGGAACATTAACTCTGTGCCAGGCCCTTCATTGCAATCAGTAGCTTAAAATTATCTCCATCTTACAGAAAGTAATTGAACATGAAAACACGATCTTAAAATCTAAATAGGGAAAAGCTCCACTCCCACCAGGCAGGTGGAGCTGATGTTTGCTCAAGTAAAGCGCCAGTTCATCCCTCTCACCCCTGAAGCTCATGGGCTGTGTTAAAACACAAGTGAGTTGTACTGTCCACCTTCTGAGAGCCATCTTTAAAAATAAGATCTCTTAAAAATTATTTATAGAATCCTAAAGGTCAACCCCCAGCCAATTATTCTTTATTACTGCAGATTCTGACCTTTCCTGTCCTTTTGTAATTTCTATACTTTAATAAATCTAAATATTTTCCTAATTACTGTTTGCAACAGGACTTTTATGATTAGTTGGATAATTGCATTAAAATATGCAATTACATTTTCATAATGTATTCATTACTCTCTTAATAGGGTATTCTTGAAACATAACAATTTGCCATTGAGAACATCTTTCTATATTAATTTCCATAAGACAGACAGTTTTAAAAACTAGATTAATATACTTCCTACTTACTATATTATAAAAAAATCATTTGCCATTAAGTCTGAATGATTAAATTGCAATGAATAACTAAATTGGTGGATTTAAGTATTTTCTCCCTCTACCCCCACGCCCCCAAAGTTATCCTTACATGGTAAAAATTATCCTCGTTCATCACTTAATTCAAATTTCATCTGCAAGCCTTGAAAACTAAATTATGAATAGTTCAAAATATTCAAGATGCAATCTAGGTGCCTTATAAAATTATTTCCAGTACCAGAGAAATGGAAAAGCCAAAATCTTGCATTTAAAACAGTAGAGAAATTAAAACCTTGCCCATGAAAGCTGCTAAGCAATTAGCAGCTCAGAATTATCCTATTTTCCTAGTTCTCTTAAAAACACGACCAAAAAACCCCAAACTTGGGACTTCATGTAAGAATATACCTTTCAAGCTTCTTGTCCTATCCCATTTCTCCCAAAGCACAGGATACAACAGAAAACACAGATTTATTAGATTTAAAGCAAAAGGATGGAACTACGAGATGGGTACCCATCTGACCAGAAAAGATCACTCTATTCCTGGTTTTGTGCCTGAGACAGAAAACAGTGAATTAAATGCTATTATTCTTCAAAACTTTCCATTTCCCAGCAAGCAATAAAAAGCCCCACAGACCTGGGAGTCACAAACCTCATTTGGAAAGGGTTTGCACTGAAAGCAGAACTCTATGAAATTACTGCTTTGTGTAAGAACAACTCAGAAAATGCCATATTTTCTGTTAAAAATGCACTGGAAAGAATATTTTAATCTATTCTACTGTTGTTTTAAAAAAAAAGCAGTGTCCTTCAAGCACTGTTACTCTCCTGTAATAGGCTGGGGCACCGATAGTGCTGGGGATCACTTAACTTCATGCCCTGGCCCATCGGCAGCAGGGAAATTGTCAGCGTAGCCTAAAGCAGGGTCAGGATTTAATACACCATCCAGAAGATGGGTTTAAAACCCACATAAGGCCTGAAACTGTAAAAGTCTGCACCCAGCCCAAACGAGCCTGGAGGCAGGAACGTGCTCTCCACACAAACACCAGACTAGACCCACTCCTGTAACTTCACGTGTCATTGCAAACTACACCTCAGGCACTGTCAACAGCCTCTCAAAAGAAGCCACATAAAAAGGACTCAAGCTAAACAGCCACTGTATTGCTAGGTAATAAAAAAAAAAAATAAATCAATAATTATTTGGGAATCTACAGGACAAGTAATGCTGGAGTGATTGTAATGACAGTCACGTGTAAATATGCAGGCTTTCACTCATTAGTCTTAACTCTATTGCTGACCAGCATAGTCAACTGTCTTAATATGACTGCAATAACATTGGTGATGCTATAAAAATTACTGCCAGAGTTTTCCATACATCAAAACTACATTTTAATTGTTTACAGGTTCACATAGCATCCATATCTCTGCTTTCTTCATAGTGCCAGTATTAAATCAGCCTACTGCCTTTCTCTGGGTAAAACAGAGCATCCTGTTTTGGTGCTGTGAGTCACCTGCCACATCCAAGAGTTTGCTGAACCAGAACTACACCTTGGTGGAAAAAAAAACAAACCCATAGCTGCTGGAACCTCTAGCAGGACAATGTGTGCTTATGATCAAGCTACATACTTCTCTCACCAGGCTGTGGTCCCCAGTGTCATTTCCTTTATTTGGAGGTTAAGGTCTCAAACATCATGACTGTTGCTGTGCTGTCCAGCTCCCCTTGCTTTACAGAGCCTGTAAAATGCTGTTACAGACACTTTGAACCACCCCGTGACTTTGACTTCCCCAGCCTAGCCCTCTGAGGATGGCTGAGCAGTTCATTAGCCTTTATCCCTCAGGTCAGATACCACCATGCAGCCAACTTTCTCAGAAAACAAAACAGAGAAACAGCAGCTGTAAAAATCACGGGAGAGGAGATTCAGAGAGACAGCAGAAAGCAATTTTCCACGCCCCATAAATACCACAAACACTCATAACTCTACATAAAGTTCCTTTATCAGGCCAGCTTGCCAAAATATTCTCCCTTCAGGTAAAATCCACCTGCTGCCTTGCTTATTCAGGCAGCATTGAAGGGCAAAGCGACATGGAGAGAGGGGAAGAGAAGCAGAAGCCAGCTGCTTTTCCTTAACCAACCCCATTCCTGAGATGCCCTGGCTAACAGAGCCACACTGAAGTATTGAGGGTCGACATGGGGGCTGCATCTAGTGGGCATCAGGTGTTCAGGAGACCTATGGCATGGTCACCACTGCCACTCATCCCTCTCATAGCCACTGAGCCAGACACTCTTGGGACACATCACGTTCTATAATGGTCAGTACTGAAGAGCTGCCAGGGACACTTTCTACAGCCTACAGTATATTGACATGTTAATATAGAGTTGTGCCCACATAACCCGTGGTGTATTGAGATAGTGATGGCTTTTCTTTTTGGTCAAGCAAAGCAATTTTATTCAAACATTACATAACTTGAAGATTTTATGGATATTGCCACTAGGGAAACATTTCTCCTTGGCCTCCTTTTCTTGAGATACAGGTGTCTACTTCTAACCTAGGAGAAAAAGAAAACTATTATCTTATCCTTGGCCACATTCAGCTTTCTGTATTCATGCTTCCAGGTCACTTCAAATAAATCCCTTTTCAAGTAACAGCTTTGCATCTCAAGGCTCAGTACTTGGAAGCTGCAGGGTTCCACAGGACAGAAAATATATTAAGGAACTCTCATAATACACAAATAAATCGATTGGGGTTTTTGAAACTGGTTCAGATTTACACTCTTGTGATGACACAATGGCTGAAGAAAATCTATAGTACTTCCCTTTTTAGTAACCCTATTACATCATTGCTCCTTAGAAATAGGGGAGCATCTGAACCAGGACATGTCAGATCCCGTGATTTATTAGGTGTTGGCACACAGAGGAACAGAACAGTGAGCAGTTAGCTTTTGTGCCATGTATAATTGAAAACACCTTAACAGAGTGCTCTGATTTTGAAGATTTATTCTGCAGAGGCGCCAAAAAGTTATTGACAAAGAGTTAAGAAAGGAGAAACGCAAGATGAATAGATGTACTAAAGTCTTGAAGGTCCAAACATCATCCCTCCCCAGCTCTGCTCCTGGGGGAGTTGACAGAGGAATATTCAGTGTCCTTGCTAAAATAAATCCATAGTAGATGGATAATACAAATTATGTCTGATCAAGCAACTTACCACCGTCAGTCCTCAATAAGAAGTTAAGATACTTCAAAAAACCCTATATTTTTCTTTGTGGGAAGTTCCTGACTTCTTTCCTGCATCTGCCTTTGCTACAGTCTTAACTCTTTGTTCTTAGACACAAGCAGAGGTTTGCCTTGGCTTCACTTGGCAAGCTGATTTCCCTTTTTCTTTTCCAGATGACATATACTGCACTCCAGCAAGTCAAATCAGGTTATATTAGCCATCAAGCCAAATAAAACGGCACAGTAAGGCTGGCTGATGCAGCGCGGTGTGAAGTGGTTTCATGGGTTGGACAAGATGGGATTAACGTGAAGAGCAACAGTAAGGACTGCAGGAACCATGCTGGGAAGGAGGAGGAGGACAACAGAAATATAGGAGGCGGTCATGACTGGCAGATTAAATATAGAAACCAGTTGTTCTACTTGTATTTGGAGGCTCACCTGTATTTTTCTCACCCTTTCTTCCACTCCCTCACCAAATCAGCCTAAGCAGATATTTCTTCTGCAGGTCTCCATGTATTTCCCTAACTCACCAAGTTACTACACACATAACCAGCACACGTAAGATCTCTGTTTAGGCATGCCAAAATTCAGACCATATCATAGAATCCCAGACTGGTCTGAGTTGGGAGGGACCCCAAGGATCACAGAGCTCCAACCCCCTGCCACAGGCAGGGACACCAACCTCCAGGCCTGGAGCTACACAAGGTTGCCCAGCGCCCCATCCAACCTGCTTGAACACCCCCAGGGACCTATATGCAGCATAAAAGCAGATGTTCAAGGAGAGAATGAACTTGCTAACCTGTTTATTATAAGAATTTAATTTCAATAGCTGAAGCATGCTGCTTATGCTTTTTACAGAGCTGGTACCCAAGTAGAAGCCACATCCAGCTAAGCAGGCAACACCTCTAAACACGCTCAGAAAGTAGTGCACACAGAGGAAGTCAAAGGCTTAATGGTATGAAGTCAGAAGTCTTAATTTGCTCATTAAATGGAGAAATTCTCCAAGGAGGTAATAAAGAAATAACTGCCACTGACACCAAATTAAATAGGCTGATACACAGGTGAAATCTATACCAGGTACAGATGAGGAAATTACATGCAGGAGTTGGTTAACTAGTTTCTGACCCATTCCTTCATCTGGAAAACAAAAACACCTCCCAGTAAGCTGTTGATGACTATGGATCTGGAGATTCAGGTTATCACATCACAACCAAGCATGCACTTCATATTATGTGAACCTTACGACCTGAGAGATGCAGTTTGGTTTTAGGGTGTAAAAGTTGGTTAGATACACACCCTGCTTTGATCAATAATCTCTTCTGTACAGGAAATTTGAAAGATACATTGTTGCACAGCAGTTACTTTTAATATTGCATCTGAAGCACATCTTTGCTATTTCTGGCTGTAATCACAGAAAAGTCAAACCAGAACTCAGCTTTGTGAATCTCAAATGCACCTGCTGATCTGGAGCCAAGGTTTAAGCTGCCTGTTGCCTCTTCCAACTGGATTTAGTCAATCTAAGCATCAGATGGATGGATATTCAAAGATTTGTGACTACTTTCTAGGGAACTGGCAGTTAAACACTGTGAGTTTGTTATACAGTAGCTCTGCTAATAGTGTTAAAACCACAGCAATCCAACCCCCTTCAAATCCATGGGGACTCTGCCATAGATGTCAATAATTACACCTTTGATTTTTTTGTCTTCTTTATTCATTATTTTAAAAGGATCAGTAATATAAAGGAATAATTGTTGGAAAAAAGTTCCATTTTTACAATGGTTTTTTAAAGCTTCCCAGGGGAAAAAAATATGCCACTCCTAAAGGCACAAAGTAAAATACATGATAAAATTCTTCAGATTCATTCTGCACAGGAAATTAGGAAGGCAAGTAAAGTTCCTTTGTAAAAGTTATGAAATCAACATCTTAAGCTGTGTTTTCTCTTGGGCATGTGCAAGCCCTGTAAAGATAGGTGCGAGTTGAAATCCTTTAACACCTTTAATCTCCTTCACTGTACCCCCAGACTTGTTGCTCAGCACATGCAAGCACCACACAATACTTTGCTAGGGGATTTTTGAGTACTGATTAAAAGCCAGAATTCCTGAACTACACCACCAGCACACCAGAGGGGTTTTTATTGTGTTTTTTCTTTCTTTCTCCATATTAGTACTTCACTGTGCTGAGCTCTACAACCGCCTGTCGAAGGACCGTACATCCACATGGTTCCTCTGCTCACTGTGGTTATGGCTGGAGTCTGCACTCCCTCTCTTCCAGGGTTGGGAATACTCCAGGCACTGCTGGAGTGATGGGATCTGACAACGTGTCATCTGATCTGACTTGCTGACTCGGTTGTCATGGGAAGCAGCGCTGGGAACAAGAACGTTTAACACAACACATGTCTGTTGTCTGACTAGCTGGGTAATGTATTCAGAGCTGGGTAAAAATGTCAACAGCTCCAAAAGCATTCGAGGAGCTGGAGCCCTCTGCACCGCTCCCGGAAACAGGCAGGAAGATTTGCCTTCTCAGTCAAGAACAGGGACTGAGTTACTGATGAACAGGATGTAGTCAGTGAATATTAAGAGGGCTGCTGGAAGTGAGGATAATCCTTAGCTTAACAGAAGAGCTCATCTGAGAGGAGCAGGGTTTTACCAAACACCCAAGAATGCCTGTTCGCCCTTTGCAGTGCTCAATCTCCATAGATGATGGGTCACTTGTGCTTTACTTCCAGGAAGAAAGAGCTGTTCATGGCAGAACTGGATGTCCCTTTCCTTCAAAAGCTTTCAAGACTGACATCTGATCTTACAAAGCACAACTCACAGTATGTAACATCTGTCCATATTTCCTTTACCTGGACATTTCAGAGGCTCAGCAGGTATTTGAAACACAGATTAAAAATCACCATTCTGAGAATCCCTCAAGACTTTTCTTTTTCATTTTCAAGGATTAAAAAAATTTATCATCTAACTGGAAAAACGCTCAGAGTAATGAGCTCTGAGACAACTCACCTCAAAACATATTTTATCTTATCTGTATTGGACAAAATAAAGAAATTAAAAGGGGGGAAAAGCTGAAAGTTTTGAAAGAAGCTAAATATAAAGACAAAAAAGTCAATGTCTTGATCTGAAGAAAGACTTATACATCTTTAAAACCTGTCCTTCTGATACTGAAGTGACAAAAAAAAAAAAGAGTATGAACTGTGACAGGGAGAGTCTCTATCACTCATAGTAACATCAGCTTTAAAAGCTGCTGTTTGGGTTCAGGAGCAACTCCCAGAGCCAACAGCAATGCTTCTGAAAATGCAATGGCAGAACACAGGAAGAGAGAGCAGCAACTTCAAGTTGCAAGAAAGAGAAATTAAAGTCTTTAAAACCCATACACCAGCGTCCTGGAGAGAGACACCTTCCACAACTCAGGTCACATCTTCCTGCATATCTATTTTGAAAACTCTTGGTTTTGATGATTCAGCCCTTTCATCCCACATTTCAGATGCCAGGGAATTCAGAGTTCCTGTAAGCATCTTCTCTAATAGTTCAAATAAGTCAACATTGAAAGCAAAGGGATGTCTGCTGCCAACCAGCAGCTTTCCCATATCAACACCTCCCTCTCCCAACCTCTTCAAGAGTCAAAAAATCATATTCAGCACAAGCTGAGCTCCTAATGACCAAAGCTCCTGAAGACAAATTAATGAAATGTCAGCGCCCTTGTCAATCTTGGTGACCTCCCCTAGCAGAGCAATCACATCTCCAACCCAGGAATCAGATTTAAGTTTCCATATCTCTAGTTATTGATGCAGAAAAAAAAAATATATATATATATATTTTTGCCCAAAGCAAGCCAGGCTAAAGCCCATCACATTCAGGTGCACAAACAGGGGCACACAGGAACAAGCAAACCCAGAAGGAAGAAGACAGCAAACTAAATTCACTCACCAAAGGTTGGGGTTGGATGTGGCTCTTTGCTGAGTGAGCTGAAATCACCATAACACAGAAGGGAAACTGCAGCTCTTGAAATAAAATTCAACCTGCTTCTGTTTCTCAAACATGCAGAAGACAACTGTGATTTTCTTCCCGTTGAATAAATTTTCATGCAAGTCTCTGAAATATCCTTTAGACTGACCACAACACTCACATTCAAACTGCCCCTTTGTAGGTAGTGTGGGTAATGTGATTTAATCAACTGATGAGGAGCACCTTCAGTTGATTAAATCACACAGGTGAGCCAATGAGCTTGTTGGGGGCCCTAAAAGCTTGAGTTAAATGCCTTGGTCCTCTGAGAGAGTCAGGCTGCTGGGCATGTGGACCATATTTGAGATGGGATATGGAAACTGTGTGCTCTCTGTGGCACTTCTGCAGTGCTTTTACAGATGCTGTCGGGAGCTGTGCCACTAAGGACACATCAAACCCATGTCCCCCACATGTCGACATGCAGATTGCTCTGGGCCAAGCTGCTCAGTGAGTACCAGCATGTCATGGAGGCTCTGCAGAGGGACTTGAGGAATATGAAATATTCAACACAGATTGGTGGTGCTGTACAGCCTTATGGTGAACCCAAAGCGCACCAGGTAGGAGCTTCTCCAGAAAAACACACACAGCCTTAGGGAACCTGCAAGGGCTTTAAAAACCTGGTGGGACGTCTCCTGGGTCTCCTCAAGGTAGATAAACAAGATGGCTCCCGTGGGGCTTTCTAGAGTGATCCATGAACAAGGCTGTACAAGTAAGAAATTTTGCCTCGGGTACATTCAGCAAGTTCAAAACAGCTGCTATAATTCTCCTCTTCACCACAGGGAGAGCAGAATACCCCTGCCTGCCAACTTGTCAAGGAATAACCAGAAGTTTCTAGCCCTCTAACTCTTCAGCATCCCACAAGGAAAGCCCCAGGTACCAGTCGCAGATGCTGTGGGACAAAAGCAACAGGGGGATGCCCCTCCGCATGGTACCTGCGCTGCCAAGAATAACACGGTGACTCATAAGCAATGCCATTCCAAACGATGCTGCCCTGAACTTGCTGATAAGTGTCCTTCACAGCTCTGCTAAGTAACTAATAACACAATACACAGGCAAATAACTCCATGGAAGACCGAAAATTGTGTGTTAATTCATTATTAACAATTCCTTTTAGAACGACGCATCAGATGGAGAGCATAATAAAGCTTCTCCTTCATCTCCTGGGTGGCTGCAACACAGAGCTGTTGTGTAACAAGTAGGATTGGAGTTGAGCAGAGTGAAAGCCAGAGGTATACAGGCTTGGGGAGGGGAGCAGACAGGGACAGAGGGGATAAAGCCCACATCAAGCCCACATCACCAGAAGCAGAGATGGGGTGCCCCACCTGAAGTTTCTCAGCTGACAGCCTGGAACATTGGTGATAGGAATTGCATCTCCAGCATTTTACACACGCATTTTTAATCATCAAAAATAGTTTAGCCATCTTCTTACAAGTCCCATTACTTGCCAGCTTCTGTGATCACCGAGTCTATTTTTGGTGACTTCTCAATTCTTTCTGTTCTTCCTCCTAAGGCTAGACTGTAAATCTGCATTCTGCAGCGTATGCCAGCTCAGTATTTCCTCCAAACACAAGTGTTTGCTACTTCATGGGAATTATCTGAAACCCCAAAGCCAGTTCTACCACCAACACTGGAATGGGAGTACAGAAACACTCGCGTGGGCACACTCAAATTCCAGACCCCGCAAGGATTTCTGTGGCAGATCAAAGCTTTGATGGGTCTGGAGGCCCTTACACAGACCTTTTGAACCTACTCGGGCTGTTTTTATACTTATTAACAGACTAGGGTGATCTGACCAACCGATCAGCTGTGAAATCAGAAGCTTTCAGCAGGAAAAGCCCTAAGAGATCAGACTGCTACGGGAGGGCTGCTGAGAAGCCAGCGCAGCACACTGGAAATGCTAATGGCTTGGAGGCACCGTTCCACCTGTCAAACAGCACGTCAGCAACATTACAGGCTTCTAAGGGGTTTAATTAAAGGTTTTACGTGTAGCCATCTTAGTTTAGACACAAAATGAAAGTTCTCCTGACTGCCAGTCACATCAGTAACGGGTTTTACAGGCTCTGACTGGTGTCCCATCCTTTGAGGCCAGCGCACTGCTCTCCCGTGCGGCCACACAGCCCTCCACAGCCTCCACCAATAAATCTTCATTATCGAGGCGCCTATATTAAACTACACACACCTTCCAAGGAGGGGGGGGAGGCCTTATTGCCACCGAAAGGAAGGATGGCGGTTAGCGCATGATGCACAGTAATTAGCAAGGTTAAGAACCGCAATTAACTGCGGCGAGACAACAGAATATTAAAAGAGAAATATTACCACGCGGCACGCGAGTAAATAAACACACGGAGGACCAGGGGGTGAGCGGCGATCCGCGGCGGCAGCGGCCACTCGCTGAGCCCGGGGACCGTGCGGCAGGTCGGGCTGTGCGGGGAGGGTCCCTGCACCCCGTGTGCGGCTCCCGCGCCCCGCGGCGCCTGCTCGGCAGCTCGACCGGGCTCACCCAGCCAATCAGGCGACCGCCCGGCAGCTCGACCGGGCTCACCCGCCCTGATCTGGCTCCTTTGCTTCCAGGAAGTGAGTAAATCTGCACTGTTTATTAAAAGAAATTAACAGTTCAATTAAAAAAAAATCAATAGTATTTCACTTCTCCATCCCCAGGATCAGCGATATCAGACTTGGACCCCAGGACTCCTTCCAGCACCCGAGTAGGTGTTTTCCCTCCTCTTTCCCAGTATCATTTCTACCCATCAGTGGCCTTGAGACAGAGGGAACCAAAGTGCTCTGCACACAAGAGCCACGAGAAGAGGTGATGCTTTTCTGGCATCCCCATGCACTCTCAACAGCTCCTCACAAGGATCCTCTGAGGTGCAAACTACCACCTGGAGAAGCAGCGGGGTGAGCAGCAGAATGCCAGCAGGACAAAAAGTTTTCAGTCTGATGAATATTAGGAGGTATTTTCTGGGACAGATCCTCAGAGTCAGCAGGTCTAAAAGCCAGCGAGCCGCAGCGATGGCATCGGTCTGTGCTACAGCTAAAGCCAGCAGTGAAGCTGTGCTGCTCGGATTGAAGAGCTGCTGTGGGTTTGTGGAATATCCCTCACTTGCTCAGAAGTCTGTCCAAATCCACAGCTGCTCTTCTGACAATAAAGAAATTAAAGAAAGATTTAAAAGTATGATTGCACTGCTTTTTCCTGTGTGTCTCAGTCTAAGCCATAACTACTCATCATCAAGTTCACATTAGAATATTCACCTGATTTATCCTATCCTGAGTTCCTTATGTATTTAGTGGAAGGGGACCACACTCAAGGCAGCAAACCTTTCTCTCCACAGCACAAGCAGCAGGAATCATAAGCAGTTATGCTTTCCTCAGAGCCAATTAGACTCTTATTCTCCAGATCAAACTAATCCAACGCAAAGGTCTTTATCCAAGAATTTTTTCTTGCCTGGGTTACCTCCCATGCAGGGAAGGAGCTACCTGGGAGCCTTTTGCAATCAAGGCTGGAACAAGCAGCCCCTTGAAGAACAGGCAATTTTACAGCACAATATTAAACACAAATAGAAATTCTCTATTTTTCTATATAAGAAAGATATCCAATAGAAGTTTTCTATATTTCTGTCACTAACCTCTCCAATGCTATTAGTGCCAAGTAATCTATTTCATCTGGGTTTCAGTAGAATAATCAATATGGAAACTGAATTGCAGGGGAAGAGACAGGTATTACAGGAGAGCTTTAGGTAGGTGAGGCAAGGGGAAGGAAAAACAATAAGGCAGCCTGCACACAGGTTACCAACTGAATTCTTGGAGTATCAGCCTTTTGACAAATTGCTTTAAAGCCCTTGTTGATGCAGTTTACCTGGTACTAGCCTGAATATGCTAATTAAATTAGCTAATAGAAGTCAGGAGGTCTCATTCACTGTGGAGTATCAGGTGCCACATGATGCCGACTCAGAGAATGACTCAGTTGTACCTCTATGTGTAGAGAAGTGAAAAGATGCTGCTTTTTGGAAGCAACAACCACAGTTCCTGTTAAATATCAGGGACTCAGAAATGAAAGAAGGTGAAACCAGTTATCCTTTACACAGAACAAGAGTTTGTGATTAAAACAGTTAAATCCTATTGCACATCATTTTCCCAACAAACCCCTCAATTTTCAATATCATGTATAGTTTTGTATACCCTTGCTCAAGGAAGATGAATTACAGCCCATACAGGTATTCCAAAGAACTGCATGGATCATCAAGAACAGAGGATGAGAATAAAACAAAATTGCTTGTTTAGCCTAGAAAATTAGCTAGATTTTGTGCCAGTAAATAAATAAGGAAGAGAGATGGAAGAGTTATGGTATAAAACAAAGTTGGGGAAAAGGGGGGGGGGAAGTGGGGGAAAAGGGGGGGGGGAAGGTGGAGGAAAAGGGGGGGGAAGGTGGAGGAAAAGGGGGGGGAAGAAGGGGGAGGAAGGGGGGGAAGGGAGGGGGAGGAAGGGGGGAAGGGGGGAAAAGGGGGAAGGGGAGGAAAGGGGAGTAAAGGGAGGGGAAGGGGGGGAAGGAAAAGGGGGAAAAAGAAAAAAAGGGAAAACAGGGAAAAAAGAAAAAATAAGGGAAAAGGGGGGAAAGGGAAAAAGGGGGGAAATAGGAAAAAAGGAAAAGGGAAAATGGAAATAAGGGAAAAAGGAAAATGGAAAAATGGAAAAAAGGGAAAAAGGAAAAAAGGGAAAAAATGGAAGAAAGGAAAAATGGAAAAAGGGGAAAAGGAAAAAAGGGAAAAATGGAAAAAAGGGAAAAGGAAAAAAGGGAAAAAGTAAAAATGGAAAAAAGGGGAAAAGGGAAAAATGGAAAAATGAAAAAGGGGAAAAGAGCGAAAAAGGGAAAAGGGAGGAAGGGAAAAAAGGAGGAAAAGTGGGAAGGGGGGGGGGCGGGGATACACAACCAGCTGCACTGCTGCTTTCTCAGAGCAAGGAAAGCATCAACTGGTCTCAAGTCTGGCTGGTTTCCAGCTGGGTAAGGTACATCCTCACCCTGGATCAGCGCAGGGAGTGTCCGCAACTGACACAGAAGGGAAAAGCAGGCACAGGATTCACATTTTTTTTCTTTCTGTGCTTCATCTCAAATATTTACTTCCCTGGCCTCCCCCCCTTGCTGCTCCAGTGGCAGGGCTCCGTGGGTTAATTGCTTTCACACTTCCTAGTTTGCTTCTCGTTCCTGTCGGCAAGCCCAGCACCAAACCCCTCTGCACGCCAGCTGAGCATCGTGGGCTCACCGGGCTGTTTCTGCAGTCCAGGGCTGGAAATGAACAGCGGTTCAGGACGCTCCTGCAAATATGCTTCATACCTAGTGTGGGCTTAACATTAAATTGTGACAAGGCTTATTTCCAAGAGCTCTGAAATGCTGCGATGGGAAACGAGGCTGAATTCCCAGGTGGTCCCAGCTCATCTGCATCGCTCCCGGAGAGCTCCTCAATTGACACCTTGAAAAATGATGATGATCTGCTACAACCTGGCTTAATTAATTGAACCGTTCATCCCCTCTCCTCCCCCGTATTAACACACCTGATGTGCAGCATCACTCAGCAGAGTAATTACAGTGCTGAACGCAGGGCCACTGGCTGTAGGAAAATGCTTCAAGAGAAGGATTTGTGTTAAAAATAACCACCAGCCATAGGTGAGAACTGGGGATAAATTTAACATGTAAATCCCACTTTTGCTGTTTCTAATAAGCCTTTCAGTATAAATTCTGTATAAAACAGAGCAGGTACGCTTCTGCCATCTGCTTGAAGACATTTCCCCATCTCCTTGTTCTCGAGTCAGACTTTTTAGGGATGTCTTTATGTGTGAACAGGTTCTTTATTGTAACTCATGCCATCCTTGAGACAGGAGCAGGACAGCGAGCTAGGCCTGCGCTCCTTTGAGGGAAGACACTTGTCCTGAGAGGGGGGAAAGATACATCTTTCAAAATAATTTCCGTAAGCAGCAAGTCCAAATATCACTATGGAGCCTGAGCTTTTAATATCTTATTCTTTATTTTGATATAAATAAGATTTATTTCAAAGGAAATCAGAAGACACAATGTCATTACCCCCAGGGTCTCTCCCCAGAAATTCTCACAGACAAATTCACAGACAGCTTTATATTTTAATCAGCATGATAGTTCAGACACGTCTCCCAGAAAGCTTATTTCAGATAAACAGGCAAATAGTGATAATAAACTTCCTATCTTTTCCGATGTTGCCAGCACAGTAGGATGCACAGAGCCACTGTAGCTCTCCCTGGCCAGCACATCCCATTACGTGCTGCCTCCTACAAGGAAGTCGGCTCTACCTTCCACACAACCCTCAGTGCCCAGCCAAAATAACCCAACCCAGAAGGAGAATTCATAAGAAAAATATATATATATTCTTTTTAATGTATTTTTATAAATACACACATATGTATAAATACATGTGCATATATATATAAAATACATAAAAATACATGTGTGGGTATATATATATTTAATATATACATATGAACACCCTCCTCTCTACAGTAGGAACCAAGTTAATCATCAGACTTAGCCTTTCCATTATCTGTAAGGCATTATTTCCTGCTCGCTGGTATTAACATTATTTGATGGGGCAAGCAATAAAGCTCATGTTTTAAAATTAGTACCTTTCATAATGTACTATGTGTATATATATTTGCATAAGGGAGTGAATTAAAAGACGGTAATTTTATCCCAATAATGTGCTTTAGAATCTGCAGTGACGTTGGAGAGTGGAATTTGGATTGGGATTTTTTTATTTTGCAAGGCAAATCTGTGTAAAACTTGGTACCTGATTGTGGGGTCAGACATATATTACAATCATTTTTCCATGAATTCTGAAAAGACAATCTGTCTCTCTCTCTTCGAGCTAAAACAGAACACCCCATGAGGTAGGGAGAAAGTGTCTTGTTCTCTTGTGCCTTTAAGATTGCATTTCACCAGCTACCACATCGCAGAGCAAGAGTCTATTTTTCTTCATAATCTGTGTTTGCCACATGCCTGGAATAAATGGAAAGTCTCTTGCAAATATCCTACATTTTGTAAATTAAAATATCCCACGTTTTGTAAATTAAAGCCATGCAGCAGCCACAGTTGCCATTTTAAATATTTACCTAGAAGTGTGAGAGCTGCTGCCTGCAGACTGCAATTTCCCATGGTAACAACCAGTTTGACTTGTCTTAATGCAACCCCTTAATAACCATTAAGGGCAAGCAAACCCATTCCTTCCTGTTTGCTACTCAGAACCTCCAAAGGAATTGATGTTTTTGAATTTAGTTTTAAGTGTTGGGCTGCAATCCTTCATTGGGGAATCTTCTCAATAATAAGGGGCGAAGGCTTCATCAGTGATGGGAGATGAGCAGCGTGGCTGGCTCGGGCATCCTGCGGTACCGCTGGCTGATGCTGAAGTGCAAACTACCCAGTGCTCTTTTCCATGCTCAGATTTTGAATATTTTAAACCAAAGCTTTAAAAATTAAAGAGAGACAGGCATCTACCCTGTGATGCCACAGCAAATCATTGGCAATTCTGCAATATTTAGCTTGGAAAAATAAAGAAAAACACAATAGTTCATCCCACTGTATTGGATTACAGAACTCGGGGATCTTTAGAAGGCATTTATATTTATTTTATTTTCTGAAACACCTGTGTCCTAATGAGAATGATTAAAAATTCTAAATGAGGTTGAATGCTGGAAGAAGCCACAGCCCCTCAATGAGCTGGGGCAGCCGAAGCCATGTGTGTTCCCAACACGCATGTTCCCAAGGTGTTTGGATACGGCACGGAGCGCTGCTCTGGATGGGGCACAGGGAACGCTGCAAAGGCAGTTTTACTCAGCCCAGGTGATCAGATGCACGCTTCTCATCATCTGAGGAGGATCAAAGGCTCTGAGTCCTTGAAAGCCGCTGGGGTATTTCCATTTACAATCTGAAATCAATAGGAATCAAACACTCTTGGAGGTCCGGGGCCAAGTGACCCAGCCAAGTTCAGCGCAGGGCGTAGGTACGAACAATGACACCTCCTCAACCCAAAGCTCCTAAGCCCCTTGGGCCTTGCTTGTCCCCATCCTAATGAAAAGCATCGATTTTTCATGTGGCAGCTTCTGCAAGTGAAACGCAGCTGTGGGACCTGTGGCACAAACAGATTTACTTGGCATAAAGAAAACCAAACAAACACCACTGAGGCCTCGATCCAGGGCTGGATGCTCTCTGCAGAGACACTCTTCTCTCCAGGCAGGTTGAATCCGGACTTGGCATTAAGCTGCAAAATATAACACCCAGGAAAAGTTCAAGCAGACATCTCGTTACTGCCTCAGGATATGGACTTTATGATCCTCGCAACGGTTTGCAGTTTATAAAATCCAAATTAACATTCCAGTATGTAAAAGGCTGAAATCATAACCTGAGAGCTGTGAGTGCCTGGCAGCGCCCCGCTTTGAATGCAGCACCTTTCTCCAGAGCTGGGCGTGCTGGAGCCACAGTTTAGCTTGTTAATTATGTTGTGCAAGGACCACTACGCTGTACTCCTAGTGAATGATTTATTAACTCCAGCGATATAAAATCTCCTCTGTAGTGCTGGCACACCAAAGACAAAAGAGGTAATTACTGGGCCCAAAGCACTTTAACTTCATTTATACTCCGTACGCTGTGAGCACCATCGCAGTGCCCTCAATCACAGCGCTGTTACTCAGTCCTCAGCCACCTTTCTGCTCCGAGATGTTCAGCATCAGCCTTTGCTTACAGCAACTTCAGGGCAAAATGCAATGCAACAGATGATGCGTGTGAAGGGGATGTGCCATACCTTCACTGACTTACTGTTACAGAAGAATTCATTGCTGTTTCAGGCTCAAACCCCAGTTCTTATGACTGTTATCTCTTCCCGTGACTGTAGGACATGAGTTAGAGTATCAAGTCTGCTTAGGAACGTCATTCAACCCTGTATATAATGAATTTAGCAATGCTCCTAACATTCATGTCATTTTTTTTTACTCTTTTCAGCTCTGGAACATCTTGATGTGCCTGAATTGAACATGAAATAATAGCTTCTAGATAACCTGCATTTACTTGAGTTCCTGTGTCTCAGTTTCCCAAGATGATTCATTTTATTGTCTGGCACCTCTCCTGAGAGAATAGATAAACCATTAACATGTGGGGGAACAAAAGACCCAACAGCTGGATATGTCAGGAGAAATATCTGACGTGATTGCCCATCAAAGTAACTCTTGTTTGAGCTGGGCTGTGTGTAAATCACTCACCTGGAGGCTGCATCTCTTACAGACTCATTCTGTGTTGCATCAGGGGAAGTTTAGGTTGGATATCAGGAACAATTTCTTTACAGAAATGGTTGTTGGATATTGGCATAGGCTGCCCAGGGAGGTGGGTGAGGCACCATCCTGGACAGGTTTTACAGAAGAGTAGATGTTGTGCTTGGTGACATGGTCTAGTTTTGGACCTGGTAGGGCTGGCCAGATAGTGGGGCTTGATGATCTTGAAGGTCTTTTCCAACAGAAACCATGCTGTGATTCCATTCCGTTCCAAACTGCTATGGAAAGACAAAAGTAAAAGACCTAAAAGTAAAAAGAAAATGGTAACTTTAAGGTGAGTCGTAAACATTGTCAGGAGCATCAGAGAGAGTGCAATTTGCCTGCCTCTTCCCAGGGCTGCTGCTGTAGCAGACCTGAATCAGAGGGAATGGCAGCCTGAGAGGCTTTGGCATGGCCAGGGGATCCTTCCCTGCCCCAGGAGCTTCAAAGCTGAGCCGAAAAGCATCACATGCACAAGCATGATAGTTGGCACAGCAGCTTCCCAAGTTGTTCATTATTTATATGACCTTACACAGGTTAACCCCCTTGTGTTGGGCATGTACAAATATAGAGCTGGAACAAGGGGCCCTGCACTTACATTAGATCATGTAAGAGAGAGGGAAATGATTGAGGGGAAATGGCATCGTGGCCAGCAAGGCTGAGCCTACCACAAACCCTGACTTCTTCATGCAGCAGAGAGTTTCCCAGACACATTTTCTCAGTGTCTCGAGGCCGCCCCCTAAAATTAAATATTGATTCAATATTATCTGGGCTTCTCCAGTGGGGGGAAAAAAATGAATATGCATTTTTCTAAGCCTATGTGGTTTGAAATACCAGGGTAATTTTAATGGTCTGCAGATAAGCCGAATGAACTTTCAACAGCTAATACATTGTTTAGACAAGCAGAGCATGCATCAAGATACAGTGCTTACCATCACCTCAGCTGACCCTCTTTGTTTATTCATCAATAGTAGTCATTTGGGAGAGTTTCAACCTGGCACAGCTCTGCCCTGGACTCAGCAGGTTACTTTCCCATCATGTAGAACATGCTGTAGTGAAGTTAATTAGATGTAAGTAGCTTTTTTCTCCTTTTTTCTTCTTTTTTTTTCCCTAGAGAACATAATTCGTTGCTTGGCGAGCTGTGTACATCATTCTGGATGCAATAAACATCTGGGGAGGTGTTGAAATCTGGTAGAAAGGAGGAAATAGGTGTAAAAAGGAAGGAAAATGAGAGCAAGCTTCCTGAAATTCAAAGATAGGCTGCTTTGAAGAAGACAGAGTGTCTTTTTTTGCCAAATGGGGCTACATTAACAGCTATGGCAGGAGAGCACCATAAGGTATGTGTTTTATTCACAAGAAGCAGAATGAAAACCCAGCTTGTTGAGTTTGGCTGTGCGATGCTGGAAACACACCTCAGCACAGCATCAGCCTCCTGGTTTGTCTTTCTTCTCCCCAAAGAATTAAGAGAAATACTTAAATTTTATATTCAGTATCCTGAAGTGTGTTTCAGTGACCCACAGTACCTGAGGCAAACTGAGCAGGAAATGCGGAAAACAGAAATAAAAGAGCACTTGGAACACCCTGAACTTTGGGGGGAAAGTCTGTGAGAGCTCTTTAAATATTGCAGAGCCACGTCCCTTTGTATCAGCTGAGAGGCTGGTCCTTGTGCTTCGCATTAGCCAAGGATGCAAAGGCTGCATCCTGCTCTGGAAATTCATAACTCGACTTCCAGGGCACGTTTCTGGCCATTAACTTATTTTCCAATGTGAACCCAGCCACATGCAGCTATATTACAATGTTACTTGGGAGCAGCAAATTGGTTCTATTAATCTTATTTACCCGAGCTGTTTTGAATTTGAGAGTGTAAGAACTGTATTGTGTTAGAAGAGGTCACCTCCACCTAATCAATACTAATCAGCTCCAAGGCTTTTGGAGAACAGAACGGCACGCTGTACTCTTTGGGAAGTCTTCTCTGTTCACTCATGTCTCTGTTTCTCTTCTGCTTTTCAGCAGGATAAGGATCTGCACAGGGTGGGTAAACTCTACCTGTATTTGTAGGTTAAATTCCAACACAACTAGTGCAAAAGAAAAGAAAATAACTGGCTGCATTGGCAAAGGCACCCTAATAATTAGCTTGTGGCTTAGCAGATATTAAACACTGTATTAATGAGAAGCAGAACTTCTGCTACCTTCATGTCACATTTATCAATCAAAGCTGTCCTTATAATTATATTTTTCCTCCTCACCAAACTCCAATCTGTTTGTTTTCCCTGGGTTTATTTTTCTAGCCTGCATTAAATGGGGACTGCACAAACCCTCAAGGTGATGGGCTACCAACATTACTCAGAGTGTTATTACAACAGAAGGCAAAAGTACCTAATGAGTACGTCCTGTCCTGCTTGGTCTTGCAGCCAGCATTTATTGTTCAAAGCCTTCATCATTTTATCCCCTCAGAAAGTACAATTCCCCAGTGCCCTTCCAAACACGTGCTCCCTGGCTTGCTTTCACTTAAGCAGTTTTAACGTCTGTACACCTCTGCAGATACTGCCCACTTAATTATGCGGCATTTGGAATGACAGCTCCCTGGCATCCTGACAAAGGAGTATTAATAATGCTCTCCAGGAAAGCAGAACCAATTGAAAACAGTCTTTTAAAAATATATATATGGCAGATTCCCTGCTTCTCCTCTCCTGCTCCTCCCCAGCAGGGCAATCAGGACCCCTTTATACAAAATACAGCTGTGTAAATCATTCAGAGAAGAGGTCTAAGAGCAGGACTTGCTAACCAGAGGCTGCTGGCACGTGAGCAACCCAGAGACCTCCCTCCTCAGCACCATCTCTGCTGCAGCATTTGCTCTTCCAGTGACTGTAGGGTTGAAATCCAGGTGGACACCCCATTTCCAAGGGCCTCCTGGTCCATGAAAGCTGTAAGGGCAACCAGAAAGATCACAGAGGCATTTGCAGCACTTGATGAACTTTCAGACCCCCTGCAGAGTGTTGCCAGCTGTTTGCTGGGCTGTATTGAGGGTATCTTGGTAGCCCCTGAATCCCATACACCATCATGTAAACATCACAGACTGGTGGGAGCTGGCAGGGACCTCCAGAGATCACCCAGTCCCACCCCACCAGAGCAGGATCCCCTCGAGCAGGTCCAGGCTCACAGGGTTTGAACGTCTCCAGAGATGGAGACTCCCCAACCTCTCTGGGCAGCCTGGCCCAGGGCTCTGCCACCCTCCCAGCAAAGAAGTTCCTCCTCAGGGTTAGGTGGAACTTCCTCTGGTCCAGTTTGTGCCCCTGGCCCCTTGTCCTGTCCCTGGGCACCACCAAACACAGACTGACCCATCCTCCTGAGCCCACCCTTCAAGGGTTTTAGTTACCTGCAAATGTGGAACAAGCAGCTTCCGTGCTCCTTATGCACTGGGAAAAGTCCTTCAAATATTTCATGTCCAGTAAGGCTGTGAAAATCCCAGAGACTGGCCAAAAGGCTGTTCCCTGCTACACCATAATCACCCCCTTCTCCCAGCCATGGGGAGGGAGAAACGACCCCAATACTATGGGTACAGAGCGCTTACTCCAGGCTCAACACTGGGGGTTTGGCACCCCTGAGCACAGGAACCTCCAGCCAAGCTCCACACGGGAGAGCTGCGAGTTTCAGAGCCAGCCTTTAACAGCAGCACCTCCTTCCTTCCATGGGAATTTATTGCTCGAGCTGCTGATCCCTGGCACGGGTTTGGGGGCTGCTGCCTCCCCCCACCGCGAGGGAGATTATCGCGTAGGAAAGAAACCCTCCTTCGTTCCTGTTGCTTGCTGGCAGACATGTCTGGAACTGTTTTACTTGGAAGTACTCAGAGAACATATTGGAAAACCAGCAAACATAAGGAAAAGTCTCCTCTCCCCAACAGATTTTCCTGTTCCATCCCACTGGAGAGCGAGGGCTATAAATGGCTGCAGACATCCCCTGCCTTCGGCAGCGAGCGATGGAGGGATGAGCAGTGCTGGGGTTTTCTGGCAGATAGAGTGCCAAAGGAGCTCTCTGCTGTGATATTCATAAAGAAACAGCCTCTCTGCTCTGAATCTTTAACACCCCTATTAAAAAATAAAACCCAATTATTCATTTTTAATGGGTTCCTTAAAAATAATATTCAAAAAAAATATATCCTTTCTGCTGTGTAAAGCAGAAACCAACTCCAACATCCAGCTCCCCACCCCCACTGACTGGAGCAATTTAATAAAAATACTGTAAAAGGAGAATTGCTATCACCCCCCATCACTTGGCTTGTGCAAGTTTTATTCCAAATTGCAATACAGATTGGCAGTGTTCTTCCCACATTGATACCTCCTGCTCCCTAGGAAAGTGTTTCCTTAGCTGGTGCACTGGCTTGGTGGGAAGGGAGGAATGGGTTTAATAAGGACATCTGAGGCAGGGATTTATTTCTTCCCTCGTTCCTGTACTGTAGCTGGAGGCACCACTCTGCTAATTCCAGGATGAGGGTTTAAACTACTCCCAGCACCTTTTTTTTTGCTGCATTATACAGCTCAAGCCTGTAAGATATTTCAACATCAACTCACTTTGTAGCCAAGTGAAATCCTAGGCAATAGAAGCAGGTTATGGTAACAATAAAATAAAATAACAATGCAAAAGCTAATTTAGAAACCCTCTTGCTACGTAACACCAGGAAGCTGGACTGGAGAGGTCAGAGTGAGCACGCTGGTAGAAGGGAGATGTTGCTGGGGACATGAGGCAGAGCAGCCCCAGAAGTTGTGAGTGATGTCCTTGCCCCTTCAGTGTTGGCTTTCCCTGGCACAACCCTGTGCAAGAGACACACAGCCATGGCAACTGGCCACAGAAGGTAAAACCATGGGTGTTTGGTTTATGTTTATAAACCTTCAAGATGCGTAAAAGAACCCAAAGAATACAACAAACTCACTCCCCCTTCAATAGGCTGTCGCATACCAGGTTACAGTCACCTGCCCTTACACAATAGGGCACATCTCAACGGTGTTTAAACCCCAGGAAAGGACAATTCACTGCTGAAATACCCAAACCAATTAAACCAGTCCCACCAGACAAGCAAGACATATTTTTTTAGCTAACTGGTTGCTATGCTTTGACTACCAGCAGCATCACCTTCTCTCAAAGCACACTCATTAAATGAAGAATTGCAGTTAATTATCTGTAGCCTCATGGCATTGTAGGGTGAGGAACGTTGTGATACAACGTTGTGATACAACGTTCCTCACCCTAAAATGCCATGAGGCTACAGGATTGTTCTACAGATTAGCCTTTTTAACTTCTTTTTTTGTTTTTTCTTTCTGAGGGGGGAAATAAAATTAAGAAAGGAACAAGAGCCTTGTAAGAATTTGTAGAGAAACTCAGTGAGATGCTGACTGAAATCCGGATCCATCATGCAAATGTTTTTTGCCAAAACCCACAAGAAATGTTGAGTGGTGGCAGAAAGGCTCCTCTTATAATGTAGATGTGCCCTTTTGGTTTAGATTTTGAATGTCAGACTTGTTTCATGACTGACTTAAGGTGGGTTTTCCACCACGCTGGGGATGTGTCTGTGTGTGGAAAGTACCAGAGTTGCCTAAATTTTCTGGACAAAGGTGACAGGTCCCTTGCTGAGCACAGGGCAGCTGGGATGTCCAGCCAACCCAACTCAAAAATCAGCTGCAAAGCATCCCTTCAGCCTCCTGTTCTACATCAACGAGATAGAAACACTTTCCTCCTCTGCTCCCCTTTTACTGGGATGTCTGGTTTCACTGGTAGAGAGGACAATGAGCTGCATCCTCCAAGAGAGCAGAGGGGAGGTGGGCACCGTACCCATGTTCCCCTTCACAGCATCCGAAGGGGCTGGAGCAGGCTCTACCCCTCAGAGACGCCTGGAATCAGCGAGTTTATAGTCATCCTTAGAAAATTATGCAGCAGTTTCCAGGCAAACCCTGCAGCTGATGTTCTGTGCTGCTGTCACATGAAAAAATAGTTTGAACTTCTTGTTTTTCCTTTTCCTTTTTAGCAGAATAATCAGTTTCTTCAAACCTGTGAAGGAGCCGGTGCCGTGGAGAGGTGGGAAGGAAAGGATGTGGGAGCTGGGGGAACAGGAAGACAGCATTAATTACACAGAGCCTGACAGGTAGAGGAGAAAATTTTGCATTTTTCAAAAGGAGAAGAATTAAGAGATGATTGAGAGCAGGGAAAACTAGTAATTTCTCTGAGCTGTTTAAATAGTTTGTCAACCCCTTAATGGAGCTCCGTGTGTTAGAAAGGAATGGAAAACAATCAAAGCAGCAGCCTGTAAATATCCAGATTAGCATTTTTTGGAACATTTGCAAAGTTTTGGGTATGGGGAATGTTTTGTGCTTTGTGGCTTTGAGTACTTGTGTTGAAACATAATAAACTGACAAAATTCACAGGCAGCTTCGCTGGCCCCGCTGCTTTACCATCTCCAGACACCCAGCTCTCCGTGAGACAGACAAGGGTTCTCTCTCTGGTGATGCCTGTGGCAATTTGTAACTTTAAAACTCAGCAGGTCTAGTGGTGTGGAGTTTAGTAATCACATGTAGTACATACTACATACAGAATCACAGAATCACAGGGGTTGGGAGGGACCTCCAGAGCCCATCAGGTCCAACCCCCCTCCTGTCCTCCTCCATGGAAGCTGGCAGCCCTCAGGACAGTTTGGGTTTAGATCACAATTACTTGGTTTCAAATTTTGCAATTTTTTTCTTTTTTTTGAAGGAGAAAAATTATCTTTATGCTTTACTTTCTAGAAGTTTAACCTGTGCAGCTGAAACATTGTGTCACTGAAGACCCTCCCAAACCAGATCATGTATGATTCTCCTCACAACAAGCCATTTTTATGGAAAAAATTACTGGCACAGAGAGAAAGAACAGTCCCTCCAGGTCAGGAAAGGAACTCCTCTGACAGCTATTAAAGTGCAGTGTATAAGCAGTTGGGAGTGATTAACTTTTTTTTAAGGGGGTTGCTTCAAAAAGTCATTAAAAGGGCTTCTGAAACTTGACAGTTTTCTTCTGGTATATAGAGAGGAAAACAAGAGAGGCTAAAGTTCCAAAGCAGATAGGGTGAGAGGGGCTCTGCCAGCCCGGTCCACGTGGGAGGTGGAGGAACTCTTTGATCCTCACCAAGAAAGAAGAGCAAATAACACAAGGACAACACAAAGAGCAAAGCAGCAGTCGGTGCCTGACTTGCCTCTGTCTTCATACATCAGGTACCTGTGACCTGGTATCCACTGCCTCAGCATCCCCAGAGAACCCAGAGGTCAGAGATGGCTTAGGGAAATGCAGAGTGTTCCACTCAGCAGGGAATGGCAGAACTCGTCCTGGGAAACTTAGGAGCCATTAGTAATTGTCTGTAACATCCTGTGGAAGGGGTGAGAACCCAGAAGAATGAGGAGGAGTTGTGAGAAGACCAGGGAAAGCTGTGAGCAAGGTTTTGATACTTTGATACACAAAAAATTCTAGGAGGGATGATTTAAAATGTCCTGTTATGTGGTCCAGAAAACAAAACAAAAGACAGACCAAAAAAGCCAGAACAGGCTTCTGGTCAAGGTTGAGGCAAATAAACCCAGCCCCTTATTAGGTGCAACTGTAAAATGCTGAGAAAGCATGAGCAGCACCCGATTGTCTGGAGTTGCAGGAATGAAATGGGATAGAAACGACATCCAGTAAGATGCCAAAGAGCATACTGGGAGGAGGAGAGGAAAGGCACAAGGACCAGTGAGCTGAGCACTGCAGCAGGCTCCTGAGAAGGAGACAGATTCACACTGGGAACAGAAAGGACTGCCAGGAAATCCGAATCACAGCATCTTCCCAACCAGCCCTCCTGCCCCATAGCAACTGGGGGCTACTCAGTGGCAACCCACCGCTTCAATACCAGTTTCCCCAATAATCCCACCTGACTGGGGCTCTCAGAGGGCTGCAGTGCACTTTGCAGCAGGTAACAGATGGTCTCTGCAGGAGACAGGGAGAGAAGTTTGGGGTGCCAAAATAATTAGTTAACCCTTCCATAGACACATTCTCTGGGATTTTATTATGCATCTGTTAATTGCCTTATTTGCCTACATCAAAAGACATTCTTGAGCATATAAAGGTAAGAGACACACACCTTTTAATTAAACACAAATAAAACCTCCAGAGAAATAATTCCCAATTGCAAAGCTGCACAACCAGACCTATTCAACACTTTGCCCTACAGTATTTGCCTCGAAATGTTCCTGGCTGGTACCAGAAGTGTCACATTGACTCACAGCAGCGAGGACCCCACAACTGCCCCTACAACTAGGATGAAGTTGGGGGGGTGTTATTGGGCGAGCTGAGCAGTGCATGTGTCACCAGCGGGCTGCAGTTGTCCTTTGGGGAACCCAGAAGTGGGAAAGGTATCGGAATCCAGGCAATTGCACACACAATGGGAGGCAGGAGGCAGACCAGAGGGGAGGGAAAGGGTGCAAAGGGAACTGGAAACTGATTTTAGGTGTCAAAATATTGAGAGTTAAAGGAAAAATGACCTGTGGCTGGAGACACTGTGGCCCTCATGTATCAGGGAAAGGTTAAGCACAAAATGCAGCTGCAACTGTTTCAACCACATACTTTGATTTTAAAACACCGTATGCCCAAACTAAGCTTGTTTGTGAGAAAAGGCTGCAAGAAAACACTTCCCAAACTGACAGAATGTGAAGCTGAAAACTACTTTTTTGTTTTGAAAGGTAAAGAAAAGGGCTAAAATTCAAACTTGATACAAATCAAAGTGCTTTGAACTAACCAGAAATGCAGTGTATGACTTGCAGGAAAAGCACTGATAAGGAAAGGAAACCACTCACCTCATTGCAGGAGCAGGAAGCTCCTGAGGTGTTTCGCAGGACAGGAAAACAATTCCACTCACAGGATCCTGAGGGAACCTAGAAGCAAACTGGAGATTCGATTTATAAAAGCAAGAAAAGAACCCACTGTGATGTTACCTTTGGCTATGAAAGATACAAATGAAAAGCAGCCCAGGCTCAGGACAGCAGCAGCCAGACCCGCTTCCACATGCAAAGTGCTTCATGAAGTTTCTCCTGCCATTCAAAGCCCTGTGCTGCCAGGGGTCAGTAACAGGTAAATGCCAAGGTACAAGCCAGAGAGTATGGGTGTGAAATACTGTGGCAAATTAAAAACCCATCGGGGCTGTGAAACTCACAGCAAGGGAGCTGGGTGAGTGGCTGCAGTGAGGGCTCACAGCTCCTCTTCTGCCTGAAAATTACAGTTTTGACTACTTTTGTAGCAAAATAGTATGAAAGCGATGAAGGGTTTTACTTTGGTTATTTTGAGAAATGAGAAGGTATCACAGCAAATATCCATACAGGCAAAGAGTGGAGAGAGAGTTATGGCTGGCATTTCGGGAAATGGAGCTGCTAAATGATTGAGAGTGGGGAAGGGCCATAAAAAGCAGCACAGGGATTGTGCAAGAAGCCCAGCACCTTCTCCCTGAACAGTTTTAAACTAATAGTTTAGTTCCACCCTATTTTGAAAGAGTCTTAAAAAGAAAATTGAGGCAGGATATTGTGAGAGTGAGAGCGATGTCCCATCTTGCTGCTCCAGTTCATCGGCACACAGGGCATGGCCACGTTTCATATGATAGATTTGGGAAGGACCCTTCAGCTCTGTTGTATTTATCTCACTCTCTACTGCCTAAATAAGGTCCAAGGGACATCCACTGTGTTTTAGTCCCAGCTTGATTTGACCTGTCAGCCTTCTGTTTCAGACAGAAAGATGGACCAGATTAGGTACCAGCTGGAAAGGGTTGGTGGAGTGACACGCATGGCAACATCAGGACATTCCACAAAACATAATCAAAGGGGATGGTGCTTCAGCAGGGACAGGGAGGGGATTGTCCCTCTCTACTCTGCCCTCATGAGGCCCCAGCTGGAGTCCTGTGTCCAGAGCTGGGGCCCCAATACAAAAAAGATGTGGGACTGTTGGAGAGGGGTCAGAGGAGCCACGGAGATGATCTGGAGCAGCTCCCCTATGGAGAGAGGCTGAGGGAGCTGGGCTGGGACAGCCTGGAGAAGAGAAGGCTGTGGGGGGACCTCATTGCAGCCTTCCAGTCCCTGAAGGGAGCAGAGGAACAGGAGGGGAATCAGCTTGTTCAGAGGGTAGACAATGGCAGGACAAGGGGGTGGAGTGAAGCTGAAGGAAGGAAGGGTTAGATTAGATATTAGGGGGAAGTTCTTTCCAGAGAGAGTGGTGAGGGGCTGGAACAGGCTGCCCAGAGAGGGGGTGGGTGCCCCGTCCCTGGGGGTGTTCAAGGGCAGGTTGGATGGGGCCCTGGGCAGCCTTGTGTAGCTCCAGGCCTGGAGGTTGGTGTCCCTGCCTGTGGCAGGGGGTTGGAGCTCTGTGATCCTTGGGGTCCCTTCCAACCCAGACCAGGCTGGGATTCTACGATTCAAGCTTTCCAGCACTCCTACTTCCTTCTTGTTTCTTTGGGAGAATCTGGCAGTAGCATCTCTGGACCCTAAGGTGGCTGGAGGCATCCTTTCCACCCGATCTCAGCGTTTCATCCAAACACCTTGCAGCACATTTTACTGCTGCCCCACCTCCTTTTGCACCTATTTGCATTTTCTTTTATATAAATTATCTTCTCCACTCTAGTCTAGCAACTTTGCTTTGCTTGCAACTCCTTCTCCTTTGTCCTTATTTCATGGTATCTATCAAATCAGTATGCAGGTGCCTTTTGTCACGCTAAAGGATTACCTGTAAACAGAAGAGAAACAGAAAAGCTTTTGGCTGTTGCACAGATTTATCATGTACTGGTAACACATTTGGCATTCAAAAGAGATCATATAAACTCTGAAAAATGGTAATTAAATACAGCTTGGAAATGTTCTAAGGATTCCTAGTTTTAATGTGGTCAAGAAGAGGGGAAAATCTAAGTGGAGAGGGAAAAAGTGACCAAAGTGACCATCGTGGTTTCTTACAGAAGAGATGGATGTGATTGCCACAAATAACACGTATGGAAAGGGAACAGAATTAAAGTGTGTATTTAAGCATTCACTTGCTGGTGTTTTCCATAAAATCATTTTAATTGTGTTAATAATATTTATTGCTGATGGAGGCAAAAAGCGGAACCTTTTGAGTGAGACCTGAGGGACAGGAGGTCTCTGGTCTGCTAACTCCAGGCCCCAGCAGCTCTGCAGGGCTGCTGCCCCAGGAACAAACCCATCCCATGGGACACACTGCACCCTTCTCTTCTGCCAGGAACAATTCAGGGAGGCACTGGGCATGCAGACGCTGCTGTAACTCACAGTTATGCTTAAGGTAAGAGGCATCCCAAGAATCGTGAGTTCTTTCCCTCCTCCATCAACAAATTTCAGGTATTTGGGTTGTGTTTGTGGTTGAAACTAAGCACCTTTCCAAGTTTTTTTCTTCACAATAAAGAAATCTACGTTTTTATTAGATGGATAAAATTCTTTGACTGAGCTGCAGGAACAGTGGCACAAAGCAAAAGCAGTTGTTGGCCTTATTTACCCCCTTGTTAATATGAAGAGATTACCACCATTTAGAGAAAAAACCCACCCAAATCAGTTTGTAAGGAGGCAAATTCAATCAAATCAAGATGATTTTTAAATCCGAATGAAGGTTTGGAGAGACCTACACCTCAGTAATCTAACACACTTCTATTCTAGGAGCACAAGATTTTCAGCACCACTGCTGGAATAAAACATTCTTGTGAAAAGTATTCCAGTGTGTGCAGCTCCCAGGTAACACTGGAGGTGAATGACATTGCTCTATTTGTCTATTCCGGTCTAAAGCTATTGAAACAAATAGCTATTTAAAAGAAATTTAAGGGAAAATGTGGAATTTACCCCCCCACGACTTGATTTCCATGAATGAGCCTGTCTCGTAGGGCATGCACAAAGTGATAAGGCTTACATAAATGCCCTACATCATCCAAGTAGTCACTTTCTGATCTTCAAAATCCAACAGAATTATTTATGGCTTTGTATGAAATATTCATGGAAAAGTGTCCATTGCCTGAAATTTCTCCTAAGGAGTAATTTAACTTGGGTTTTTGCATTTCTTACTATCAGAATAATTTAGGTCAGGCAAGAGCCAGCAGTATCATTTGTCTAAAACAGAAAAAAACCCTGTGACAAGTACTACAAAGTCTTTAGATTTTTAGCAGGTATTTTGTAAAAAGAGCACGACATACAATGGGCTAAATCCAAGGCAACTGAAGTCAATAGTAATATTGCCATTTATCCTCTCCTGGATGAAGCCTTTCGAGCTATCTTTTTAATCACAACAGCCAACTCAGTAATTTCCTCCATACCCAGTGCCACTGTTCCACGACATCATATTGTTCAGCAGCAAGTATGCCTTCCCTAGGGCCAGCAATAAACCAAATAAATCCTGCCACATCCCCCTCCCAGCGCCTGCAGCACACAGTCAAATTCCCTTTTGGTTTAAACCTCCCAGAATAATGAATTCAAAGGCACAGAAACATGACCAGGCTGGATGCAGTGAACACTGTAAGTGGAAATATGTGCTGTAATCTCAAGCGTTGTTGAACATGGGCCAAATGATGTAATCATTATGCCAGCATGTTTTACACCACTTTCAATTAGATTTCCCAGCTAAATAAAGATTCCTTCCCCCCTCCCCATCTTTAACATTTAATAGCTTATTTTTTCTGAATAATGGGATCATCTTTAACTCCATACAATGAATATGGAAAGACCTAAAGCAACAGATGGCAGGCAGCACAAAAGTCCAATACAATAAATATCTAGATATGTATGAATGCAAGGAGCATATACACATATTTATGTATGCATGCCCTAAAAGGAAGGATTTTCTCCAGAAGGTTTTTCAACCACTCTTTTCACTTGAAGTAGTTGTGGTTTTATGACCACCAGATGTCATAAAAACATTTACATTCCTGCTAGCAAGCAGGAGCTGTTTCCATCCCCATTCTCCATGCGAGCTCTGCTCTGCCCCTGCTTTCTTTCTGGACCTAATTGGAGCTAATTGAATGGCATTCAGTCTGGTGAGGTGTCTGGTGGAGAAATAAATGGAAATGTCTTGAAACACCTGAATCTTGCCAACCTCCAGCTGTCCCCACAAAACCTGGGGCTGGGGGTGATGGTAGAAGCCCAAAGCCTGATCCTTCTCTGACACTGTTTTGCCCAGCACATCTCAGTGCTGGTTTTTGTCCCCTTGAGCTCCCCAGTTCTTGGCTGCCCTTGAGATTAGGCTGGCTGGCTGTGAGAGCCCAGCCACCAAAAACACATCAGGCAGCTCCACTCACAGATTGTTCAGTGACAGGACAAGGAGCAGTGAAGGAGGGCAGCTGGAGGATGGAGGCCCTGGCATAGGCTGCCCAGAGAAGCTGGGGCTGCCCCAGGATCCCTGGCAAGGCTCAAGGCTGGGTTGGATGGGGCTTGGGGCACCCTGGGCTGGGGGAGGTGTCTCTGCCCATGGCAAGGGGGTGCTGTGGCATCTGAGAGCCTTTCCCACCCACACCAGTCTGAGGTTCTGTGATCCCTGACACCTCCTCTTTGTCCTGCCACTGGTTTCTCTTAGCTGCTCCTCTTGGCTCCTCCTCAGTCTGACAACCAGCCTTGGTACCCAGCATCTCCACCCTGTTCCCACCCTTCATACCAGTCAATAGAGAGTGGTTGGCAGAACCCCTCTACCGACCTGCTTCAACCCAGAGGGCAGAAAAAAGCCTTATAGCCAGTTCCCACTCCTGCACTCCTTGGGTTTGATCTGCAAAGGGGTATGGGAGGAGGATCAGAGTGTCCCTGCTCAGGTGTTCCAGCTTACACAGGTCACAACACTGTCAAAGGCATCAGTATTCTCATCTCAAAACACCTGCCAGGTGACAACCACTAATAAAGCCTACAGGTAAGAATCTTAAGATGCTTTGTGCATGATGAAGTTATGTATCTCAAGAAGTTATGTACCCAATTAGACAGACACATGGCAAATTTAAATATTACATCCTCCTCTGACAGCCAGACAAGTCAGTCCCTTTTAAGAGTCGTCCCAAAGTTTTCAAGCTAGTTGAGATGCACCTCATATCCTCCTCCTAATTCATCTGCAAAAATTAACACTGCACTTAAAAGCACGGTGGTTTCCAGCCACAGCTCTCACGTTCCAGCTCTCTCTTTGCTCATCAGCTTTACCTTTCTGCATATTTCATACGGATTTATAATTAAAAAGCAGCATTTGTTGCACACTAAAAGGTTTTCTATACCCTGCAGTATGCAGATGCAATGGATGAAGAACTGGATCTACTCCCTTTGCCTTGTGAAAGCCACTTGGCTAAATGGGAAGCAGAACAATGTACCCTGGTGTCAAGTAGTGGAACAAGAAGAATCAAAAATTAGCTGTTTTTTACGTCAGGTTGTCATTACCTTTTTAAATAATACATCTCCCCAAAAATTCTTGTGGATAATTGAAAGGCAGAAATGTTCTCAGGAAGCAGGTGTCTTTCCCATCGCTACCAAATAATTTAGGATGGCACATAATATTTTGACAGGGCGTATATGTGAGCGTGTGTGTGTGTGTCTCAGGCAGAAATTCTCCTCCAAGACAAAGGCTCTGTGAAATGTACAATGTGTAACGACATCAAAGGCTCCCAACCCTGCAGTGGTCGAGCTGAGACCAAAAATGGAACGCTGAGAGTCAGATATAAAGCATCAGCTTGGTTATTTAACAAAATGGGGAAAATTAGGTGTAATTTCCAATTCTGACTTCTCAGCCTCAGCAAAACAAACTCAGTGAAAATACTTGGGAGCTGAGATTGTTTTATTAATAAGGCATTAGGACACCGCTTTTGATTTAGACTGCCAGAGGTTGCAGGCTCTGCAGGTTTTGGACAAAGTCTGTATCACTCACCCGAAATCCTCATCACCGTTCCGCACGGTTCCTCACCGACACCAGGTACCAACTCCCAACTCCAGGTATCAAGTACAACACAAGGTCAGCTCCAGGCAGGTAATATTTCTGCAAAGATGAGTCAAAATTTAATAGGAAAAATCTCAGATCAGACCTTTACTGTGAGTATATTTACCAGCTTCAAATCACTCCACTGGCATAAATGCCATTTAAAGCACAGTCTCCAGGCCATTCCCTTTGTTTTCTCTCATGCCAGAGGCAGTTAAGCATTGCACACTCACACCCTCACCCAGCTCACATTTACCTGAACCTCCTCAGGAACATTTATTTCTAATACTGTTCCCTCCTGTGAGGAGAATAAAGCTTCACTGACATTAATATTCAGGTAAAGTTAATTACATTTGCCCTGTTGAATGCTTGAGTAAAGCAAATCTTTCTGTTTGAAAACACAAAGCAAAAGATCACGGCTCAGACCAAGACCCATCCCTCCTCACTGCATCCTTCCCCAACATTCAGTTGTCACCTCCCATCTCATCCCATCCTGATTCCAATCGGATCATGTGCTCTTCAGACCAGGGATCTTGTCCTCCTCCTCCAAGGAGCTGCTGAAGAAAACCTGTCCCAGTGTGACCTGCAATAGTTCCCTCCATGCTGGCAGTAAATATTGTGACATTGCTGGAGAACACATTCCTGTGAGGGGAGAAAGGGCTTGGGGAAGAGGAAGGTTTCTGAAAGGAAGAGGAAGGTTTCTGAAGGGGCTCAGCCTGGTCTCTTTTTCCTTCAGGAAAAATCTCTCTGCAGATTTAAACAGATAACAACCAGAACTACAATCCAAATATTCTTCCCATCCTCTTAATCCTTTCTTTCTGTGACTTTCCATCCCCTTTCATCATCATGTTCAAACCCTGGAACTCCAAAAGCTGTGTCCAACGACCTGGCAATGTGAACTCCCAGCCTGGTGAATTCTTATATGGATTTTTGGCAGTGCAATTCCATGCACAACACCTGTAGCTCCCCCAAGTCACTGAACCTGTTCCTGTTTCATTATAAGCAAAACACAGAAGTCTGATCTAGTGGGTTATAGGAGGAGAGATGAAAAGTGAAAGTCAGTGTTTCTCTACCTATCAGGAGAGAAATGAGCTGGGTTCTGCCAAAATCTGCCATCAGTTTGCAGTTATTCACTAGAAGCAGCAGCATTATAACATAAATGAATGTGTGAAAACTCCTTCCACACACATATGAAATACTTATAGTTTCTACCTGCTCTTTGTATTTTAATGAGGACTGATTGCCTCCACACTACACAACTCCATCCATTCAAGCAAAAAAGTTACCACCAAATCAAAGAGAGGGCAGTGATAGAAAAGTAATGTGAAGAGCAATATTATCAATACAAGAAAACCATGCATGCTTTTCAAAGTTGTCCATTCTACTCTCAGGATCGTTACATTTACTCTGCATCAACATTTTGCTGTAAAAAAAAGTAATCAAAAAGTTGTTTACCTATTTGACAAACAGCAGTGAAGGACATGAAGGGCTTGTGTCTTCCACTGGTTTGAATGCTAAACATGAAGTCAAGGGACTACAATCCTAGAGACACAGTTACATGAAACAAAACCTTCTTTTGCATCACACACCAGCTTTTCCTTTCCCTGTCACAGTTCTCCTCCATGGGCACTTTGTTTTGTTGGATTCTTTGCAGTGGATAGGAAGCTTAAATTCTTTCATTTTCCTGGCAAGAGATATCAGCCTGAAACCCTGACCAGTGCAGCAACACAGACACAAGGAAAACCTTTGGATTTGGGGGGAGTTTGCTCAAAACAAAATCTGAGAGACTCTGAAGCCAGGTTGCTGCATAGCAACGGTGGTGCCCAGAGCAGCACTGCTGGAACAGGCGCTGTTTTCCCAGAAAACAAAGGAAAACCAAACTTACCTGGTCTGAGCGTTAATTAAAGTGAATCTCCACAGGAAGATATCCTCGTGCTCCTAAACCCCTCCAGCCCCCCTTGCCAAAGTGCAGCCCTGGAATGAAAAGCTATCATTTCAGTCATTTCTAAAGATGGAAGAGCAGAGATGAGGCTTCAGGGAATATAGGAGAAAGACATAAACCAAGTGTCATGGCTGTATAGGCACAATAACTATTGTGAGGAGCAGTAAAGCAAACTGTAGGTGGGATAAGAAACAAGTCACAGACCACCTACTACAGACAGACTTCTGGTTATTTGGATTTAAACATGACTGAACAACATAACTAGGTTGGGGAGATCAGAGACCAAACAAGCTTTAAAAAATTGCTGCTGCTTTCTGACACAAGAAAGAGCAAAAGTTGAAACTCAGGTCCCAGTTCTGAATCCAGAGTCCAATTCCAAACACACCTGCTGGGAAATACTGCAAAAGGTACTCAGAAGTCCTCCTGTTTGCAGCACAAAGAGGTACATCCAAACATGCTTCAGAGCATTTCCCAGCCTCACTGGTCCTGCTGCTGGGGATGGAGCCCAGGACAGGGGCGGGTTTTGGGGTGGCCAGCACATATTGATGGGGCAGGTTGAGCTTCTCATCCCCCATCACCCCCAAGTCCTTTTCCTCAGGGCTGCTCCCCATCATTTCTTCACCCGAGCTGTAGTTGTGCTTGGGACTGTCCCAACCCATATGTAGGACCTTGCCCTTGGCCTTGTTGAGCTTCATGAGGTTCACACAAGGATCCAGAACGTGTTGTTTACAACCACATGAACAGGAGCCTGTTTGAAAAGGCTTTTTGCAAAAGCAATTGCTGTGGAAATTTAGCTTCCAATTCCCTTGCAATCCTCACTGACCTTTCCCCACATCTTGCATACAAGCAAGGCATTTGGACTGAATAAGTGGCCCTGCTTGTTAAAGCAGCTCTTCCTACAGGTTAACATCTCAATTTAAACTCCACTCCATGCTGCCCTAGTGTGGCTGGACAGCCTTCAGAAATCTATCATCCATCTCAATTGAATTATCAGGCAAATTATTAAGCTGGAGTTAGGAGCTCTATTATTACACCAGAGCAAAGTGGTACATATAGCCAGTCTGTAAAGGGTCTAGCATTGCATGGGACAGAAAATTAAACACAGGTCCCAAGGCAAGTCCCTTGAGAGAGCAGCTGTCTTGTAGTTGCTGGGACATTATGCACAGAACACACTGGGGCAGCTTTACATTCCCGACTCTCTCCAGCACTCTTTCTAAAATTTCCCAGAGCCATCCACTTAGCATTTTCCCTCCCCCCCCCCATTTATAGGAGATAAAATCAACAGAATCAGGATCCAAAAGAGCCTCAGCAGAAAACAACAACAACCACCCCCCCCCCCCCCTTTGTTCTCCCTTAGCAATCCAAGCAGACACCACGCGATGCTGATCCCGTCTCCTCCAGGACACGTGTGCCAGTGCTGCTCCTAAAGATTCAGGAAAAGGTGATGAGTCAGTTCCTCTATCTTGATCAAATTCATCTGGAACTGCAACAGCAGCAAAACGCAGTTTTATCTCCAGGAGGGGGAGAGAAATAGAGGGCAGAGATTAGACACAAAGGACAGAAAACAGCGTATTCCAAACGCCCAGACTCTTGTTAAGCCAAGAGGAAAGGAAACTGGTGACAAATGTGCTATGCTGTGCTGCAGATAATGGAAAAAGTAAAGAAAATGGACATTATGCACAGGACATTGTAATTCTTTACAGCACAAAGATTGCACTGTTTCAGTTAAGAAAAAAAAGGAAAAATCCTAATGAATGGCCCAAGGCTGCTCTATTCACAGGGCTGCTGGGGAGCACACACTCCTGGCTCTAAGGCTGCAAGCTGTGTAAGGTACCATAGGAATGGGGAAGAAAAGGAGATCAGACCGTGAAATATAAGTGTGACACTATTAAACAATATTATGATACTTCATAGTGCAAAAAAGAATGAAAAGTGGGATCACTGGGATGTGAAAGTTCTTCTCTCCTCAGATAAATACAGAGTACAGCGTTACCTGATTGAGGGGAGAGGAAACCTCGTGCTTCAATAGGTTTTCTAATTTGCTCAATTCCTTAGAATATACTGGGGAAGCTGAAAACCTCTAACTGAAATTTATAGAAGCAGAGGAGAGTCTCAATGCCATAAGATATGGTGTTGGTGGTCCCCCAGCCAGCCTGGGCATCCCCACCCAGGGCACCCAGTGGCACTGGGGGGGTGAGCACCGTGCTGAGCCCCCACCCACACCAACAGCCATCCAGGGGAACTGGGGAGAGGTTGCTTTTTTTCTAGAAACTCCAGTCTAAAAGAGAGCTGGGAGGTGTTACAACAATCAGCATCAAAAGGCAACAACACCACTGAGCAAGAATCTGGGGTTTTTTTCTCACGAAATAGGAAGAAACAGGCATTGGGCTGAACAAAAAGGGAATGACTTGTGATATACCACCTAAGATGATGCGAATCCACCAAGGTGTTGGCAAATATCCTTGTCCAAAAAAAAGGGGGAAAAAGAATCATAATCACAGCAATGTTTTAAGATGTTCAAGGCCCTGGGAGTCACCTTGAATTAGCCAGTCAGAAAAGCCTTGGTTTGGCCTGGAGCGCTTTAAAAGGACTTTTTTTTTTCCCCTTTTCTTTTTTCCCCCCCTTCAGTGTTCATCCCTCCTTTTTTAAAGGCACCTCAGAAAGCTGGTTTCCAAGAAGTTATAAATATTTTTCATACCCACATGAGTGTTTTACTGAGGTGGAAGGGACCCAGAACTGCCATCCCAGGCAGGGATGCCATAACCCGCCGGTAGGCTGCTGTGCAGAGCATCAGTGATGCCAAGGGACTCTTCACCACACGGTACCTGCTGTGGAACAGGCTATAAAGATCTACCTCAGCTGTGGATAAATCACTTCTACAACCAACAAGTTCTGTAGGGGCTGAGCTAAAATGGAAAGTGATGGTGATAAACCCACCTGAAGCTAAACAAACAGAGGAGAAGCGATCGAATGTGTGTGTATCACAGTTATGCAGAGCGGGTGCTGGGATGGCCAAGTGATGGCTGTTCTGTTCTGTGAGCAGCAGAAGTTATCCAGAAAGGCACATTAATGCCAGCACAGTTGCATGTGGAGCACGAGGAATTTACTGCTTCTCCTCAGCAGAATCAAACAAACAAGTTTTTAACCTAAGCAGGACTTTATTTGTGCCATGGACAGAATTAAAATGGAAATAAAAATTGATTGTTCATCAGTATAATAAAGCTGCTTAGGAAAAATTATTATTTGGGATCATTGCTACTGTGGTGAGCTGTATGCTCAAACCCAAGAGGATTCACTGATGAAGAAGGGAAGTTTTGTCCAAGGAAGAATATTGCTCTGCAGATTTAAAATCTGAAGTCCTGCGTTACAGCCAGACCCAGGAGTGGTCCTGGAGCCTCCAAACCCCCTGTGGACATCAAGTACATTCTCTCAAGGGCAAGAAAGAAAAGTCTCTGTAGGACATGCACTGAAAATGAAATTTGGATTCTAAACCTTACAGGAAAAGAAGTGAAAATCATTCATATATCCACTCACCTTAAAAAAAGCCAATCTAAAGAGATAAATAAATAACAGGTTTTGCTTTCTAACAGCTTTTAAAAATAATTTGAAGCTCCCAGTTAAAATAAAACCAACATTTAACAAGCAGTAAAAGACCAGAATACTTAAAACTGAAGTGATCCAAACAAGACAAACAGAAAGCATGAGGGAATGACACAGCAGCTCATTAGGAACGGTTCACAGAACAATCTTATCAGGGAACATTTTTTCCCCCTTACTTTTTAAGAAAGCAACCATTTAATAGGAAAATTAATTCAGAACGTTGCCTAAATTAATCCTGGAGACTTTCAGCAGGGATAGAACAAACTTCTTGGGTGTTTGGTTTTCAATTTGTGCCCAAGACAAGTCTGCAAAGACTGTAACTTTGATTCCCATTAACAAAGCACACTCCTGTAATTATTTACTTGTACAGTCTGTGTGTACCCAGGGTGGGTCCCCACCACGTGCTGGACCCTTGCTGCAGTGGCATGGGAGCATGGAGGCTTGCAGCAAGGTACTTGGCCAGCAGCCACTGGTGAGGCTGGAGGGATGCTGAGGTCTGTCCCAGCTCACATCTACTCCCTTAGGCACCAGCTCAAGCGTTAGACCCTGCTAAATCAAGTGGCATCGTGTGTCACCAACAGAGTTTGGCCGTTTCCCAAAGCCCAGCCCTGCAGCACCCCCCATGTGCTGGGATGGGTTTGCAGTGAAGCAGTGAAACAGCCAGCATGGCCAGGGAAGACGGGGGTCTGAGCACTGACAGCTTCAGTGACACCTCCACGGTTTCCTACCAGGGAGGGGCTGATTGCTTTTGTTTACTTCAAATAAAATGTGGCATTTTGCAATATGTCATTTTTGGACACTGAAGCATTGTTTTTAATAACCTGCCAGCTAAGTTCCCTGGAACTCAAAACTACCTGCACTGCTGCTAAATTGAAAATGAAACATTGCATTTTCTTTTTCCTTGGGCTTTTCTGGTAGTGATGGGAAAGACTCCAAAGGGTTTGCAACTTGAGTTTTCATTTAGATAAGCTGGCCATGGCCAGAGAGGTTATTTCAGCTTATCCCCAGCATCACAACATCTCAGCTCCGTGGGCCGGGGCTGGGGCTCCTCGTAAGGAGTGTCAGCAAATCTAAATCTTGTGTCTGCCAGGGCTTGGGAAATAAGGGGAAATTATCTGCTATGTCAGAACCTTCAAACATGCTGTAATTTCCTAAGGATGAACAGGTTCCTGTGGAGCATTAATCACAAGAGCTATCGAGGCATCGTGTGTATCGCCACCCCACAAAGCCCGGGAGGAATCCAAAGCCGACTTCACAAGCTCCAGAGGACTAACAAGCTCAAAAGCAAGCATACCCACAGACCAAAACTAAGCTTGTAAGTACCAGTCACATGTATTTGAACCCACAGCTAAACCTTCCTTTACTTGCAGCTATAAGAAGCTTTTGCTGTGGGTTTAGTTGCAGGGAAAGGGAACAATCACGGGGCAACAGGCTTCAACCACTTGTTTTACACCAGAGCTACAAAAAGCAGAGTCCAGAAAAGTGGCTTTGCACCAGTAACTCGTTTTCCACTGAGTTTAAAGTTTCTCCTCATGGTGCCTGACCTTGCATGCTAAACATCCCCAGGGAGGGCTGCCAACTGTGTCACTGGGAGGGTGACACAGCTCAACCACCCGTGCGAACCAGCCATAAAAGCACTTTTTCCTCAGCTGGAAGTCAGTCTTGGTCAAACCACATGCCTTCTCCTGCACCCCCACCACCAACTCTCACTAGACAAGGAACGTCTCCATCTCCATCCCGTGCCCTCTGTCAGAAACTGCCACCACCACCACGGTCCCATCATTTCAGGAGCGGCAAGCACTGTGCGCGGCTTCTCTTCAGAGCGTTTTGAGACCTCGTCATCGAAACGCTGTTTCCCATTTATAAATTTGCTGCTACCTGCTGGTTTCAGAACCACACAGAGCTGTCAGACTCCTGCAAAACTCATCTGAGGGTGTCAGCTGAGCTCCATGGGGTGGACATCCCTGTGTGGACATGAGGGGTACTGGATGGACCTGTTCGACACTACCTGAGACCGCTGAGCAATGGTGCTGGTACCAGTCTCTAAGGGCAACGTCTACAACTGTACTGCAAGACTATTACAAGTGTCAAACCCATAATGCTTATGGCTGGAAATGTTTCTGTTCCGAGCTGCCCAGGAAGGAACCAGTAAATACCCTGTGCATCACCAGAGCTCAGCATCGATTGGAAGTGCTGGCTGCGAAGCCATGGGTCATGAAATTCATCAGGAATGGATCACTGGATCTAAAACCTGTCATGAATTCAGTGTGCACCCCTGTGAGTGGTGCAACACAGGTGTACTGGGTCTGAAAAGGCATCAAAGGACTGGATGATTTAGGATTATCTCCCAAATAAGTCATCTGGGCAGAATCTCTAGTAGTAACCCTGACACTCATTGAGCAGCATTCAAGGCGTGTATTAGCCTGTCCCTTGTTACACTGGAGGGGAACTTCACTACCCAGGCAGACTGCAGCAGCCCAGCTTCACAAGCTCCTGAAATCACTGCACACTCTTTGCAGATAGTCTGGAACAGTTTAAAATTCACTTTCAGATTTTTTGGCGTGATTTACCATGGCAGAGGATGTAGCAGAGTTACAAGCTGTGATTCACAATCATTAAAAGATTCAAACAGAAGAATCAACTTATTTAAGGCATTCAATCTGTCTTTATTTAGGCACAGCCAACAAATAGAGACTGCCCCAAGAAATATGGCAGAACAAGATTGGCATTTTGACACTGAGATGCACAAAAAGCACATTATATCCTTCTCTTGCAATAGTTATTAATCCCATTTTAATCCAAAATTGCTTTGACAGTGTTTCCCCAACCTCTTTCCTTTAGTGAAAGCTGCTACAATTAAGAAACATAACAGAATTTGATCCAGAATTAATTAAGGAAAAAGTGATAGGAAGCAGTATAATTCAATCACTGCACTTTATGACAACCTATAAAGGATCCAAAATCTGTGGCTCTATCGGTATTAGCATTAAAAAGAGGAGTGCTACTCTTATTACACTGATTTTCTATTTAACACTTACTTCAGGAACTTACCCAGCTCAAACACATGCCATATGTCTGCCTTCACAGTGCCTCGTGCAAGGGAAATGCCTCATTTGGTTCTCTAAGTGATTATGCTGTAAATTGTGTTACAGGCCAGCGTGCAACCCTGTGCTGCAAGGACAGAGTGAGCATTAATAAAGGGATAAAAGTTGAGAAGAGGAATTAAAAACCCATTTTCTTCCTTCTGTGCAGCTGACTAATGCTGTGCTGTTGGTGGTGACTGATGTGGTGCCTCCCTTTGCGTGGGGCAGGAGATGTGGCACAGCTCCTTCTCAGGGACGTGTGGAGGGCAACAGGCACAAGTTCTAAAGAGGAGAGGTGTGGCAACTTTGTCCCTGATGGATTTTCATTAGGAGATTATAAAACTCTTTAAAGAAATAACATCATTGCCCATTGCTCTCCTCCCAGCCCCAGCTGTGCTCAGACATGGGTGAGATTTCAAGCCTTGTATTTCCCAGGGCCAGAGGAATTTCTTGTTGCTGCACATGGTGATAACTGAGAAATCAAAATGGTATCTAACTATTTCAATTAAATAATTTTGATGGCAATTGTATCTGTTCCTTAATTGCAAGTCTTCCAGTATGTCCTACCCCTTGCTGGAGCTGTGGGACCTGGAGTTTTCTGTAAGAAATGAGTTTGAGTGAAAGGGTACAGAGGGACAGCACAGCATTCCACAGGACCCCACCAACACCTACTCACAATCAGAACAGCTCAAATCTGGTAAAAGTGCTCAAGGTGAGCCAGGCACAGCAGGGCTTGGCAGAGGAGGACTACCTGCTGAATGAAAAGGTATCCAGCCATGTTCCTTTCCGCTGGCACTCACGCCACACGTACCTGTCCCAGGCATCACCACACTGCTGTTTCCTTTGGAAATGGATGGTTAAAAAATCAAATTAAACATGCACAGCAAAATGTTGTTCCAGTCACAAAAGCAGCTCCCCCAAAACTAGGAATGGGACTGGACATTTGAGGGGATGAGCCCAATTAAACTGCTCTGAATCACCTTCCAGTTCATTTTTGCCCAACCCATGGTGACACTCACCACATCACGGCTCAGAATGACAAGGAGAATGCATGTCATTGCTTCACAGTATGACCTTTGGGACCATCATGACCTCCCCACGTGTAATTTTATCCACCAAAAACTGCACAGACTAATTCTTAAGCCACAGCTCACTGTGGAGTTTGCACTTGCAGGGCACATCAGATGCGTGTTTATGTAGCATGTCTCTAATCACAGGATTAACAGAGGGCACCTCATCAATCCCAGAAGAGAAGCATCAATTCAGTGAGGGAGAATCCAGCTGTGTCCATTCAGGAATAATCTAAAATAAAAACTGTAGAGATTTCAGTTAAAGAGCCATTAACAGCACTACAGAGCTGGGATGGAAAGGCTCCGTTTCATTCTCAGGCATCCCATGAAGAGCATTAACTGGGGAAATAGCAAGTGTCAAGGAACAATCCAAGCACCTGCTACATGAACAGTTCATCAAACATCAATTATTCCCTAACTACTGATTAATATATTCTAGTTTAACTTTTGTGATATTTTCAGCCACTCTAATAACTCAGCAAACTAGTGAGGAGAATGATTAGACAGTTACCTACAAGTACTTCGCCAAAAACTGCCAAAATACTTGAAATTGAGCACTCTGGTAAATAAGCATCCTTCTGGACACCTGGAGCTTCAGTTTTACAGCCCTGAGGCACAGTGTGACGTGAAAAGACGTTAATCCTACCCAGAATGGGAAACTTTTTCTCTGAACAGTGATTTTTTGTTACCTTGCATTTACACCCCTGGTCCCCCTCATGTCCCCTCGCTCCACATAATGCATCAAATTCACCCTCTTGTAGTGCTAAACCCCATTACCAAATATCCTCCACTAAGCCAAATTCAGCACTCAAAGGTGGAAGGTAAAAATAAATATGCAGTCCCCTAGTTGGAGAAGAACCCAGTGAGGCATACAACAAACACCATAAATCCCAGGGCTGTTTGACAAGCTGGAGGAAAGTCAGTTAATGTTGTGTAAAAGGTACACATTTATTCCTGGATTACCATCAGTCTTCTGGATCACAGTGCAGAGATTATGGGGAATAAATAGATGCAATTTGGGCAGGCATTTTGTATTTCACTGCCTTTCTCCTACCCTGGTTTACTCTGCTCCCTGCAATTTGGCTGGCTGTCGGCGGGCAGCTGGTGAGTGTAGATGCAGCAGGCAGCTACTGCAGGTAAAGCACTGTGATTCATGGTTGCTGACAGAGTATCATCATTTTCCTTCAAAACCAGGGAAATTTGGAGGAATCGGAGGAAACTGAGTTTCTTAAATGTCATTTGAATTTTCTCTTCCTGTGTAAAAACACCTGTTGAAAGGCCCTTTAAAACCCACAGATTTAGAAATGTTGGGCATGGATCAGGCTGATTTCTGTGGCCACTCTGATATAAATCCATTATTACTGTTGCTGCTGCTGTTATTATTCAAGAAGAGGGATTTTTTATTATTTATGGGGGCTTATTACTAATTTCTCACTTTAGGAAACCACAGGGTTTTGGGAAGTGGAATTTCCAGTGCCTGCAGCTGAGGGCTGCTTCTCTTTTGCCATGTATTGTGGAGAGAGCTGGCTTCAAACCAAACTACCCGTATCAACATTTCCATGCACATTATTCCTTACCTACTAAATCAATGAAAATGCTTCTTCAATAGGTTATTGATAAGCTATTTTGGCCAAAAACCCTTAAAAACACCGCATGTTTATATTTTACCCAGCACATTTACAACAGTGCCGTCTGTTATTCATGCAAAACCCATTATGAAGGAGGTTTCAGCCAGGCCAAGATCTCCACACAGCAGTTGTCAGAGAAACACAAACAAGAATATGGAGTTATAGCCCCAAAAATCTATATTCTACGAAGTGATGAAGCCAGCATGGGTGCAAGGTCTCTAGAGGAGACTTGCTCCTGCTCTTTGTTGGTTCTCAAAGCTCTACGTTTCTTGTAGACCCTTCAGCTCATAGAGCTGGAAGAGGAGATGGGGGCTCAACGAATGAACACTCACTGCTGCTTCAGTTGTACATCCACCTGCACCTCTGGACAGGCTGTGGGTGCTTCGTGTTGCCAGGTCAGGATTCACTCTGTGAAGGCAGGCAGCAGAGGAGGCAGGAAGGTTTGGGGGGAAACAGAGTGGCTGTCAAAAGTGATAATTAAAAGAAACCTTCCCTAAAATCTTTTTGTGCAAGTACAGAGTGCCAGTTGTGAACACGTTACCTTAATTCATTGCTGCTGACCTGTGGTAATTCTCTCCTGGTTTGCTCTGGTGCTTTTTGGAGTTACATAAGGTCATCAGTGGTTCATGGAAATAACTCCTGTAGCCATGTTGAATAAACACTTGGAATTCCTGCTAAAGAAATGGCCTTCACATGAGAGTGAGCTTGCAAGGAGAGACTATTTGTCCCAATCAAGATACAAGGTACAGGGCAACCCACCTCCCTTTGCATCCAAGGGGGCCTAACACTCAGCTCTACTACAGCTGCTCTTATGAACTATGAGCTCATGATGGAGCATTTTACTGGGGGACTAAGCCCTCATCAACAAGAACATCAGCTTAAAGAGCATTTTTCTAGCTGGAAAGAGTGGCAGGATGGGAACTAGGCAGCAACACTGACACTGGACATGGAAACATGGAATAAAACACAGAGCAGAGACCATGTAAAATATCTGCAGGGCATTTACAGCTTACAAGGACTGGCAGTACTACAACCTTGTAAAACCTATTTCCAACAGCATAGCCACCAGAGTCAAAGCCAGGAAGATATTTCCACTTCTTAAAACAAAAATAAGGCTTAAAGAGTAGGAAGGGCTTTATTTTCATTCACTCCTATTTTATTATAGACATAACTGCAAAAAACCTGAGATAACTAAAAATAGTCTTTAATTAACATGAGAATAATGGTGAATTTACAGCATGATGAATGATGATGTGAACGCAGCTCCATGCTCAAGTGCAGAGGGGACAACACAACCATCATTATGAGAGTACTCCCAGCATATCAGCACCTTGAAAGGATTTTTAAGGCTGGACATTTTCCAAAGTATCCTGCCATCATTCTGAAGCTCATAAAATTGAATTTGTCTCCAAGAATTAATGTAGAGGCAAATTCTCAATAGCACAGACAACATTTATTTCTCCTTTCTCCTCCCAACTTGCCCCTGGTTTCTCACTTCAGGATGGTTATTGTTGCATATTAAATTGGAGAACTTTTCAGGCCAGACTTCCATTTTAATTAAAATGTGGTGGCAACAGCTGTTTGTCATTGAGCTGAGTTCATTTGGTGAAAGAGAACCAGCATGTTCTACATAACGAGAACAAACTACATTTAAATATGACTCACTCCCAGTATATTGACTGTAAGTGCCCAGGCACTGGGGTTATGGCTGACAACATAAACCACTGAGGCTGGGTGAGAACTGAGCAGGGTAGGCATGACTCATGCTTCTGAGCATCTGTCTTGGACAGGGGATGCAGTGCCAAGGACCAGCTGATGAAGCCAGGATGGTAATGGGCTGTGATGAGGCCTTTGCAATTTGGGATAAGGCAGCATGGTGGGTTTTGTAGAGCAAGGTAAGAGCATGTTACACCAGGAGCCTTCGCAGCATGTGAGACTCTCCAGTGCAAGGGCTAAATTGCCCTCGATTTGGTCATCTGTGCCCAAATGAACCTCCCTAAAAGCCAAGGTCTGCAGCTGGAGGCAGTGATCTGCAGCATCTGTGTGACCCAGAAAGGATGCTACAGCAAGCCACTGACTTTCCACCCTAATCCCAACTGCACTGCAAGAGGCTGACCCTAAGCCAGAGGCTGACCCTAAGCCAGAGGACCCTCTTACAGGAACATGTGCAAGGAACAGACTTAATCAGCCCATACAAGGAGGAAGGACATTGTTTGTGGTGTTCATGCAGTGGCTTCTCTGAGTGCTTAGAGAGCCTCAGGGCTTTCACCCATACTAGTGCTCATACCTCAGCATCCTAAAGAAGCAGAGCTTGTACCAGAAGATTAGGATAAGGGTCTCCTCTTCCAGTAGTTTAGGATCTGATGGAAGGATTAACTGCTTTGACAACAGGGGTGGGTTTTGTCACCAGCACGGAGTAGCTCAGTGGAAAAAATTATGTTCCCTCTGTCAGGATCCAGATCTTGAAGAGCTTTCCATCAAGAAACTGTTTGCAGCCTGGTAGCTATAGGGAAGGAACATGAAAGAGTGACCTTGAGAGATGTGGATACCCCATCCCTGGAAGAGTTCAAGGCCAGGTTGGAAGGAGGCACTGGGCACCCTGGGCTAGTGAGTGTGTCCCTGCCCACGGCAGGGGGGGTTGGAGCTACATGATCTTTGAAATCCCTTCCAACCAAAACCATTCTATGATTCTATGTCACTTGCAAGGTTTGCTTTCTACTGAAAGCTGGCATGAGGACAAGCACCTGGGGGAGAAGCTGTCGTTTCAGAACATCACGGGTCAGTCTACATGGTCTTTTCTCTTCTAAAGATGTTTAGCACTTCTGAACCACCATGAAGTCCTCGCTGTCTCTGAAAGGTGTCCAGCCCTGCTCCCTCCTTCCTTCAGGAAGGGTGGACTTAAGGTAGGACAGATGAAGTGACTTGCCAAACGCTGCATGGCAACGTCAGCAGTTCATGTACCAACAGTGAAGGCTCCCTGCTAAATGAGTGAACAAACAGCTAATATTGCACACTGGGCACTTTTCATCTTCGATTCCATTTGCAGTAATTACATTCTGACAACAGGCAGGTCTATTGACTTCATCTTCAGAGGAAGCTGAGGAGCAAACATGTCCACAACAGGGCTACAACTTCCCTGAGACCCATCCCTGGCTTCTCCTCCACACTCAAAGCCACATTTCATTTCTTTCTGCTCAGCTGTACCACAACAATTATATTTTATTCTCTGACACATTTTTCTGCCCTTTTTTTTTTTTTTTTTTGGTGCAAGACATTATTTTTAACCCCCTCATTTAAAAATCCTCAGGTCTGGTTCAGGTCAGAAGTAGATAACAGAAAGTTCCCTTTCCCTGCCATCACTTTCCATTTATTCCTACTGCAACATCCCATTCCATTACTCTGTTTTGCATGCTGACCAGCCACTGGAAAAAACCAAGCTGCAAATACAAGACAGACTGACAGAAAAGGGCAAAAAATATTCCATTTCTTCTCATGAAACATCACACAAATTAGAGGCAGAGCCCCAGCTCTGCACCTCATGGGCCAAGCCAAGCACTTAAACCTTTGCCTGCAATCCCAAAGTGCCAAAGAAATATATAAATTTAAACAGAATATGACAATGTTTCAGCCAACAGGAGTCAGTAGCCTTTATAGAGGGGAAAAATGCTTTTTATTTCTCCTGCCTTCCCCCTTGGCCTTTGAAGCCAGCATTCCCATGTATTACTCCTCCGGAGAATGACTGAACTGTGAAAATAGTTATTATTTCTTCCTAGCCTTCTCCTGCTCCCTCTTTTTGAAAATGGCCTCTCTTAAAACAAAGCTATTCAGCAAAAACCCCAAAGAAGAGGCAGGGAGGAGGCTGGGTTTAAATCTCTTGTGAAACACAGAGATTTTTGAAGTATTGATTTTTGATATTTTTGTCCCTCTTCCCAGGCTTTTTGTCACCACATCCAACACAACTGCTGACCCTTCTGCTCCTGCTAACTGTGGGCTGGCCAAATTCCTGTCATCCCCTCAAAGCTGAAGAGTGAGAAGGGGAAAAAAAAAAAAAAACCCAATCAAAATAAAAATTTACCCCAGAACCTTGTGCCCTGGATTTGCAAATGGTGTTACACAGAGCCAGCTCTCCCTGAGAGCTGCACGAGTGCATCTGAGAGCATTCAGGACAGATGACAGCATGGAGAATTACTGCCACTTGGGACATTCATAAAAAGACCCAAACCCAACCCAAGTCTAGCAGTATTTTCTTCCAGGAGGTTATTTCGTGAAGGGAAAATTTCCACTGCAAAGTTAATTCTGAAATATTTTCACTGAAATTCAGATGTGACTTTAGAAAGAACCAGGAGGCCCCTTCCCCATGGGCAACGCGTGGCAAAGGTGGGGAGCACCCATGGCAGTGATGGGGGGGTGATGAGGGAAGCCCGGGCTCAGTGCTTTGCTTTGTCCTTTACACACAAACAGGGGGGAAACCACTGTTGGTCCACACTAACTTACAGACTAAGAGAAAGCTTGTAATTTTACATTTCAGTGTGTGACTGAGCTGCAGGAGAAAGCACTCAGGGCTGAGGGCAGCTTCCTGAGCCTTTGGTTCTGTAGGTGCGTTTGTCAAGTCAGTTTGGACAAATAATAATGATAATGAGATTAAAATTTAATGCCTGCCTTATGAACAACAGAAATCACCTTTAAAAAGGAAGATGTTTCTAACTTACGACCTGAGAAGCAAACCATTCCATGCAGGTCCCTGCAAGCAGCGTGGAGAGCAGCGACGCTGCCCACGGCACTTGGAAGCCCACGGCTGTGGGTCTCCCTCAGCTCATTGCACCTCCCACAGGCTTTGAGCCCATAGTGCTGGCGTTTCACAAAGTAAATATTTACTGAAACAATTCAAAACTGGTGCAACTACCTGCACGTGATGACCTCCCTGCAGCCAGGCGAGCATGCACCCATCCTTCCCAAAGCCAGCCGCTCGGGAAGGAACACCCACAAACCTCTGCTCCATCCCTTTTACACCTGTAGTAAAATACAAGAGGTAAAGACATGATGGAGATTGCAGAAGCCCCAACCACCTGCAACTTTTTATGTGCTGTAAACCACCACCTTTCTACTTGAGCAATTTAGCTTTGCCTGTGAAGGCTCTCTGTGGCTTCCAAGACCAAATACTGGATGAGAAAACAGCCCCACATCAGAATCTGGGCGTAGGAACTGCAGTGTGTCCATCTGGCTGCCAGTGCTACAAGCTGCCACACATCTGATCATCAAAGGGATGGGGCTGTACGGGCAGCACTCGCTTCACCAGCTGGCAGGACACACACAAACACCTTGAAGCTCTCTGAATTCCCACAAACGAGGGTAGCTGGTATAAAACACCGGGGCGATGGAAGTGATGCAGGACAGGACTCCAGAGTGGAGCTGCGATTTCACCATGGAAATAGCAGAGAGCTGAGCTGATGATGCTCTTCAAAGCGCAGTGCCCAGAGGATGCATTACTCCCCCGAATGAAGCACCAATTTGGAAGCTCACACAGCCTGGAGAAGAGCAAAGCAATTCTAGAAACTCAGTTTAAACAAGCAAAAATCTGTCCTACGTGTAGTGCCAATTTCTACTTATATATTCCTGCTTTGCACAAAGGCAAATAAGAGTAAAATCTGGCCCCCAAACCACCAACACTTCTTTGAATACTAATTTAGGCTTCTAAAACATCCAAGTACGTACAAAAACACAGCTCAGATGTGAAAAATCACCAGAATTGGCTTTAATATGTCTGCTCTCTCTTTTCTAGTCCTCCACCTGTCAGCCCACAGCTCCTCCATACAGCCCCTCACCAGAGGAGCAACTCCACGTTACCAGTGCTGAGCTGGGCACTCCAGCACCACTTGCAGCATGGAGCATGGTGTCCTGCATCCAGAACCTGCTCAGAGTCTCCCTGGGGTGCAGGACCCGGTTTCAGGAGGAGTTTGGCAGTTGAGGGTTTGGCCACATCACAGAGCAGGCTTTTTTTTAATTATTATTTCATTTTTTGAGTTGTTCCTTACAACTATTGCTATTCAGAGCTGGAGTCACCAAATGGAGAAGCTGATGACCAGCAGGTGAAGTGATGTGGATGGTACTGGATGGTACCATCATCACACATCTCTGCCAGCTTCAGGGAATGTTTGCCGTGTCGGTCTGGCCACGCTGCTGCTGTCAGCTGCAACAGGAGTGAGTTGTTACAGCCACTGTTACGTGTCAGACCAAAATGACAGCTAATTCCTACAGCAAGGCATGGATATCAGCTACTGCAGGATGATTTGCCTCAGGGATAGAACAGGAATATACACCCTGAGCATCATTAAGTGTGCCCCCTGAGCTGGTACATGTGCTACAGGGATGTAAACAGTCTGGAGTGACCAGTTTGACTGGTGTAACTGATGGCATCTCAAACAGGCTTGGAGAGAGCTGCTCAGTTACTCATCTGTTGAAAGCAATCCTGAAGACCCAGTCCATGCCAGGGTTTGTTTTGCAGCAGGTATATAGCTCCTGCACAACAAAACCCCACAAAGAACTTGGGCTGTCAGTGAAAGGTTTCCCTAGCCAGGAGAGATAAAGTGCCACTCACAGCAGAACGGTTTGAAATTCTAACAGCAATCTGATGGACAAGCCTGGTTCAGAGGCAACTGCTTCAAAGGAAAAGTTTGGTTTACAGACTTCTGATTTTCTTTTATTATTACTGTTATGTGCAGGTCTTATCCCTCAGCACTCTGTATCAGCAGTTATTTTAATTAAGCTTCCCGAAAGCTCATTTCAGGCCTCTCATTTGATTCAGTGCTCTCACTGACAAGGTGCCAGCTCGTGCTTTCACAATCATGCTGAGCAGCTCTCTGAGCTGTGTACACCAGGCGTGAGCTGTGCGCCCAGCCCAGGGCTGCGCAGCCTGGACACAGGCACTTACAAAAATTCATTAGCTTATGATGGCAAGTAAAACTTCCAGGAATTTTATTACACAGGATAGTAACCTGCATGGCAATTAATCAGCAATTAATAAACGTTAGAATATATTCACCTGATCACTTGAGAATGGGACGACTGCCTAGTTCGAATATTAAATGAAGAACGATGCTTCGAAGTAGAGCAAGGCAGCTTCAGCAAAGCCTTTCCAAGAGCTCCTGTGACACCAGGCCCAGTTCCTCAGTACTGGTGTTAATGGGCTCGTGGCTGCTTCCTTTCCTCCTGGTAAAAATCGACGTTACCAGTTCTGTTGCAGCGATGCTCAGGATCACACGTGTTGGTTACCAGTCATCATGTGCCACGTGCTGTACAAACACAGCATAACCCCTGCACCACTGGCTTTGCAATCTAAATTACAGGGCTTATGTTTGCAGACAGACTTTCACAGAGGGGAATTAGCCTTTTATATCTCATTTTGTACCAGTGGTTTTGCACATATTATTGTTTATGAATTAAAAAGCACTGACTTCATCATTACGATGAATTTTAGGGGCCCATTTGAAGGCTCTGAGAAGCGTGCATGATGTATGTAAAAACAAACACATCATATATCTTCCTATTACAGCTTTCCTCCCCCTACTTATTCTGCATTTCATTTTCTTCAGTGAATCAAATGGGGCCAGAATACTCCAGCCCATCCTTTCCCACCAAGTAAAACACAGGCTTCTAGACTAACTTGTTCTCTCTAGAATCATTCCTCCACAGGCAAATGAAGTCACAGGGAAAGCCACATTCTCAAATAGTTTTCATTGATAGAATCATAGAATGGCATGGGTTGGAAGGGACCCCAAGGATCACAGAGCTCCAACCCCCTGCCACAGGCAGGGACACCAACCTCCAGGTTTGGATCTACACAAGGCTGCCCAGGACCCCATCCAACCTGGTCTTGAAACCTGAGAAACTTGAGACTTGATAGGCCAGTCTTCCTTTCTTCTTTCTTACTTTATCCCAAAACTATTTCAAAGTAGCTTTAGAAATAGGCTGTGGCTTTTTAAAATGATGAGTTACACGCCCATATTTCTATTTAGCTTCTGAATTTATATTATTAACTTGAAGCATTTAAACTTCCCTGCCTTGTATCCCTTTGTAAAATAACAGAAAAAGGATTTTTCAAATTATATAAGGACTTTTCAAGGAAAATATTTGAGGAGAATGGGAAAAAAGACAGTCTACCACACTGGCATGCTGTCACTTTACACCAGGTGTTCTCCCCATAGCTTCCTGTGATGAAAATAACAGAATCACAGTGACATCTTCCAGGCTGTGCAGTGAGCTCCATGTTTGCTGTATCTCATTATAAAGACTTACAAAGTATCTGCATTTATATTGGAAATTAGAAACCTGCTGTTGAGAACTAGGGAGAAAAAAATGGGATGGAGGTAATTTTACCTATACAAATTAAGGTGAAATGCCAAGGCATTGATAAATGCAGATGTACAGCTCAGGGGGGTTGTGTGTCACGTGAGGTGTGCTTAAAATTTGGCCCTTCTAGGACAATGTTTTTTGGTGTTTCCATGGGGCAGTGTAGGGAATGCAGACACACTCCTGGCTCCGTGGGCTGGGAAAGGGCTCTGAACTTTGAAGCTCTTTGCTCTGAGCTGAGGAGTTAAAGCAACTCGGCTTTATGTCCAAATGCATTTTCCCGACAGCGAGTCAGTGAAACCCTCCGCTCCCCATTCGCTGCCCTGGTAAAAGCTCTCCCTTCCCTTCATTACTTCAGGATACGTGTCCCTAGTTCATCCTGGCTTCCCAGGCAGCTCTTCCTCTGGCAGGGGCTGCCTGCTGGCTCGCACGATCTTCTCGGGCTACGCTCCTGTTTGAAGTCAGGGGAGGCTTTGAGCCATGAAGACCAGGCCTATGAAGTTTTTATCAGCCAGCATAAACCCAGTGATGGTGCCTGTACCCCTTGTATCTTCAGACCTGTCAGAAAGTGAATTTGGATTTTCCAAGTCCTTTTTCTCTTCTTTCTTTCTTTTTAAGGTATCCAAATACTCAAAACTACTACGACAGCCAACCACAATTCTGTGTTTGGGATGCTTTAAACTAAACTCATGACAGACATCTAACCTCTGGTGCTTGCTAAGGGTCAGCTCTCCATGTCATCTCCCCTCACATCCCATCCTTTGATCCCCTGGGCATCCCAGGTGTGCTTTGAGGAATCAATCACCAGGACATTTTGTCTTTTTGAAGACCTGTTGGTGTGAATTTAAGCACATGCACTGCCAGACAATAGCAGCATCATTCCTGTCTGGATATTACAAATCTAAGTTACTATTATGCCTTTGAATTCAATTATACAACTTTGATTGCAAAAACTACGGCCAACCAGAGCAAAGGGAATATTTGGAGGCAGGAATCAAAAGCATGCTTACTGCAAACATAACACAGAGATGGATAAATAAAACCAAGCCTCCCCGGAGCCTTTCTTCCTCCTCCCCTCCTTCACAGTAGATTTTGTGATGTAAAGCCCTGAGAGAGGAGCAGAAGGATTTTCACTGACCTCTGGAGCCTGTGCATCCTCCGGCTCTGCGGGGTGGGTGGAGGGGAGCTGTAAATTCTTTCTTCAGGCCACTTGGCAGAACTAATCTCTTTTAATCTGCTCTCTTTATGGCATCTCTTTGGTCTGACAAAACTCCGATTTATCGACTGTCAGGAAGGACCATGAAGCCTCTCTCTTTCTTCAGCACTTCACTTTCTTCAGCAGAGCGGCGAGAGACTGACTTGAGAAGGAAGCGTTTGGCTCATCGCTTGAGCCCGACAGAGCTGCACAGAGCTACAGCAACACTGCCTATTATTCTCAAGCAATCAAATAATTCACCTGTATTTGACAAATTATTGGAAAATGGTGACTCTGTTTCCTTCAAGCAGTATTCATCTTCCCCTCAGCAAGCGAGGGAATGGCATGGAGGAGGAGAGTTGGAAGGGCATCCTTCTCATAGTGGTTGTCACATCATCCACCAGCACAGAAACACCAGGTTGGAAAAGACCTTTAAGATCATCAAGTCCAACCATTCCCATCCTAAGCTAAACCATCTCCCTAAGCACCTCATCTCCCTGTCTGCTAAACACACCCAGGGGGTGACTCAGCCCCTCCCTGGGCAGCCTGTGCCACAGCCCCACAACTCTGCCAGGGAAGAACTTTGCCCTCCCAGCTGAGCTGACCCTGCCCTGGGGCAGCTTGAGCCCATTGCCCCTTGTCCCATCTCCTGTCCCCTGGCTGCAGAGACCATCACCCACCTCTCTGCACCCTCCTGGCAGGGCAGGGGAGGTGGGGAGAAGGTCTCCCCTCAGCCTCCTCTTCTCCAGGCTGAACACCCCCAGCTCCCTCAGATGCTCCTCAGAGGATTTGCCCTCCAGCCCCTTCCCCAGCCTGGTTGCCCTTCTCTGGACTCACTCCAGGACCTCAATGTCCTTCTGATGTCGAGGAGCCCAGAACTGGACCCAGCACCCGAGATGCAGCCTCACCAATGCTGAGCACCGGCGAGTCCCACGGCAGAGCTGAGGCCAGCACTGCCACACTTCTGCCAATCCATGAGAGACCTTCGAGACCTCAGTTTAGCACCCTGCCCTGGGGAGAAAAAAAAAAGAGACATCATCTCAGGGCTTTGTGACAGTTTAACTGATGAGCCCTGTGGCACTGACTTCATTGATCCCCTCCTCAGCCTGATCCCTTGGGAAGCAGCGTATGCATTCCATGAGATTTAGAGATCGAAAAGAGAAGAGGGGCTGGAAGATTCATTGGATAAAAATAATTACCTTCGATTCTGGAAAATCTATTTCTTTTCTTTTACCCAATCTGGCAAGACTACATCAAAGTAATTAGTTAAGGAAAATACTATTTAGATAAGATTAGTACTTAAATGTCTTCAGATATTCATCGGCATAATGTTGTGAAGGGCAATAGTTAAATATTAACTGTTCTGGCAAGAACAGATCAGAAAAATAACTTCAGATAAGTAACTACAGATATTCCAACTTTACAGGTGAAACTTAAGTTGCAACAAGACCAAGTGATTCACACAAGGACACCCAGACAGCCTGCAGCAGGAACACAAACTGAGCTCAGTGTTAACCACCAGCCCTTCCCTCCTCCCCTAATTCCCTGAGCATATCCTTATCCTACCAGCATCATCACAGGACAGAGGCTGGAATTTAAATGCAGTTACATACCACGTTTACCCCCTCACCCCAAAGGATTTAAGGGAATTAACCTGAATGAGGTTATTCCCATGCAGACATCGTTAGCAGAAGTGGTCCCTGGGTGAGAAGGTTTTTAAAACACGGACCCTACAAGGGGGGGAACCACCCAGACCACTCGTGGCTGCTGTGTGCATGTGTTGCATCCATAAATTGTAAACATAAGGTAAAAGTACTGCAAAGCCTCAGTGGAGCTTGGAGCTGAAAACGATCTGTTTTGGTCTGCTGGTTTGAAAATGGTTTTCTTGATGAAACTCATGAGCGCAGGAGCCTGAGACACAGATGGATGAGCCGAGCATATGATAAACCTGCTGCATGAGTTTGTAGTTAATTGCCCATCATCTTTTTTGTCTCACCATAAAAAATTTCACGCCCACCTTGCACAGTAAAGGTAACCTGAGTGTCATAAACCATTTGTCTCCTGTGCTTCCCTCGCTGCATTATCCGATCGCTCTTGTTAGAGTGCTGTTGAGACAAGACAGCTCTGCGGAGCCTTTTCACAGATGAAGCACACAGCATCCTTTATCAAATGATCTCCTTCCTCTAATGAGAAGAAACACCTTCCAGAGTCATTTGCATACTAATATCTTTATTTCTAAAACAATAAGCAGGCTGTAACTCACAGAGCCATTAGTCAGAATAAAGCGATTTCATTTGCATGAGCACAGGGCAGGAAACATGCCCCCCTGGCATGGACACAGAGGTACCTGGTGCTCAGCACAAAGAGGGGCTGAGGGGCCTGAAGACTGGAAATATTGGGTGGGAAGTGCTCCCCCCCAACAGCTCCTGTTGTGAAAACAGCTCCTACCTCCTGCAGAACGCAGGGTGCACTGCTGGTAGTTAAGCCACAAGACAAGAGGGCTTGAAAACAGGAGCTGATACTGCAGATATCATCAGTGCTTCTCAAAATATATTTATTGCTGGCTGCATTTGTCTCTCCTCTTTTTTATTATTACTTTGGGACAAGGTATTGCAGGAACAGGTCATTTCAGGGCAGCACAGCAGTCCTACCCTAAACAATAAGACAGACAAAACACTAACCACTGCACTTCAGAATCTGCTTTGAAGAATCCACTTTGTTTGGGTGCCACAAAATTGGAAGGCTGCTCCTCCCTGTGACATAGTGAAGTGCTGGGGTGGTGAGTGTCTTGCCTTCCAACCTGGAGAAAAAGGACTTGGGAGTGATGGGGGATGAGAAACTCAACCTGACCCATCAATGTGTGCTGGCAGCCCCGAAAGCCACCCGTGTCCTGGGCTGCATCCCCAGCAGTGGGACTGGCAGGGCTGGGAAAGGGGGATCCTGCCCCTCTGTTCTACTCTGGGACACAGACCCCCTGGCAGCGCTGCCTCCAGCTCGGGGTCCCCAGGACAAGGAGGACATGGAGCTGTGGGAGTGAGTCCTGAGGAGCCTGGAGATGGTGTGGGGGTTGGAGCCCCTCTGCTCTGGAGCCAGGCTGGGAGCTGCCCCTGGATCCCTGGCAGGGTTCAAAGCTGGGTTGGATGGGGCTTGGGGCACTCTGGGCTGGGGGGAGTGTGTCCCTGCCTGTGACAAAGGGGCATTGGGGGCTCTGAAGTCCCTTCCCACCCACACCTGTCTGAGACTGTGATCTTACCTTCACCACCAGTTTACTGATTCTTGTTCCCTTGGGGTCCCATTGGCCCTATTCCTTGTGATCATCACAGAAGGTTGGGAAGGGAAGAGGCTTTGATAGAGCAGAACCACCATTCTGTGTCTCTCTGAGTCTGGTGTGTGTCACCCATTAAACAAGGGTGAAAGAAAACATCTTCCTCGCACTAAGCCACCTCAAAGAACATTGAAGCCTTCTCTTGATCCCAGCAGTGTTTCTTAACTGGCCACCTAGAAACAGCCAAAAACGTGTGGTGACACCAGAACTTCCCCAGAAAACAGCTTTTCTTCCTCAACCAGACACTTTTAGTAGGAACGAGCAAAGTCTGACAGGCAGTTAAAGGAATTAGTCCCAGTTTTCCTGGCATCCTTTGCAGTTCATCGTCCTGATTTACAGAACTTAAATCTTTTGTCAAATAGTTTTTCCCTGTTCCTCTCATGGTACCAGTTCACTTCCCCTTCCCACAGCTCCCCTCCCAGTTCCACCAGAAAGGAGAGGAGCTGCTGAGGCGGCTCTGATTGAGAAGCTGCTGGGAACAAGGAGGAAACTTCTGCACACTAAATTTAGAGTTTGCTGAACATAAGCAGAATCGTCTCAGAGAAGAGGAACGATGTCTTCCCACAGTCCCTGCGCAGCCCACACTGAGGCATTAACAACAACGCTGATCATTGAAGTAGGACCTGCATTAATTAGTCTAAGTGGATGACTATTTTAAGTACTTGGGAAGCAAGGAAATGACTGAAAATAGATCTCTATCAAAAGAAGGTCTAGCACTGCAATAAGCCTGTGTTAGGAAACACCACTTTCTTCCAGGTTCTTGGGAAGGTGTGTGACAAAGGACCATTTTCCCCATCAAAGTAAGAGGAGCCATTCCATCCTCCTTACGTGTTTCCTCCTGACTGCATTAAACAAACATTAAAGGGAAGGTGTTTCTCCCCATCTCTTTCAGAAGGCTGCCACCATATGGGGGATTTGTTTTAATACAAGGCTCAGTTTGGGGATTTGCAATTAGATCCTCCTGTAGCATCAGCTCAGTCTCTGAAAGGAGACGGCTCTCCAGCTCAGCCACGGAGCTGTGGTGCCACACAGAAATAACTCCATCCCAGCAAGGACTTCGGGCTGTAACTCCCTTTCCTCTTAAAATCTGCACTTAGTGTTTAATGTGTAGCTTTATCCATTTGTGTTAGCAACAGCTCTGTGCATTTTGGATGGCATCATTTACATTCTGCTCCTCTGTGGCTACAACTGCCAACTGTCCTTCTACACACTGGACAGGATTGTTGTCACTGACTTGCACTGTCTCATCCTGCCACCTTGAAGCCTGAACACCCACAATGCTCCTCTACATCTTTTCATAGTGAAGATCTTTTTTACTCTCATGAAATTTCTAGCAGTAATGCTGCAATTAGCTTTAATTATTTGATGGGCATCCTCACTGTAATGTTCCCCAACACCTTGAGCACAAAGAGTAAGAACACTCAGCTTAAAGCTGCACACAGACATCAGGGTTGTTCTGACTAGTGATGCAAATCACTTCCTTCCAAATGGAGAAAGGGCCTGATTAAGACAAGCCCAGACCAGAGCAGAAATGTGGAATGGACTTTTCCCAAGTGCAAAACCATGAAAAAAATATTGTTGTATTTTCTCATTCACATCCTGACTCCAGCAGTTACCAGAAGACTGGAAACGCAGGGAGCTGAAACACTGAGCAGTTCCCATGCCATGGGATTTATATACCCCAAATCTGAAGGCATATTTGGAACAGACTCTTTTGTAAGAAAGAAGTTGCATTCCACTGGATACCCAGTGAGCATTTTGAGTAAGGTTTGCATGAGTCCCTGGGCCAAGTTCTGAATGTTGCACATACTTGTAATTTATTTTTTCAGGAAAAAGAAGTGCAGAAATCTATCCCCATTTCTCTTTCAAAGGTCTGTATACAAAAGTTTGGCTTCAAGGTGTTAAGATAGACACTTCACATGGTGGATGTCAGTAAACTGCTACTATTTATCTCTATGCCATACTAGGGACTAAGCAGACATTGCCAAAAGCAGCTTTAGCAATAGGAAATAGCAAATCATCTTCTTTACACTAAGTTGTAAGAAACATCTAGAGTGGCATCTAGAGTACATAAAACTGTGGGTTAAAGGCATCAACAGGCTACAAAAGGAAAGCTGCTTCATGGCTGCATAAATACTACTTTGCTTTTACTACAGAGATGAGTGAGGAGCAGCTCTCTTCAAACATACAGAAGTTGTGCCCATCTCTTACAGTGTTTTACCACGAAGTTACACAGGGTAAATCAGCTATAAACTGAGTAGGAGGTGGGACATGCTGCAGGGTAACATAGCTGCAGGGCTGCATTGCACGGGTGGCCATCTGCCCCACGTGATCAAAGCCCCACACAGCATTTACTCACCTCTGCCACTCTCACCAAACACTGAGGGATTATTTTCCAGAAGCCAGGAAGATGGAAGTAGCAGCAATGGAGGGAACAATACAGCTTGTTATGCAAAGGTCCCGATGTGTCTGTGGACATGGAACAGGATGTGGTCACCTGCCCAGGAGTCGGGGATGAAGAAGCAGCCGGTGAGTAGCGACAGCTCTTACTCTGCAGCCCTGGGGGAACAAACACAGACCAAGGAAAGGCAGAATTTTTGGGGGGATTTCTACTGGAATAAAGAATTAAACTAGAGAAAACAAGATTAGGTGAAATGAGGGAAGTGTGAAGCCTTTCCTTGTGATAGAATCACTCCACAAGATCTGACGCTATTATACACATGAAGTATAAATATATATACATAAATAAATGTATAAATATAATTAAATATAAATATAAATAAAGCATGAATATATATACATAAATAAATATAAATAAATACATCAATATAATTAAATATAAATACATATACACATAAAGAGCAGCTCACTTGATAATCCCACAATCACAGTGGATTACATCAGCTGGAGATCTAACTCTAAAACTGCACATGAATTTCATAAGTAAAGGTAATTCTTCACCTCTCAGTGGAACCAGTCAAGCCTGAAGCTCTTCCTATGGAGTTACAAATGTCATCTAAAGATCAAGTTCCAATCTAATCTGAGTGCTTGTCCAACAAAACACTGTAGCACCTGCACACAAAGCCTGAACGTTCAGACAATACTATTCCTAAACTTCATCCCTGTTGTGGGCACATTTTCAAAGGACACAGACAGACAGATGCCATGTGTGGAGTATAAAAGCAACATCCTGACCGCCCTCCCCATTCACCCTCTAATGCCCACATTCCCCTTGCCTGGCATGGGGATGCAAACAGCCCAGACTCAGTCAACTCTGCTGACCCCACTCCCATTAGGAAACCCTGACTCCCCCAGGCATTTCTCTTGCTGGTCACACAGCTCAGATAGGAGCTGCTGCGTCCACATGGACTCAAAAGGCAGGAAAGGCAATACAGGCATGATGTGAAATCTCTGCCACGGGCACTGGATGAGCTGGGAAGGAGGGAGGTGGGCAGCACATGCCCGGACTCACTCTGTGCCGGGCAGCGATGCTGCTCTCCAGCTGGAGCTGTGGCCTCCTGAGCACCTGGTGTTCCACCCGCGCTGGCTGAAGACAAGAGGAGTCAATGAGGCTGCAAGGATTTCAGGGCCTGATGCTGTGCCTGGTATTGCCACTATGAACGTGCACATGGTGTGACAGGGGCCCTGTGCTGTATTTAGAGCAAGGCTGAGCACTGGGGCTCAGCACACTTTTTGAGCTCCAGCAGAAACCAGCTTGGAACATCCGAATGGGATGTGGAAGTGCCACAACCCTCCCTTTGTCCAGATAGTGGCATTGCTGAAACCCAAAACCAGAGATGTCCACCTGAAACAGGTCATTTTGAGGCTTCTTTGCCCTTCAGAGGACAGATCTCTGTGTCTGTGCAGGGCAAGCATCAGTGTCCGGGGCTCTGTGCGTCTCTGCTCTTTGCAGAGTTGTTGCTCTGTAACAAGAATTGCCAGATTGCATCAAGCCAACAGTCCAAATAATCCCATCTCTGGCAGTGTCTAGGCTCTAATACATTTTCAAAGCAAGAATCCATGAAGTTTTCCAGTGCAGATACCACCCTATATAGAGAGGAATTTATGAGGAAGCGCAGCCATTGAGAATCAAATTTCCTCCCCTTCACTGTTGTCCCAAAAGAGTCACTACAATTTTCAGATAATGATTAGGAAGATGGAGTTTGAACCAGGAACACGTAGAGCTACAGGAATTGGCTTCACAGGTAAGACAAAAAACAAGAAAAAGAAAAAAGTAGGCTCACATCTTCCCTGGATCAATCCCAGAGCTACTCTGAATACAGAGTGAGCACCAGAATCAAAACGGTAGCTTAGTCTGAAAGACAAATTTCTCCTGCTGTAAATATATGAATGGAAAGCATTATTTCTGCCCAGAAGGCTGTTGGAGATAAGATATTTTTGATCTTACTAGAAAACCCCACAGCTTAAATATTTTAAATACGTATCAGAGCAGCTGTTTATCTTGTATAGAAATAAGCACGTCCTGAGCACTTCAGTGGGTCTGGATCGATCCTTACTGCCAGGAATCTGCCCTATAGATTTTAGGTTAGTCTTCTTCTGGCCCGGGGGGTGCTTTAAATTCTTTTATCCTAATCAGCCTTTTTGAAGGGCTTGACTTCTACACCCACCAGCTACTGCTTCATATCCAAGGAAATTGGTGTTTTCAGGCTTTGAGGAGGGGAAGGGGGGGTTGAGGGAAGGTGTAATTTAATTTTTTTTAAATACCTCTTGCATTACTAAGGGGAACCTGAGCAGAAGCCCTAGGGCTGCCACCATTGTATGACCCACCAGATTTAGCCCCCAGGGTGGAAGGTGGCCCCACTACCAGCTAGAATGACAAGGTAGGATTTGAAGGATGGAATAAGTCTCAGTGATGCCCATAAAAGAGGTGAACTGACGTAGTCAAAGAGGGAAAAATCAGAGAAAATTAATTACAACTAAACCCAGAGATGCTAATTTCTTATCACAGGTGAGGCATGATCAAATTATATATATATATATCAAGAGATGGCAAAAAACAGGCCAGGTGGTCTGTGTTCATAAGGCTTCCTTCCCCCCCTTCATCCTTTCTGCCTCCCTGGCATCCCTTCCCACAGACCTGCATGCTTCTGCTGGGAGCAGGAGAGCTCTCAGTCTGTGAGCATCCTGCCCTGCCCTCCTGAGCACCAGGCAGGGCTGTGGCTGCGGAGCTCTGAGCTCCAAGCCCAGCATCTTTCTTTGATTCCACTGGTGCCACTGGATTTTACTAACAACGACATTCCGATCCGAGATTTTATTTGCCTCATAAATTCAAAGAGTCTCCTTTATTAGCTGATGTGGAGCTTGGGAGGACTCCTACTCCAGAATAGCAGAAGTCAATAAAAGTCATAAATTAAATGTACTTGGCCTCTCTTTACTCACTCTGCCTCTGCCTGTTCCCTCACAACCCCGACACCGCTGAAACACGCTGCTAATGCCCTCCACTGCAGCCAGACTGGCAAAAAAAAGAGGAGAAAACAGGTAAAAGAGCTATTATTTAACCAAAAGAAACAGCCTAAGAGTGCCCAGCTCCATCCTGAATTCCAGCAGCTTGAACACAGAACTGCAAAATATTTTGGCTGGGAAACACTGTGGCGTATGTTGCCTCATAGGCATCAACCAGGAGTTTTGCCTGGCCAGGGCCCATACCTCTTGTTGCCAAGAGAACTGAAAAAAAAAGGGTAAAAGAAAAAGTTATTACACTTAAAATCTTATCATTAGCAACAACGGGCTTAAAGGAAACTGGTAGTAAACAATTGCTTGTCGTGCTCCCTCAGACGGCCGCGGGAGCTGGCGAAGCAGCCTGTGCGCTGTCGATTGCTGCAGAGCAACTGGGGCTTAAATGAGGTTTTATCTTGAGTAAGTGTTTATTTCACTCCCCATAAAGTAAAAGGCACCAGGGTTTAGAAATAATGTAATCACAGCCCCGAGTACCATGGGGAACCGATTACTTTTATTGCTTGTTTTGTATGGAATATTTCATATTTAGGTAGCTAAATATTTCATGTTTAGGTCAGGAAGTGAATAAGTAGGTAGGATGCTGCATTAAAAAAAAAAAAAGAGGTGCAAAATACACATATAATTATGTGCCTAAGCATCACAGAAACACACTGCAGCTGCTCACAGAAGTTTTATATCTGGGAATAATCACTCGCTTGCATGTGCAGTTACTCCAATTGCATATACATTTACATCAATTGTCCAATTACAGCCCCTGGTTTCCCAATGAGCTGAAAGAAAAAGAAAAAAAAAAACCAAACAAAAAAATCACATTGTAATAAAAATGCAATTTGCATACACAGGAAAGAAAAAAGAGAGATTCCTGTTTGCTGAGATATGAAATTAAACTACCTTGGGGTATTGTGCTTTTCTAGTCTTGAATGAAGTAGAAGGTTTTCCATGGCACTAAAAAAGGCTGGAGCTGGGTTATAGCTTGGAACTTCACAGTAATACGTTCTCCTGGGCCGCTGTAATTACTGTACAGAGTCCCACTGTCATCAGAGAAATTATATTTACAATTAAGGAGATACAGTCTTAAGGCACCAGATTTTTTTACAGCATTCTTTTTTTCCCTCTCTATAATGACTTAGATCATTAGGAATCACATTTATTGCCTTTCTCAGAAATGTGCAAATAAATGAAGAATTATAAACTCCGACCTAGAACTGTATTTCTGGAATTACCCAACATCTGCTGATCCTAACAGCTCAGCAGGCAGCAGGAAATCCCTTAACCTGCTCATCAGCAATCTGGACCTCTGAAATTATTGTATCTTCATGTGCCACGATCATCAGAAAAACACAGAAATGGAGCTCTGGATTTTTGGAGAGAATGTGGCATTTTCAGACCTTGTTTCCTCCATGTAGACACAGAAAGTGTTGCTTATTGGCCTCACCTCTACCACAGAAAGACTGTGTGGCAGAGCCAGCATCAGAAATGTGTCTGTCTGTGGAGCAAACCCCTGTGAACTATTACAAGCCCCTCACCAGATTTGCTCTCTCCACCCTCATATTTCAGCTGTGCCATACCCCAGCTCCATCCCTGCACAGGACAAGGGATGCAGGCACAGTAGGGTGCCCTCCCAGGCCTTAGAAATCCCCGTATTTGGGGTGAAAACCATGAACAATGTGTGCTGGGGCTAAAATTATGGACAATTTATGCTGAACAGGCAGCTTGCCACCCAAGCAGATGGAAGCTGGCATGTCCAGGCACAGCCAAAACACCACACGTATGGAGCTGAGCACAGACAGAAGAAAATTCATTTTACCTGCTTGGATAGAGGGGGAATATCTGGTTCTGATGGAACCAGTCTGCACTGGCTTGAGCTTAACAGCAGCAAGACCCATCAGCACCCACTCTGCATTGCCCTTCCTCAAAGGGAGATGGAGAAAAACTACTGGGCAAGGCAAGAGAGCTGGGAGGTGGTGTGAACTGCAGGTCAGCTCAGCTCAACTCCTATATCACCTTAAGAGGAGGAGACAGGTTCTCTCAGCCATTTACACCCCTAAGAAAATAATGGCAGCTTAGTGCTGGGGACAGACCCTACATTGGCATTTGGGCTTTGCAGAGGAACAAATGATGCTGACAAAATACCATAGAAGTGCTGGGTCTGTTTTTGCTTCAAAAGCTGACTCCTGAAACAACTAGAAAGGATTCTTTAAGGATTCTTCCTTAAAGCCCAACATTGACCACACACAAATACATCTGTCACTGAGGAACAATAAGTGGAAGCACTTGGCTCACGTTTGCTGTTCATTTCCAACCCCTTCAGAAGTGACTCAGTCCCTGGATCTGGGATCTCCCTTTCCTGGCCAGCTCCCCCTGGGGTGCTGCACCGCATCTTTCCCTTTAACACAGTACTACCTTTAACATGGAATTACCTTTAACGCTGGTCAGTGTCAGGCATGTTTCTCTGCTTCCAGTGATCTTCCAAACCTGGCCAGTAGGTGCTGAAGTCAAACAGAAGGCAGCGTGGCAGGTAAGAGTCAGCGCCGAAGCTCAAACCCAGCAGGTCCATGCGTGTGAGCTCTGGTCTGGAGGCACTGTGCTTTCAAGCTGTGAATTAGACCTTGGGAGAAAGTTTCCAGTTAGAGAAAATGTTTCTCTTTTTCTTTTTTAAAATCATTTTTCCATTGTGAGCAAAATTAAGAGCATGTGATGGAGCAACCCTGGCTCACTGTCGGCATCGCCGCGTGTTCGGGCTGAGTTACAGCGCTGGAGTTCACGAGCTCTTCAAGGTTGCTTTTGGACAGCAGCTGTAGCAGAGAGGTTTGAAAAGAACAGTTTATTAGCAGTGAGAGTCTCCTCATCCCCTCTTCAGACAGTGAGGATGATGCTTCAGGCACCAGCCTCTGTCTGCTGAGAGATGTACAGGCTCCTGGTGACGGGGCTCAGTGGGCCAGGCTCTTACTTCTCCTTGGGAACATGAAAAACCCTCAGTGCAAGAGAGCTGATGTCAGTGCATCTTCTTGCTTGGTCTGCCAAAGGTCCCACAGAGTAAAAATCAGCAAAGTGGGTTTGAATTATTTTCTTCTGCTGTACTAAGGTAGGGCTGGGTGGATTTTTGGAAGCAATCTTTTTCCTTTCTGATCATCATTGTTTGTCTCCTGGGTGGCATTTCATTTTCATGTGTGAATAGGTGTGTAGCTGTAGGTAGGGCTGAGATGTTAAACCTTAACAGAAAACTTCATAAATAAACACCATAATAAGATAAACAAATGCAAAATGCTCTCATTTGTATTTGCTGGTTGCCAGAATGAATGCCTGGCTACTTGGCCAGGGAAAGTGGCTGTTAGTTTTGGGTGCCTGAGCGTGGCTGCTTGTCACAGGGTCACTCCCAGGCACTCAGGTTACAGCATGACTTACCTATGAAAACAAATGTGCACAAGGAAAAGCGAGGAGAGCGCTCTGAGACTTCCTCAGAACATCTGGAGCCCAATTCCCCACTCAGCAAACAGCTCTGGGGGATGAAATGTGAGTTTTACAGGCCAGCAGCCACACAGGGATGCTGGAAGTTTCCCTGGGAGCAGCCTGCAACATGGGGCAGCTCAACACACCACAAAAACTTCACCAAAAGCCCACAGCCAATAATTATAAGCATCTAAGCACATGAAAAAGAAACTTAATGCACAATATTAGTTTTTGTTTATTTTCATTTGCCCAAATTTTCCCTTTCCCCTCAAAATCAGCCACTCTCATCCAACCTTATGTTAGTCCCACATCAAGTCTATGTTTGAACCACTCAAACAGATCGATTAATTGTGTTTTAATTAATCCCCCAGTGTGACCATACTTCAAAGACAGAAGCTCTGCAAACCATTTAGAGCACCAGAAGAAGAACAAGGTTCTTTTTATTTTAATTTTAAATGCACACTTTGGGCAGAAAAACAGAAGGGAAGCATTTAATTAAATAACAGGGCTTCTCTAGGCTTTAAACCTTTCGCTTTGAACAAATTACCTGGATGAAGTTATGATTTAAACCTTGTCAAACAGAGCATTTGGGCTTTCCACTGTTCAGTTACCAGTACATTGTGGTATCAAACTGCACAACACTTGGATATCCAACCTATCCTAGTTTTAGGGTGTCTCTCCCAGAACATGAATCAGTATTTTCCCCCTTTAAAAGCACTAATCCCTAAGTGTATCCCTTGGGTCAGGGCCTTGAAGACGTGTTTAAACATATTCTGAAGTAAAAATACACCCTTAGCTCCAGAAAAGAGTAGGGATTAGGGACACACTGAAGTGACCCCCTTAGAAGGTGGCCCTGGAAAGGGTGTGCTCCACCCACGACCTTGAAACCCCATTGCACACACATCAGTTGTTCCCAAGGGAATTCACATTATGTATCAGACCTTCAAACACCTTCATGCACAGACGACTCAACGCACTGACCACGTATCCAAAGGCTATACCCATTCAGCACCCTCATCTCATGGTCCAGCATCATCATATTTGACAAGAAAACAGACTCACCTGAAGACACATCTTCTGGACTGGAAGGATTCTGCCAGCAGGAAAGGATTCTGGTCAGAAGGGCAGCACATGAAACATGGGATTTATTCTACCTGTGTAGGGCAGACCAGGACGACAGTTCTCTGCAAGGAGGCTCAAGACATCTTCACTCATAAGATTTGCATAAAGCAAAGATGAAGAATTCATGCACAAGTGAAAAGGGTGAGAACGTCCATCCCTGGCTCTCCTGAAGAAGGTGATGCTGCGGGGTCACTGCTGGGCTCATTTCACACAGCCAGGCCACCCCTGCAGCAGCTCACAGCAAAGAGGCCATCGCCCCTTGTCCTGTCCCCACAGACACTGAAAGGGGCTGCCCATGTCCCCCTGTGTCCCACCTTTCAGATATTGACACCCATTGATCAGATCCCCTCTCAGGCTGCTTCTCTCCAGGCTGAACAGCTCCAGGTCACTCAGCCTTTCCTTGTAGGGGAGATAAAGCCATCGGTGCTGTGGCTCCTGAATGAAAAACAAACTACTCCTGTACTCAGCTCAAAGAGGTGGACTCTTTTCCTGCACTCCTGTTGTTCACACATCAGTCGAAGTTCGGTTCTAAAAACAGTTGGTGAACGTGGGGGAAAAGCTGCCCACTTACCAGCGTGGCAAACACCATGAAACACCAACTCATTCCTACAAACTTTGTGGCTCACACATCTATATAAGGACTCTTAGAAGAGCAGCTGAAGTCCAGTTAAACTTCAAGCCCAGTTTGTTCTGGGGTGGGGGAGGAACTCCCTATAGCTTTCAGCTCTTTTAGTTAGAGTTCTGCTGATTTTGGTTTTGAAACTTTGGGAACCAGCAGGAAAGTTCTGGAGAAGGCAGAAAGAGCAGCAGTTGGCAGTGAGATGGAACGATGTGGAGCAGGTTGTGGCAGTGACGTCCCTGGAGACATGAGCTGGCACGGGGAAGGAGAACAGGTGCTGCTCGGGACAGACCTGTGCAGCAGATGCACAGCTTGCCTCCAGGGCTGTTCCCAACGCACGTACCCAGCAAAGCGGAGGCTTCAGTACCACCTGGCTCTTCCAGAGAGAAGTGGTGCTGGTGATGAGCCCAGCCCTTGGCCACACACAGCATCTGGGGCATCTGCTCCGCACCCGAGGACGCGGTGCCTGGCCAAGGCAGGCAGCCTGACGCTGAGCATCGGCGCTGAGCTCTGCACGCCTCCCACTCCAGTTATGGTGGAAACCAATCCAAAGTCACCCCATGTAAGACTTTGACTCAATATGGTAGAACTGGGCTGGTACACAGACACAAACACCTCTACGAATGGATTCTTGCTCCAGCGCCTTCATGACAGCATCAGCTGAGAGTGAGGAGAGAGAGGTTTAAAATCAGTGTTAGTGTATTACTGCATTTCCTGTTTGAGACTTAAGAACATCATTGTTCTGAAACACATCCCAGAGACAGCAACAACAGCATTGTCACCCCAGAGTCCACAAGGGACTTCACCTAACACCAGTGGTGCAGAAAATGTCCAGTGAAAAATTAAGTTCACATTTGCCTGGCTAGAGCTAAAGCAAAGCCCTTGGGAAGTCACCCCCACCACCACCATGCTGATGCTGAAACAAATACCAGTGATGAGAATTTCAAACCCTGCTGGGAAGCAGTAGATTGGGTGATTTATCAATGGCTTTCCATCCTTCCCGGGCTCAGTTTTACACTCCCAATGTACTGGAGGAGGAGTCCAGGCACTTCTCTCCTCACACCAGGCCTGAGCCGTTCCCATCCGCTGATTCTGCAGGTAAAGGGAAGATTATTTGGTATCTGGACTGAAATACTGCACCCAGAGTTGAAGATAAATCAAAGCAGGACAAATGACCAGAGGAAACAAGCCACTGGATGTACTGGGAGAGAAAGGAATGGGGCTGGGAGTGCTCAAAGTCCTGTGGGAGGGGAATTTTCAGAGAGAACAGCCCCAGTCTCTGGGCATCTCTGCTTATCACCGATTTTTCTGTTCATTTCAAGGCAAGGACGTGAGTAATCTCTAGTCTTGAGAGGGACTTTCCCAAGGGTTACTTGTAGCTCTCCCACAACGGATTTAGATGGAGATAGTCTGAGCAAACCACTGAAATTCTTTTTTAGGCAGACACATATGAACTCAGCTCAGCTATGCTGAATGTGACAAATCTCTCTGTCCTGCTGCATCACAGTGGGGTTTCACTTTGTGCTGCCTAAACCTGATTCCCTCTGCAAGCTTTTCATGTTACCAACTAGGTGGCCAGATCAATATCTGTATTACCATATTTTAACTTACATCCCAGTTAAGATTACTCTGGAATATCTAGGTCAAACCCATCTTCCAGGCACCTGCAAATCTTTGTTTTTATTTGCCTTTTTTCTTCTTGGTACAGAAAAGAGGAGAATAAAAAGAAAACTGATTGAAGACCCCGAGCTGTCCTGCTGCACGTGCCCCGATCCCCGGCCCTTCCTTCCCCTCCAGAGTCAATGCTAGAGGTGAGCGTACCCATTGTACTCACCCACAAAAAAAACCCCACCAAAAACTTGTGGTGTGCACAGCACAGCTAATTTGAGGTGTGAGGAAGCGGAGCAAGGACAGGTAGTGCCCATTCCTGCTCCTTAATCCCTCAAAGGCCTGATAGATCCCATCATCAGCCCGGCGCCTCGGGAGCGATGGACTCCAAGGAGATCTTGCTCAGAGCTGCAGTTTTTCATAAACCTCCGTGTCCCCATGACAACTCTCATACCTCCTCACAATCCAATATATTCTTAACAGCAATCCTTCCCCCTTCTCCTCCAGAGCAGGCTGCTGCTGAGCTGCTGACAGGGCTGCAGGAAATCACTAGTAGAAAGCAGCCTGAAACCCTCAGTCTACACCGACTTGGAACCAAACGGCTGGAGGCAGGGGGAGTACCTGAGAGCACTGCTGGATGCTTCCCCCTTCCCAGGGCAACCACTGCTGGCCAAGGAGCTGCTCAGCTTCCATCTGACCCACTAACTCTGCCTTTGCTCATAAGACCAGCACAGCCAGCAGCTGCTCTCCGTGCCTTGCTCAGAGCGTTTCTTCCCAGGACGAGGGGGCCTTTCCCATCGTGTAAGTTATCTCCCCTAAAAACAACACTTCTTAAAAAGAAGGCAACGTTTTGGAAGGTTTCTTGCATCATCTCCAGACCCAGGTCCGCATTTCACTGCCCATCACACAACAAAACAGACTAGAACTTCACCATATCCACAAGGTCAGATGTACTCTGCTTTGAGATTCCCTTGCTATACACCTGCAGTCCCTACACAGAGGGCTGAAAAAGCTATCGGGGCCTTTCAGGCATTTCCAGAGTAACAGGCCAGCAAAAGGGCAGCTTCCAGCTCTCACATCCTAGGACAGATGGTCCATGTAGACACATACATGCTGGTGACACTTGGCACATGCAATTTCTCACGTTCTCCATGCTCTGTGGTGACACCATGCATGGGATGCCCTCTCTAGCTACCTGTAAAGCTACAGAGCATCGTTCTGAAATATCTACTTACAAAACCCTACTAAGCCAAGCTCTTTATTTTCCTCCTCCTTCATTCCTTGATGAAAGATTACATGCATGCCCCTGTTAATAATTGCTCTGCACGCTGTACTCCAGCCCAAGGTCAATCTGATAAACAAGACTTTGCAGAAAGCACAAGTGTGACAGGGGAGCACTGGGCTTGTTTTGCTTTGTACCCTTTGCATTGAAAATTAAATCAAGATCTTCCCCTCACTGGGAACTACTTTTTTTTTTTTTTTTTCTCCTGAGGCAGAAAGGAAGAGGCACCACATCAGTGAAATATTGCCAGTAAATTAAGGAAAGCTGACTAAAAAAACCAGGGGGGGGGGGGACCCAAACAGGTAGGTACATATTGCTCAGAAATAACCTGGAAAAATCAAGAGTTCAGTGTTAAACAAAGTTGTATGGCACTGAGGAAAAGCCCAGGTTTAAACACAAAACCAGTGGATCATTTATACCAACATTCCTGAGGATGAGACTTATTTCTGACTCAGTTTCAGCAACACCAAGTGTTCCTTCATTTTGTCATTGGTGAAAAGGAATGAGCTTTAAGTGCTGCACGGTAAGAAATTACATTGACCATTCCCTTTTCTTGTCCTCTGCCCTCTGAGTTCTCTCATTGAAAAAAAAAGCAGATTCCCATTAATAAAACTAATTTATTTCACTCTGCCTGTCGAGCAAGAAAAAGCTTTGTGAAAGTCCCAGCTGCAGCGTGGAGATACTGCTGCTTCCCAGTTCCCCTCCCTATTCCTTGGCAGCTTCTCCCTTATTTTTCCTCCTTAATTTCATTATTTTTAAAGGTCAAAGTGTCTCAGTGTCACAGTGCTACATGGATGTAGTGCTAAACAGGTGCTTCACAGAGGTTTTGAATACATAAACTATGCTGTCCTGCTTCAGCCAGGCCACCTCAAGATCTTCACTATCCAAATCAGTAGTTATGATGTGTGTAGGACAGCATCTCTCCCGGCAAACTTCTTGCAAAGGATGGAGAGATCAGAAAACACTCCAAGTTGGTAATTTGCCTTTTGATGCAAGTGCAGCACTGCTTTTCTTCCCCCTTTAAATTAGCACTTTAGTTACCACAGTCACGGCGCTCCAGCGGCGCTGCTTAATTCAGCCGAACACACCGAAAACTCTCCTCGCTTCACTGTCATTTGCAATTTAACAATACGTATGCAAATGAAATTAGTGCTGACAAAAATAATTACAGTTGCTCAAGGGAGGATTAATAACTGAAGCCTGCCCTGCTTATGCTGAGGTTTAATTTAATTCTGTCGCAGGTATACAGCGAAGGAACCGACTCCGCGCCCGCTGCTGTGCTCGGCAGCTACACGCGCTCGCAGGACGGAGAGTTGAGATGGAGTGAAAAGGACCATGTGTGGAGGTACAGCCACAAAGATACAAGTGATGCTGTGATTCTGTGAGCAGCAAGCATTAGCTGGTGGATGAGCAGCATAATGCTTTCCTCTGGATCTATCAAAAGCTGCCATTCATCGCTGGGAAGTCATTAGGATTGACTTATTACTGTAAGGTGTAATGATGTTGTATTAACTGTCCCCTAAGGCTGTGAGTATTTAATAGAACAACCACTGTCCCATACAATGCCTGTGTGGGCAAATCAAATTTAGAGCGTGGTTATAAATGTGTCCCTGTGGAATGGGCTCACTCCTCCCCCAGGCACGTCCCCACCTACCCAAAGCAAAGCTGCAACTTCCCTCTGATCCCATGATTTCACTCCGAAATTCCTGGTTTGGAAGAGCCCATGGCAGACCAGCCTTCCCATCACATCACTCATACAGTGCCCAACTCCTTCCTTCCTCAGCGTGAAATGTGGCAGGGACCCCACGTCCAACCCCTCTCCACAGCAGTGTTGACACTGGTGCAAACCCCCCACCGACGCTGGTTGGAAGGTGCTCATCAACCTAAAAAGGATTTAAAAGAAGAAAAAAGACATCGTGAACATTTCAGGGTTGTAAGCACCTTACAAGATGAAATCCCTTCTAAATCGTAACGCAATTATCTGGCTGTTTACAAGACTTTTATGAGTTGGATTAGCTTTATTGAAGCCGGTGGGTACAACAGCTGTCTTTCATTTAGGATTAGCATAAAAATCAATCAAGCCCCTTATGGAGACAGCAAGCTGGAACTGTAAGAGTGCCAACAGAAACAAAATACAGATGAAAAATAAGATGTTTTTATGAGGGCAGAAAATACATCGCGGGGCTGGACGTTACCCGTCAGAGATGTGTACCTGTGCTTCTCTGAAGCCCACAGGCTTCCTACTCAGTACTTACTTTGGAACTTAAGTGAGGCAAAGAAAAAGTTATGTAATTAACTTCTAAATATTGTTTTTAAGATTATGTACTCTTCTAAACACTTACAGCTTCCCAGTGTTTCCCAGAGGACATCCTACCTTGCCACTACAAGCTGTCTTTCTGCTGCTGCTGTTTGTGTGAATTCTTCCGGCAAAACTCTTCCCAGTGTTCTGGACATCTAATTACAGACCATGAGAAGGGGCTGGGAAACATCCACAACAAATGCACTAAACACACCCCAAGCGTTTCTGAGTGGTTTGAAATAATTTATTTGAGCTTCTCTTTATGGTCAGCATCATGGTTGAAATAAAGGGAGAAAAATATCATCCATAACCCAGTAATAACTAAATTCATTAGTAAAACTGCCAATTGGATGCTAATTGACTAAAGACATTCATGCAGCCAGATTCCAAGGTAAAAGTATTATACTATAACCACTGCAAAACCCATCAGGACCTCTAGATACCTGCTGGTGCTGTTAACCTGACTGAATTTGTGCTAACTCACTGTAAAGCTACAGAACGCTGAACGCTTTCTTTTAAACAGGGGGAAAACCCTTAGGTGAGGTTCACAAAATCACAGCACACACAGCACTTCTCCAGAACTGCACTCAACCTGCACATAGATTGTTACAAGTTACCCAAGGTCTCTATACTTACAGCTGCCAAAAACTACACGGGCACTTGCTAAGATGTTTTATGTCATCTGTGGAGCTTCAGATTCCCTTTGAACAGGACTCCATGGGAAAAGCAAGAGGGGAAAAAAAAAATAATTTCCCATAATAACTTCTAATTTTTCCCCATAGGGAGATTTGTAGCAAGCAACAACTGGTAGGACTGCAGGTTTGGTATTCTTACACCAGGAGTAGCTTGAATCAGTGCAGAAAGATCCACTTTAAGGAGCGCTGAAAACAATGTGTCCTACAGAACCCCCCTCTTGCTGCCAGGGACACCACTGCTAATTTCTAGTGGGGGCACATAAAGCAAGCCCAGGTGTTCATATATTTCCACCTGGGGTAAAACCTTGCAAAACTTTTCCAAGTTTTCTAAATCTCTAAGCAGAAAGTGACAGCTGGTTTCACCCCCCTCAGCCGGAGAAGCCCCTGTTTATCCTGAGAACAAGAGATGACATGCAGACCAACCAGTATTTCACAGCACCTCCCTTTCCTGCCCTGAGATTTTTTATAACCAGATTAAATTTAGTATTTCCTCTTCTTCCTTTCTCATTTAAATACTTCTTGAAACAGCACTTCTCTTTCCTAAGGGCCAGCCAGGACTTCCCTCAGTTCCATGTTCTCAGCACTGTGACATCCTGGGTTTGTTTATAACAGGCACGCTGCTCTTACGCTGCTCCAGGATCATATTTTAACCAAAAAAAACCCCATATGAGCTATGGAATAACTACAGACAACCTAATAGCCTAAAGAGGAGGAAAAGATTCACAATGCAGACCTAAATTAACAAATTGAGTATTCAACAGTGTCACCTTCAGCAGCAAGGTGAGTGTCCCCAGCATCATCAGCTAAACAAAAGGCTGCTCAGCCTGTGCAGAAGCACCTCTCCAGCGCTCAGATGGGTTATCCCATTGGACTTTGAAGCCAAAAGCAATTTGTGCAAGGGACAAGTGCTTAAGCACACGGGTGGCACAGATGCAAGCTCATTAAATTTTAAAAGTTACTTGAATCAGGCACTAAAACTCCTGTCTGCAGTTAATTTGACTTGCTTATATACGGGCAGAGAAACTGGGAGACGGTCTTTGATTTTTATTTTTTCCTATGCAGGCTGACTAATTGCACTAAGGAGAGTAAATCCAGTATGATGGTAATTATCCATGCACAAAATTAGTTTTTGTAGGAACTAGACTTGTGCTCTTTGATTTCTAATTAGTGGATGGCACCAATCAGCATTTAATGTAGCACGTCTAGGCAAGAGGAAGCACGTGAAAGCTACAGTTTAGTGCTACAAAAGAGGAGTCTGGTTGTTTTCCTTCCTTCTGCTTCTCGTCCAGGGCTCCAGGCAGGGATGAGCATCCCCTGGTACCACTGGCTCAGGCCAAAGAAAGGCTTCCAGCCTCAGAGAGCAAACTGCCAGTGAGATTGGCTGCCAGCCCCTGTCAGGCACGGGAATAATTCGTGCTGCCATCCTACTTCTGTGACCTTTCTAAAACCACACGGGTGTCACAAGTGAAGCAGAGGAAACTGTTTCCACCTCCTGTGTTCACTGGTCAGATCCATCACCAGATCTAGATAAAACTGATGTCACTGGCTGTGCTCCTGTGGGAGTGTTGCTTTGTACCGGAATTAGGGCTCCTTTGTACCCCAAACTAGCTCACTGCCCACAGAACTCCAGAGAGAGCCAGCATCCAGCACCGTGCCTGATGATTCAGCCTGGGATCCTCTTGCCCCTTACTCCAGTCAATAGCCAGCACCTGCCCTTCCTCCCAGGCAGTCGGTCCTGACACCAGCATCCTGGCAGGATCCGTGCCGCTGGTCTCACAGATCAGAGGGCTGACACCATGGGCAGGCAGGCAGCAGCACTTCTCTCACTTCTTCCCTTTTTTCCCCTCTCTTTAAGACTATCTCCTTCCCAAAGCTCCCATAAATCCTGCCAAGTCATGCTTGCAGGCAGGTTAATGCCAAAGACAAGAGGGAAAAGGCCAATCAATAACTTTGCAGCTCCTTTTTCCACAGACAACTCCTTCCAACAGTGCTCATTCCGACCCCTTTCCCAGCTAATTTAGCTGTGGGTGTTTAATTTACTTTGCCTTTACCAGTAATATGAATCTGGTTGGGTTTGCACTGACATTCATTAGTGAGAACAAAAATGATAGCTCATCTTTTGTCTTAGCACAGATGACTGAGAACTAACCTGGTGCCTCTCTCATTTATCAGCACTGCTTAATAGCTGAAATGTTTTCCCCAGTAAGCAGTAAACTGGAACTTAAAGGAATCACTTTCAGACCCGTTTAAAACCATTTCAAAACATTTAAAAACTATTCTCAGTACCTACTACCTTCAGAAAGGGTTAAACCAGCTTTATTCCTTTTGTGTATTCATTTGTTTACTGTCCAACAAATCCACCTCTACAAAAACAAGCTTTCTGAGTTTGTAAGGGCAACCTTAAAGCATTTCCTCAGCTTAACACGTGGCTTTTCTCACAGCTATCCTGCTCAGAGCCTCAGACAACACATCTGCATTTGTCTCCTCCAGACAGACCAAGGTGCTTATCCAGCTGGGAACACAATAAACAAAGTGCCCATTGCTGCCCAGAGAAAGATGCTCATCAGAATTTAACTTCCAAATTGCTGGAAAATTTTGAAGAAAGACTTTTTTTAAGAAAATATCTTACAATCCTTTCATAATACAATGTGACCAGCAGACCCTAAAAGCCTACCACTTATACTATCTGATGCTGCCTATAGTGAGAGTGTCCCAAATGTGATACAGGCTCAAAACACACCCAGCCCAGAATCTACCCATATCACTGGACAAATCTGCTTCTCCATGGTATCAATATATCAAGCAACTTCCACTGTGTGTCCCTGTCACTTGCTGTTATGTCACTACAGTCCTCACTGCAGGAGTGAGTGTTGAAATCACACATGCTCTAATGTTACCATTTAATTCCATTACAATTCCTGGCTCAAAACCTTATAAAAAAATAGATTTAATGAAGTTATTAAGGTAAACTGTGGCATCGATATAATCGAGGCCTGTTACCAAGAAAAGCATTAGATCAGAGGATTATAGTGTTTTTTAGTACCTCATTAAAATAGCCACCATGGATGTGAGAGCTGTTAGGGATGCCTTGCCACATAAATAATCAGACCATTACTTTCTTATGCTGTACACTATATAAAATGTTAATAAGCACCTTAAAATGGGTTTGCATTATAGGAACATACTTTATATTCCATAAAATATTTGAAACTAAATTATTTACCACCTTTTTGAGATTGTTTTTTCCTAAAGGCTCAGGCAGTGTGAGAGGGACACAGACCCATGGAAACGAAAGCCAAAGTGTTTTGGATGAAGCTGCAGATCCAGAGTGCAGAAGAGCTGTGGATGTACACGGCTCAGGGAAGGTCACCCAGCACTGGCTAAGGAAAAGGGAAAAAGGAATTCTCTGGGTAAAGCCCATTTTGGTGATTCTGTAGCACATACAAGGGTTAACGAGGCGGAGAAAACATGTTTCCTCCTTCCCAGTCAAAGTTCACCTCAGGTTTCACCAAGGGCAGGAACAAAGAGCTAAGCTACTCCTTATCACCATGTGCAGGCTGATGGATTTCATATGAGAATTAAGAATTTTATCTACATAGAAAATGGTGTAACAAGGGACAGATGTTATTTCTCATCAGATTTCAATTGAAAAGATTAAAGAACTTCAGCAGAAAGAGGCTCATTTCTTGCCACTTGTTGCAAAATTCATCAGCTGGGAGAGGACATCTCAATTGGGACCAGCTTCAGCATTGAGGCAAACCAAGAGTACTAGTGTAGCTGTGCTGCACAGAGCCATGGCTCACAAATGCCCTCAGCCCAACATTTTCAATAGAATTAAATCTGACCAAGAGCATTATTTCACAACAGATATCATTTATCAGAAAAGATGTATGAGACCTAAACAGGTTAAAAAATATCTGCTGTGATTATCAGAAGTAGCCAAAGAGCAAGCAAATTCAAAGTTTGGGATATTTCTTGTTTGCCTCAGCATATGAAAGTCATTCTACTTATCTGACTCTCCTGAGAGGGTAAATAAATCAGATATAAAACCCCACAGTAAGAGAGTTTCCTCCCTATGATGCTATAATTTACAGAAACATTTCAAGGTTGTGTATGTCATTGTGGCTTGATTTAAGAGGAGCCATAACCTGTTGAAACCAATGAAAAACTCTGGGTGAACTCAGCAACCTTTGGAACAGCCCCTTCTAAACTCTTTGAAATCAAACTTTATGAATTCCAACACCGCATGGAACAAAACCCAGAGAGCTCTCTATTCTGCAGAGGCTCTCTTATGGGACCAAAGAAGGTATATCTCATCTTGAACAGCTGACTGAAAAACCCCACGTTGCTATAACCACGGAGCTGCTGTGCAGTCATTTATTACCAGTGACACCTCATGGATACCATACCCTTAATTCCAGTAATCATTTATTATATAGTGAGCTACCTGAACAGGGGAAGGCAGGAACAGCAAACAGGAATGGTACACAAAACCACTCAAAAAGCAACCCAAAGAGCACGCTCAACCCCCAAGCATCCCTTACCCCCCAAAACACAACGTTGTTTTGCCAAGCAGGCTGCAAAGAGACTCACTGAGACCCAAGCAAAGGGCTGTTTGTCATTGGGTACTGACTCAGGTTTACTGCAGATGAGCAACTCTTCCTTCCTGCTGCCACATCTTTAGAGAAGGATGGTCTACTAAGGGACACACTCACCTGTGAAATCATCTTGTAAAGAAATGCTTGGGAAGGCATGAAGTCCATGCTTTATTTTTTCCTTGAGAAATGAAGACTAATACAGCCAACTGAAAGCCAATCAAGAGCAGATTTGTCCATTTGAACTGCCCTACTCTGTACCTGTAAAAGAACAAATATATGTCACCATTCATGACTATAATAAACACAGGAGGACCTCAGGGAGAGAAGGATCTGCCTCCTGGTTTGTAACAGTCTCAGCTGACTACCAAGGTACTTAAGCACAACCATCTCTGGAATGAAGCTCAGGCTCTGCTGGGGGAGGCAGGGGGAGCAGCAGGACAGAGCCAAAACCCTGCTTCAGAAAAAGGCAACACCTTTTAATTACTTTTGAACACATCACCTATTTATTTTCCATTTGCTGGACACTTAATAGATCCAGTGAGATCACAGGGGAACAAAGCCACACGTCCTTACAACCCCTGTACTGTCTAGCTGGGCACAGAAGGCACTGAAGAGCTTCTTCACCACCCAGAGTCTCAAGTGAAGCTAGGGGCACTCTTGTTCTGTAGAGAGACAGCAAACTCCTCAGCTCTCACTTCTGGAAGATGTAGAAAAAGTTTTGTTCCTTCTATTTTATTTTTTATTATTATTACTCAAAAATGCTTTTTCTGGCATCTCTTTTTACAGCCCTTAAAACCTCTTCATCAGCCCAACAAAAGTGTCTTGCAAGGATCCAGAAGCACACCCAGGAGACAGGCACTGAAATCATTTCTGCTGTCATTATATACTCTCTGACTCATTGCTGGAAGTTACTTGTTTGGCTTTTATTACCTTCCCTAACAACTAATAACTATACTGCAGCGAAGCTGTTTACCAACTGAGTTAGAATGGAGGATCTTTTGCATGTGCCAGGCTTGCATCCTCCTCACAGGCAACTCAAAACAGAGAGCTGAAGGAAGAAATTAAAGTTTACTTGACAAAGACACTAATCCCAGTGTTGAGAGAAACGGGGTGTTGGATACATGTATGGAACAGGAGAAGTTAAATGCATTTTTGGACAGGATTTGGCATTTAGGCACTAAGAGTTATGTGATTAATACCCCATGACAGGCTTATCTACTCAATGGGGTCCAAAAAATAAATTGAATTAGAGTTTAAAAGTTTAGATAAAATGCATTAAGCACTTGTGGGTTAATAACATGTGAGTGAAGCAGGAGTTCAGCCTTAACAGCAAACACAACACAGGGAAAGCATCCCCTGAAATGAGCAAAGTTTAAGAGCACCTTGAGTGCTCATCACACCTCCAGTTCACGCTGCACAATCACAGGCAAACTCTTCCTCTGCTGCATCCTCTCATTACAGTCATTAAAATTAATGTGGAACTATCACAGAGAGGAAATGTTAGGGAAAGGGAACCTGTGCCAGTCTCCCTAAGAGCCGTGTTAGCCAGTTCATCGGGACATCAAAGCGGGGCTGCTCCGCAGGAAAATGACTCATAACCTGGCATCAGTCATTCATTTGTGATGGTTTTGGGGTTTCTTTAGGTAAGTGACACCTCCTGATCCCTTCCCCCCCAGAGCATCTTGCCATTTGAAGGAGTCGCCTCCCGATTCCAGCACGTGTAACTCCCAGTGAAAGGCTGGGCTGGCTCTTCTAAATCATACAGATACCTGATGGCTTCCTGACAGGGAGAACTGCAGATTTATTTAATGACCTGTGAAGAAGTGTCTTGCAAACACACTGCTGCTGCTCCCTGAGTTTGTTTATTCAAAGCACCTCCACCTCCCAGCGCTGCAGGGATTTCGGGGGAAGGATTGGCAGCAGCAGCTACAGTGAAGGACAAAGGCTCCGGGGCTGAGCCCTGGTACAAACAAAGCCACCACAGGCTTCAGGAGGGGTGAAGGGGGGAGATCATCCAAGTGAGCAGCTCTGTGCCTAAGCACTGGCTTTGGAAACAAACTCACACCTGGATTAGTGTTCCCAGACACTCCAGCCAGCGATGGATGGAAACTGAGTCACACACTCTGCATGGGTTAATGGGTAGAGTTTGCACTTGCAAAGCTGTAGAAACGTCCTGCAAGGTATGAAGCTCACAAGCACGTTAAAAAGCCAAGGTGCTGGGGCGGTCTCAGACCCCCCAGGTTTGTCCTAGCTCCAAGAAGCCCTTTCTCCTCCATAACCAGTCAAGATCTGGATGATGTGGATGGCCTTCGAGCCTGTCCTTGGCTAAAGGCAAAGCCCATGCCAGCCATCCTCCAGATGGACCTTTAAATCCTACTATGTGGAAGGGTAAACAGCATCCTGTGTCTGTTAGAGGTGCAGGCTGGGAACCTACTGCAAACCCACGAGCCCCTAATTCCACTCTGCAGATAACAGCAGATTTGACTTAATGATATGAACTACCAGACAGCATATCAGCTTCTTTGAAAACTTATTTCTGCCAGCACAGGACTGTATTAAATAAATAATAAGCAATATTTGTTAACAGTTGCTAATTGCAGTATTATTGTCAGGGTTAATGAGACTTTCAAAATAGAATTACTTCCCTAAAAACACACACAGAATCACCTGGGTTAGAAGAGACCTTTAAGATTATCAAGTCCAAGCACAGCCTAACCCTGCCCAGCCCACCTCTAGAGCACGTCCTCAAGCACAACATCTACACACCTTTTAAATCCCTCCAGGGATGGTGTCTCCACCACCTCCCTGGGCAGCCTGTGCCGATGCCTGACAACCCTTTCAGTAAAGAAATTCTTCCTGATACCTCACCTAAATCTCCCCTGGTGCAATTTGAAACATGCTGCTGGCTCAGAAATATTCCTGGCTTTCACTGGAGCTCGGTTTACTGCTTGCAAATCACAAACCTGAAGACAGACAACAAACAATCCATAAAAACTCCTCTTTCATGCTTAAACAAGGAAAAAAATCACCAACTCCTCGTTAGCATCCTTCCTAGTGCTGTTGACTATTTATTGAAACGCTTTCAGTGTTTTCCCTTGGATGGGCAAACACCATCCCAATCATTCTTTTCTCGAGGTGGGATGAGTCACAGCATCTCCAGGTACTTCGTGCTGTGACTGAGCCCCATCACAGCGGCATCGGAGGGCTTCACGCAGCGCTCCCTGCTTAGCCCATATTTCAGCAAAACTCCCACTAAAATCAATAAGCATTTTGCAAGAGTTATGAGGAACGCAGCATAAAGTAAGGCCCATTACCAGTGAGAGAACACCCTTATTTTAGAGGTATATCATTTCAACTTCACCAAAAAATGACATTAGGATCCCTACAGTGATACCCATCATTGGTGCCCTCTGTGCCTGGCTCTGTCCAGTGTCAGCAGCAGTCGTGCATGATGGGACACACAGAAATGCTCAAGCTGGGTCTCAGGGAGCAGAAATAGCACACTGATAACTTGGAGCTTCATCAGAATTAGCTCCTCATGAAGTCATTCTTGTTTTCTACTCCCAAAGACACACGTGCTCTAGCAGAGGTAGGAACATTCTTCACTACTCACAGAATCACAGGGGTGGAAAAGATCTTTAAGATTGAGTCCAAGCATTCCTGTCCTATGCTAAACCAGATCCCTGAGCACCTCATCTCCCCTCTGTTAAACACCCCCAGGGGTGGGGACTCAGCCCCCTCCCTGGGCAGCCTGTGCCACAGCCCCACAACTCTGCCAGGGAAGAACTTTGCCCTCCCAGCTGAGCTGACCCTGCCCTGGGGCAGCTTGAGCCCATTGCCCCTTCTCCCATCTCCTGTCCCCTGGCTGCAGAGACCATTGCCCACCTCTCTGCACCCTCCTGTCAGGGCAGGGGAGGTGGGGAGAATGTCTCCCCTCAGCCTCCTCTTCTCCAGGCTGAGCATCCCCTACTCAGTGTGTATACATTGAGTATCAGCAGTCCCTCTCCTTGCCGCTGCGCAGGGCAGAGCCATGGTCACACAGTGACATGTATACGTGTGTACATACACACCTACACAGCTGTATCACAAAAGCATCTTTCTCAGAGCAGGGAAACTCCCCAGTGCCTAACAGGATGAAAGAGGCAAGTCATTGATCAGCAACAAGTTAGAACACAGCTGCATGAAAACATTCCCCATCTTCACTGTGGAAATTACTGGAAACATACCTGTGTATGGAGACACCTCACTCACCAACCCCGTTCTCTCCTCACAAGCTGCTTAAGCCATTTCATTGATTGCACTCTTGCAATTCTACATTATACACAGCACTACAACCCAGAGCAGTGACAAGCCTTTTGGAGCAGTATTTACTCAGGGAAACGCACTGAGATGGGATTATAGAACATCATGGTAGGAGCCTTTAGCCCTTCAAACTACTATTCCCTGCAATGTGCTGCTGAGTTTTTGATTTGTTCCTTGAAAATATCCTTTGAAACAGCATCAGAGCAGGAGCTTCCCAGGGATCTGTGAAAATCAGTCAGGAGACTTTCTGAGAGATCTGGCAGTTTCAGACTCATACACTGGGTCAAGCTGAATTATTTGGGCACTGGGGAGACAAAGTTTGATGCAGGATCTACTTTGCAGCACTGGACTTCAGGAGAACCACTGAGGAAGTCACCTGAAGCACATGCTTAGTTTTGGCATCCTGGTGAACGGTTTAACCTAAGCACAGGCTTAACCTTCTCCTCTCTCAACAGCTCGACAGAATTACAGGATCTAATTATCCAGCAGTGTCCTGAGAGGCACTGGGGCTGGAAGTGGTACAGGAACCGCTGAGACTTCACGTCTGTGATGGGAACACTTGAGGAACAGACAACTTACCCCAGAACTGCACACACCCAACAGCTCACTCAACAGCTTTTTTGCTTCTGGCACAGCTCTGCAGATTCTGCCTCCCACCTTGAAGGTATTAGAGATGTGGTCCTGATTCGCTCATACCATCCAGCAGCTTTGAGCACCTGCAGATGATATGTAGCATTATGTAGAGCACATTTCCCTCTTTCATCCTCTGCTGCTTTATAAATCCAGTAACAATTCTCCACATTCCAGATGCCATGTGAACAGCAACCGATGTCTGTAAGGCATTTTCAAATCCAAAGCACTACATAAACACAAGGTAAGCCAGGCTATTGTTCTTACCCTTCTGAGCTGATAAAACCATCACTTTCCCAGGGATGCTGGGCATAGTCCCATAATGAAGCATTCAGCACAATGAATAACAGAATTACAGCAGAGCAACAGTTTCCTCTTCTCCTTGAACTAACTGCACTTCAACTGCCTGGCAGCGCTGCAAACTGAGCATCCCTCCTCTTCCCAGGACACAGTTCTCGGCTCTTCTCTTTCCATCCCTAACACACACATTGCATTTTGGGAAAACAGGCACTTTCACACATGCTCAAAATGCAAACAAAATACATCATTACCTTGTGAATTCAGATTATGCTTTGACACATGGGCTCAGACAAAAAGAAGAGGTTTATTTGTGATGAACTGCACACGGGAAATGGCACAGGGGTGATACACACACCTTGTATAAACTAGAGATGCACAAGGATGTTAGCTACAAATTTCAAAATATAAATTAATAACAGGGAACTGAAGAATCTGGGAGAAAGGAAAAGTATTAGATTGCAACAGAAAAGCAGCAGTGTGATGCATGAAGCCAAGTCTTCCAACTGTTTTTGGGAACTACCAACTGTTTACGAAACAGAAACTGCTGAGGGCCCACCAGTAACACTGGGATTTAATAAACATGCTTTGGGGTGTTCCTGGCACCATCTTTCAGGCAGAAGAACTGCAAAGTTCCACTTCCAGATCACTGCCATACAAAGAGCTTCTCCTCAAGGTCTGTCTACACTGGAGACCATCTGATAGATGTTGATGGAAAGAAAGCAATGTAGATGCCTGCACCTGGCAGCAAAGGGAAAGCCATGTCATTATTTGCTCCCAGGTTCACCAGGCAGATGCTGTCCCCTTTGGCCGCTGTGGGCTGCAACCACCTGATCCATTTCCTGTGATTTATTCACAACAGACAGCGGGTTGGGTCACACACAGGTATACACACCCCTCAACAGCCACCACCTTTGTTGATCTCTCTGGAGGGGCAGAGAAGAGGTAAGCACTTGGATTATGATTCAACTCCCAGAACCCCAGACTGGTGCGGGTGAGAAAGTCCCTCAGACCCCCTGGTGTCACCCCTGCCATGGGCAGGAACACCCCACCTCCAGGGTGCCCAAAGCCCCATCCTGATCTCCACAAACCTCCTGGGTCTGCTCAGTGATGCAGTGCTGGGGCAGAAACTTGTGCTGATGCTCTGGGATTTCCACTGACTTTAGTTTTCTATTAATTGACAGAATTGCCCCAGCAGCAGAAGTGAGATGTGTGTGCTCCCCAGGGGATGCTGATAGGGGCAATCTGGGCCATGGGAGCATGGCACCCTCAGTCCTTATCAAAGAACCCAGCTGGTAAGCAGGCACAACACCTGGAGCAGGCAGGAGATGGCCTGTCTCCCATGGCAGCTGAGCAGGTAACAACTTTCTAACTACAAGCTGCTGCAGCCCAAACTCACCATTAAGCCTGTGCTGCTGTTGGACACAGCAAAGCCCACTTGATCCCCAGCAGTATTTCCCTACAGAGGCCAAGCCTACTAACGATGGGAAATTAAAGTAGACCCGCAGTCAGCCCGTGATGCATATGGAGTCACAGGAGGTCAGACACTCTGCTTTGCTGCTGTCATGGCTGGGGACGTCTTGCATCTGATCCTACATAATTACACCACCCGTTTGCCCAGCTGGAGCTAAGTGACTTTTAAATTTAGTGTGTCTGGACAGGAGATTTATGGGTCACTCACCCTCCCTGGGATCCTGCACGACTCACACCGCCTCGTAGGACCTCCACGCCGACGCTGGGACTGTCAGGCAAGAAGTGATGATGACAAGACTTCTACAGCAGGAGGCTAATGGCTGGCTCCTCCAAGAGACAGAAAGGGGAGATCTATGTGGCTACTCACCAATGTTGCTCCCTCAGCCCTGCCTTCCCCAGCACAAGGACACGATTTAGCACCTCAGGCAGGACTGGCCAGACTCCCCTCCTAACAGCCCTCGCAGCCAGAGGAGCCTGAAGGCGATTTGTTCTTCCATTCCATTACTTCTAATTGCACCCTCTGCACTCACACGCTGCACGCTTGACATTGCCCTGAACGAATGCTGCAAGAAACAAGAACTTTCCTTCGGTGACCCAAGGAAAAGGTAAAAAGAATTAAAGAAAAAGAGGAAGCAAACCAAGCACAACTAGAAACGTATTCGTGACAACCACACAGGATGCTGCTTCCATCGATGGGGAATTTTGGACTTTGTAATGTCACCAAGGTCAGGGACAGAAGGTTAGAAAGGATTAGGGACACCTGTAAATTCTGCCTAGAGGTCAATGAAAATTTTACAATTTAGATAGATGCCTTTGTCTCCAATTTATTTTCCTTCTCCCTTTTGGACGCATGAAATAGCTTTCAAATCATTAGCTACGATATATTCTTCTAGATATTTACCAAATCTTTAGAGGGAGAAAGCTTATGTATCCTCACATAACTACCTTCCTCCCCAATTTTCATTTATTCAACCTGAAATCTAAATCAAGAAAATAATAACCATGAACAGCATCCAAATCTCATTGTTTTCTCTGCAAAACCCACAGCATTTAACTCATTTCTCTGGGACTACCTGCTGGTGTGTATTTTCTCCACGGAGAAGTGACTCAGAGTTATGTTAGGAGGATTTTTGGTTTCCTAATAGTAGAAACGCAGAGTAAAAGAGCTATAGAAAGAATTGCGCCCCTGAGACCAGTCCAACCCCTGAAGCAGCTCAGCTATAAGTTGTATCCTCACAGCCCCTGCTGCGTTCAAATGAGACATCTACCTTCATCCTCCAGGAACACGGGGTGGAAATTGTCCCCAGGTGGACGATATGCATATGGTGCCACACCAGCTTTCAGCGTGGCAAATCTGAGAGGGAATCGGCCGGGAGATTAACGGCTCCTTTCCACCCAAATGAGATTTTAAAAGCCTACGAAATTACTCCAGGGGAGTAAAAGTTAAACTGGATCTTCAGCCATCCCAGGCAGGAGGACTTTGATCCATCAACCCCACGGTGATAAAACCCGATACAAGGAATGTCAGGAAGAAAAACAGAAAGGATTGTTGTACAGCTTTACAGGGCTGGTTTGAGGAGGCTAATGGACACCCAGATAGCACCTACGAGGTCACCAGCAACTGTCACCGCAAAGTCCATCCCACGGGACCGCATGTCCTCAGTCACACCAGTGAGCAGAACGCAAGATCTTCTCTGTGGTTTGCTTTTCATAGAATCACAGACTGGGCTGGGTTGGAAAGGACCCCAAGGATCATACAGTTCCAACACCAACCTCCAGGCCTGGAGCTACACAAGGTTGCCCAGGGCCACATCCAACTTGGCCTTGAACATCTCCAGGAATAGGGCAACCACCCCCTGTCTGGGCAGCCTGTTCCAGCCCCTCACCACTCTCTCTGTGAGGAACTTACCCATAATATCTAATCTAAACCTTCCTTCCTTCAGGTTCACTCCATCCCCCTTGTCCTGCCATTATCTACCCTTTAACAAGCCCATTCCCCTCCTGTTTCTCTGCTCCCTTCAGGGACTGGGAGGCTGCAATGAGGTCCCCCCACAGCCTTCTCTTCTCCAGGCTGACCCAGCCCAGCTCCCTCAGCCTCTCTCCATAGGGGAGCTGCTCCAGCCCCTCTGATCATCTTCATGGCTCCTCTAAACCCTCTCCAACAGCCCCACATCTTTCTTTTGGAGCACCCTGAGTTCCTTCATGCGATTGGAGAGCCGTATAAAAGAAGAGCTGCCTGGCATTAATAGCCCTGTGGTGCAGCTTTTTGGTGGGGCAAGCATTTGAAGCCAACAAGTATAAATCAGGGAAGCAGAAATCCAGATTATCCAGGCACAGAAACTGCTGCTGAATTCTCTGTATTTCCCAAGCCTGCAGAGGCGTACACACATAAGGGCTGTATGTATGGAGCTATAACAAAAGGCAGGAGATATTTCAGTTCTATTAAAGAATACCCACAGAAAACCAAACGTGACGCCCCTCCACAGCCATTATAATTTCCACGAGGAACGCCAGCTATCATTTAAATCATGAGAGAAGTGCTGAAACCAGATATCACAAGCCCTAGTCCTCTACTGATTACTGTATTTATTGACTACAATGCACACATGATTGCAAGCCAGCAAAACAAGAATTTGGTGTGTCAGGGAAGGGGGACTGTGTTTTTCAACAGAAATTCCTCCTTTCACACAGACGATGTTGTCTTCCACAGAGTTATTCTCCCAGCCACCAAGATGTAGCGCTCCTAAAAGCACAAGTGCCAGTATGCAATTGAATTAATTTTTAATACAGATGAAATCAGAGGCTCTGCACTGCAGATTTCAGAGCCAAACTCGGTTCTGAGGTGCATAATAAGCTCAGCAGCATCACTGTAACACCACGGCTAAAGCGTTTACTGCAGACGTACTGTAGGCCCTTCGAGCATCCCGCTGCACAGGCTCCATTTGCACCTGCACTCCCTCTATCCCACTCCATCACCTTCCCCTTTTGCTGCTGCTGCTGGAACAAAGTACTTCATTCATTTTAAACACATTTATCCTACCTTGCTTCAGGCCAAGGCTCTTCAGGATTTCCTTGTGGTATGCTGGAGACACAGTGCCTTGAAACTCAGCTCCTCTGGAGGCTGCCCACAGCCCTGCTGTGCTGGTCTCCCTCTGCCAGCACTACAGATGTCATCTGCTGCTGGAGCGCTCTTGGGCAGCTCCCCATCGCTTGCAGCTGGTTTTTGGGTGCTCGCTGGTGGTAAGAACGTGGACAAGCCCAGAGGCAGCGTCTTGCCATAACTGGTGGACTGCAAATTGCCAGCAAAGGTGGGTCATGAAGCTGGCAAAGCACAGGTTAGAAAGCAGAAAAGTCTTCATACCGTGAGGTGCTCAGTGTCAGAAAGAGTGAAAGGAGCAGGTTGGGGGCCAAACCAGAGTCCCTCTAAGCTCTCAAAACAAAAAAAAGAGGCTGGTCTTTGCAGCTGCTCTCCAGCCAGAGCAGTTCAGGAGAGCCTTTGATGGATGGGTGCCTTGAAGCCAACATTGTCAACCTGAATGAGATCACCAACGTTTTTCTTCATCCTTTCACAGTAGATCAGCAGCTGAGCTCAGCGCAGAGCTCAAGTGAAACCCAGAGCAGTGAGCTTCATTAGAGGAGCACACCCTGAGGTAGCTGCTGCACAGGTTAGTGCTGTGCTTGGTGGGACCAATGGTCCCACTCAAACTGCATTTCACCAAGCTACATCTCCCACCACAGCCTGTGCCACGAAAACCTGAAACTCTGATAGCTGTAGGAGAAATAATACATCACCACCTTTCAGAGCAGCTCCAGGGCTCTACTGCAGCTGCTTCTGTTCCCCAAAGCGTTACGTATCTACTTCACAAGGAACTCTTTACACTCAAATACCTGCTTCCATTTGGTCTCACTGGACTGAGCCCAAGAGCCATTAAAGAGCCTTTGTGGAGCCTTGAAACAGCCGTTCCTTCGCCTTGCTCCGTCCTCTCACGCAGAGCAATTTTTTACCTGAATTATTTACCAGTTACAGCATCAGATATTGTTTTCCAGGACAAAAGAAGAAGAGAGAAAGTGAAAAAGGGTGGGGGGGGGAAGGGGAAAAGAGTATTCCTGCTCTCGGTCATTACGTGCCAAAACTCTACTCTGAATAAATTTTCACAATGGATCATATTGGAAATGCTGACAGACTCTTAATTGGCGTTCTGCAGAGTGCTGTACACAGCCACGCTGCAATAATTTGGAAATGTCTTGTTTAAAATACATTTTAGGCCATTCAAAGCAGATATTGATATTCACTTGCTGTATGAGCGTGCCAACAACGCCTTGAAGGCATCTCTCGGCAACGGAATCTTTTTCAGCAGCAGGTGGGATGAAATGGTGACAAATGGGATGGAAGGCAGCACATATGAATAAACTATATAATATCCTATTTGTTTCCCCAACTTGGCTGCTTGCTTTGTTATTTTTCAGAAGTTGGCTGCCTGAAAGCAGCCAAAGCACAACCCCATCCCCGTGCCACGGTCCTGTGGAAGATTGGAAGCAATTTGTGCTCAATATGCTGTCCCCAGGAAAGCACAGGGTGTCTGTGGGGAGACTGGGAGAAAGCAGCCCAGCCCTGAGCGGTGAGCACTGATGAATGAAGCTCTGGCCTTCTTTCAGAGTAGATTTGCAAGGAGGGTTTATTAACAGTAATGCAATTGCAGTCTTGGCAAGGAAAAGCCTGCAACCTGAGAGCTCGCTCCAGCAATCTCAGGGCTGCTCCCTTGGTGGGTGCAGAGTGGCTGCTCGTACATAAAACCCCAGCAGCCTCCCGGTGTGCCCAGACCCCCACTGCTCTTACAGGGGGATAAAAATTACTCCTCGAAGGATTGCTTCAAACTACATCGTGTGTGCTCACATCTGATGAGGGGCCCAGGTTTAGAATTGTCCCTGAAGCAGGAGGAGAAGCAAAGTAAAAAACTGGGTGCGCAGAGTCTCTAGTTTACAGAAATACCGATGGGTTTGTTGTACAAACCTCGTTGGTAGCACACAAAAGAAAAGTTAAAACATGTAAACAGGACCTAATTAGGGGAATAAGCTCTTTATAGAGGCCTGATCCTGCACTGTCTGGCCTCGGAGGGAGCTTCCCGGTCTGTTCGCCCTGGTTTGTTCATAATCTGTCTGTACTTTGCCCTCTTTCCTGTTGCCTTGACGAGGAAGTGAGACAACAAATATGCACCTCCCTCAGACAGATGAGGGAAGGTTTAATTAGCTAATGCTGCTCCCCGTTTGGGGGATGGCCCAGCACCCCAGTTCCCTCTGACAGCAGCACATCAGTGAATGTCAAGTGGTCTATTGAACTGTCCTCTGGAAGGAAAGGCTGTTTAATCCTGCTGTGTTAATTGTGTGCCCAGCACACCTGAAGAAAACAACGATGCCTGTACCACAATATAGACAGGTAAGTTCGGTACAGGTTGCCTTGAGCATCGTATGCTCCTCAATGTAAGGTTAGCTCTATTTTTAGGGGAGTATTTTAGTCTGGGTTTTTTTTTCTAATTTAGAAATCCATTAAGAAGTTACACACCCTCAGCTTCCCTGGGGCCCATCCCCCAGCAGTTCAGGTCCATGAGCACCCAGCACATGCCACCATGTGCCCATGCCCAGCGCCACAAACAATTGCCCCTCCATCCTGTTGGCAGAGATGCAGCACTCCACCAGCACAGCAAAACAAGTTATACCCCAATGCTGACAAACAGCCTTCTAGCTTTACAAAAGGGTTTTTTTTTTTTCCATTTTTTCCTCTAACCCATGTCTCCTTGGGCACTCCACATCACCACTACCCAAACATGAAGACAACCAGCAGCACTTTCTCCCACAGACTGGCAGTGGGAGATGCCCACTGCAGATTTGCTTTAGCAAACAAAGTTGTTGCTGCTCCCAGAGGAGCTCTCAGGTGTTGGGGAAGTGGGGACAGGACACGATGGACACTGACCATCCCAACAGGTTTTGTAGGCACACTGAAAAAAATTAAGTTGGAGAGAAAATTAAGATTTTTTTTTTTTGGTGGCTTTCCAAAAAGGGGTTATAAATAATGCTCTTTGAATTCCAAGATGAAAAGTGACTGAGCACAAGAAGCAGGATTCTTCTGTCAAGCTGATTCTTTCAGGAAAGAAAGCAAGGAACATTCATCTTCTCTGCCCTGGATGCATCTCATCTCTAAGGAAAACATGGATATATTTTCACCTTGCTAGAAAAATATTAAGGTGAAAATACCATCCATGTCCTCTATAATCCTCATCAAAAACCCATGAGCTGACACAGGAAAGAATCTCACAGGGGCTGCACACCACCAGGTTTCAAGGCTCCAGCCCTCCTGTAACCACTCTGAGGGCATTGCTATCAATTTCCTTAATTAAATTAGAATCTATTACTCCAATAGCCAAAAAAAAAAAAGCTACTTCACAGGTGATCTACAAGCACAGACATTCATGCCATTCACAGAGCCTTTCTATTCAGGGCGCCACAGTATAATTCAATGTGCCCATTACGGAGATCCCCAGTTTATAGATTAAAGGGTTAAAACATCTACAGCCCTTATGCGACTTTGACATGGAACATTAATGATGCCTAAGAGCAGTCATCACACTTTGTATTTTGCTACTAGAGTTTAAGTATCACTATGAGCATTTGATTACAGTGATCTCTGTTTTCCTGGAATAAAACTACGTTTTGGTTTAGCTGTAACACATGATTTGTTCTCCCTGCTACTGTGGTAGAAAAACTGCTCGCTCAAAGGAACTTTGCCTTCCATGGGAGGAAGAACTGATTATCCCCCAACGCCAGCAGCAGAATTCAGCTAACTTGGTACCCACATCTTTATGGCCACTCCAGAGGAGCGTTTTGCACGTTGCAGGATAATAAAGTTCTCCGCAGAAACAAATACAGATTAATCAAGTGAAAAATCTATTTCAAACAGAAGAGAAATTGCCTCAAGCCTTGATAAATATCCCCCTGGGATTAATAGTCAACACAAATAATTAGCTTAATATTTCCTTTTCTAAATTTTCAATAGTTGACCCACAGTCTCTCACGAATAGGATTCCCAAGCACTTTACAGAGTTGTATCGTTTAATGAAAACAAGGTTAGATAAGCTATCAAGCACAAGTTACAACCCTTGGAAGGCTTTCACAACACAAAATAATCTTTGACAGGACAGGAACCACTAGTGCTGTCACTTGATGTGTGTGATCCATCATGAGGATGCAGTTCTGAAGAGCCCAAAGCATCTATCAGGGGAGTGCCTGACCAGCCCTCAGCCTGAGCACCCCTCTCTCTATCCAAATAGAGTTTGAGATGTGCATGACCAGCAATAACAGACGTAGCTAACACCAAGGATTAGACTTGGAAATGCCAGAAACAAGATTTCCAAAGGAAAGATTCCAGGCTTGCTAAATTCAGTCCCTCATTGCCAAGCCAGTGACTTCCCAAGGCAAGATGGGAAGACTCTGCTTTGGTCACACGCTTAAAATGCTGGATCTGGGCATCAGAAAGCACAACTGGAGTGCCTAAATAGAAATAAATACTTATATTATTCAAAACAAAGACAGGTTAACCTCTAGAAGAGCAGTTCTACCCCCAGAAAGCAGAGCTGTGATCCTAAGTGCACTAAATCTTCCCAAAGCCCATTCCCAGCAGTGGGGGGGGGGGTAGTTGCTGTGCATGTCTTCAGCTGTCCTCCATGAGAGCCTCCTCAGTGTTTCCTCTTGGTCAACTAACCCAGTACATTCTGAAGAGCTTTCTAAAGCTTTGTATGTATAAAATGTTTGCCCAGCACAGGAATGCCGGTTATGCCAAAGGTTAGGGCATAACCAGGCGCTCATGGCAGGAAAGCGATGGCTGATGTCTGGGGCTTTTAAATAAAACGGTGGCTGAACTACTTGAGGTCATTAACATGTGCTTCAGCCTCTTTGCTTGCATATAAACAGGCTTAAAGATCTGTAGAATGAAGTCTGTAAAGCCTTTAAAGACCCTTAGCCAGAGGCAAGACCTGAACAGAGGCAGCAGGGGCAAAGATCTACAGCCTCTGGGGCTGACCTCCTGCCCAGGCTGGGGGCTTCACCAAGACTTTCTAGATCTGCTTGAAGATTCTCCTGACATCAGTCCACCCTCATCTGAAGGGCTTTTGTTCTACAGCTTTTGCATTTACTGATTTCCACCGGAAAATCGCTTTACCTGGAAGCAACGCACAAAGGAGAACCTCCGTGTGTCCTTTCTGGTGTCACAGAAATAGCACTGGAATCTCTGACCAACCTCACACTGAATTATTCCCTTCTTTGGTTTTGCAAAACCAGACCAAACCCACAGCTTTTCATATGAGATAGCCTGTATCACGTTAATTTTTTTCCCAGATTATTTCAAGGAAGTTGTGCCTCTGAAGTCAGCCTGAACTTGGAAGTTCAACATTTCCTGCTGAATTCAAACATCCTGGGTAGAGTCTGTTCATCTCTGCTCTAACACCACTATGAAACCTGCCATCAATCCAGAAATCAGTCACCAAGCCTTTTATAAATAGATAAAGTAATAAAACAGTCTCACTGCCCTTTAGGATTTGCAGGTATCTCTTAAACCTGCCTTCTTGTCCATAACCGTCATTGAACACAACCATTTCTTGAGGGAAGCAGAGAAAAATCATACCCAGTTGATCTGGGGGAGGTGAGCAGTCCTTTGAAAACCAGACTCACAACAGCCAACGCATTATCTTGTCCTACAGAAAACCCCCATCCAGCCTCCAGAACTGACTCACCGCTTCCAGCAGCGACCACCACAGCCGTGCTACTTGTAGTAACATTTCCTAGCACAAGTTCTGGGGTTTTTTTTCCTCTTTTTTCAGTAGATTTGCTTTCTCTCAGGATTAAAGTCTCCTTTCCCCTATATTCAAGGGCAGCCTCCCAGGATGGATGGAGAGCATGACACACACCTTCACTCAGCTGCTCCTTTAAACTTTCCAGCCCAAAACACTAATTCTGTTCTCATTTTCCTTGCTATGACTCACAAGCATCTTCCTGCGTTTCACAGGTCATCTCCCACTCTCATTTGCAAGAGAAAAGAGCAGAGAACAGATCTATTGCCCGAGTTAACAGAGGAGCCCTTCTGTGCAGAAAGCCCTCAGGGGAAAGGCACCCGTGCTGCTGGGACACGGAGGAGGGAGCCTCTCCAGTGACGGTGTGATGGAGCTGGACGTCAGCACCCTTCTCCAGCCCCTGCACCATCAGGGAGGATCTTGCTTTGGTCTTTATCGAAACCACATTTTCTCTGTAACTGGGGCTGAAATTCTCAGTTATAGTCATCCCTGTGACGTCCAGTATGACCTCACAGAAACCAGTCCAGCTATTCCCAGCAAACAAGAACCAGAGCAAGCCAGGACTTCACACCCAACCTACTACAGACCCAAATAATTCCTGTGCAGACGTCCATCCCTTACAACTGTCCCTGGGTCTGCGCACAGCTCTACCTCCCTGTTGATGTCTTCACATCACACAGCGCTCGCTCTGGCCAAACACATCCCATATTTCAGGATTCCTCATGGAATGGCAGCTGCTTTTTCATGTTTTTTTTTCCCCTCCTCATGTTAATTTTCCTCTTCAAGAGCATTTGCAGTCCCTGAAGGGGAAAGGGGTGGAGAAGAAAGGTGAAAATGTTTTCCTAGACGTACAGCAATCAATAAAAGCAATGCAACAGCAGCCAGAGCGTTCCCTACTGCATTGCCTTCCCTTGAAATATTGATACTGTTGTGGTAGATCTTTCTTTTCCTTCCTCTTGCTTTCTGAAAACACAGATAATATAAATGTTCCCATTAGCAAGAAATATGTCACATCAAAATTAATGGTATTCAGCCAATAACAATGCTACTCTCTGGCTGTCAAGTTAACTCAGTTTCAGGTTAGCAGAGCAATTCTGCCATCCAAATCGCATTCGGAGACAGAGATGGATTAAGGCGATTCTCCCAGCCTCTATGCCCCTGAAAAGCTGCCCTAGATCTGAGTGATTACCTGGGAGCCTTTCACTTGCACAATACCCCTTTATCCCAGTGCTGGGCAAGATTCGGATCCCAGGAAGAACCGTGCAGATCTGAGGTGGCTCAGAAATGGAAGAGATGGGGATGAAGTTACTTCACCTTTCCAGGGGTCAGAAGGGATCAGAATCCACTCTGTATATGTTTGATCATGAAGTTTAATTAGTCTTATGCCTTAAAACGTCATCAAAATAGCCTTTCACTCCAGTACAAGAGACCTTATTTAATATAAAGCTGGAAATATTCAAGAGCAAGCAAAACACTTAAGACAACCCAGATAAGAGGATTCTTTTTTGCTTGCCTTTTTGTTTTAAAAAGTACTATCAAGAGATAGAAACGTGGTAGTGGTTTTACTAAGCTGAAGCAAAGCCAAAACACAGGTATCTGTTACACCCTCCAAGAATGACATTAAATCTTTATTATAAAAAAGGTTATAGACAGATCAATGCTCCAGGGTGATTAAGTGACTAAATCATTTAATATGAGCAGCGCATGTTTCACTGCCTAGCAGTGGTCAAAGGGAATATGAAATCAGGCTGCAGGCTGAAATGCCCATAATGGCATCAATCTGCCTCAAATACTCTGGGTACAAACACAAGAATAGGGCTGTTTATATGTGATTACAGTCAAATTAGTAGTGCCAAAACCTCCTGTAGTACAAAGATCCGACATTAAGGGTCATAAAATACAGCTATCCATGCTCCACTCACTTTCAATGTTTCATAAAGCTCCCAGTGGTGTTTTGAAAAGTGCCTAGGCATTTACCTCCTGTTGATATGATTGAATAAACACTTCTGGAAATTATACTGGGTGCCTACATGCCTTTAAAATAGGTTTATCTGACTATGTGGAGAAGTTCATCAACACAGTCATTTCAGTTCAGTCTAAATCTCCTCCCAGAATAGTCCTCCCCACACCAGTCTATCCCTGTTTAAATTTTACAGCTCACATTCAGTCCAAAATTTGTACCAGAAAAAATAAACCCAAAAACTTCCATGCTTAGGAGGCAGGTTCTCTTTTCTAGCTTCATCTTTGCTGGCTCTCAGGCTTAATTATGGTCAGAGCTTCCTCCAGGTCTCTAGCTGTGCTGGGAATTCTTGATGATTTCTTTGAAATTCCAATTAACAGCTTTATCTATGCATATCTGAGTCATGCCAAGAAAGGATATTTTCTCAGCCTCACTCAGTCTACCAGCACTGGTTTCCATCATCCTACCGAGCAGAATTCATAGGTCAAGTACACCGATTAAAGCCTCAGAAAGGAGATAGACTGGCAGAGCATATATGTTCAATAATTAAATTACATTTACTTTCTCTCATGTATATTTGGCTGAAGATCACTGGAGTTTTAGCTGGTTTTAAATCAGTATTGGTACAAAGAGAGAGAAAAACACCTCCTTTTTGCCTTGAATCATTTCTGCACTATATTTTGTATTGCAGGTATTCTTTATTTCCCTCTTGGGGAAAAGAACTTTATCACCTTTCCACTTCTGTTGGAACTTCAGAGCAGTTCCAGTTGTGTGCCACAGGGGTGAAGCTTTGCAGTCACTCCCTGAAGATCAGCAGGGTTACTCCAGATTTAGGGAGTGTAACCAGAACCTGTACCCAAGCACACAGTAATTAGCTTACAGTCATGGCAAAACATGGAAAGCCATGCAACTTTTCCACCTCATTTCATGTAAACAGAGTCTTCAACAATTCCTGACGTTCAGGACTGAAGACAAAGAATCATTCTTACAAGAAGGTTGTTGTGGGTAGTATGATGCATTCAAAACTAAATAGGAAATCAAAATTATAGAGAAGACAAGGTGTTTCACAGGCATGCATACAAAGAGGGCACGGCTTACTAACCACTGTGCATCACAATGACAGGGAAAGCAATATTCCACTGGCATTATCAGTCCCTCACTGATTACCCAGCATCAGTCTCTTGGAGAGGTGGCACTCGTGCAATTTGCTCTCTCTGGGTACTAAAGCCTTGCAGAACACTCTCCATAATTATACAAAAGAAGTGTTGTAGCTTGGCAAAAATTCAGAGGGCATAACAAGATCAGACAGTGAGGATGAAGACTGGGATCTGCTCCCACAAAATATCCACCTTAGCTAAGCACAAGGGTGTTCTGGGTACTCCCCTCCAAAATCTCCCCTTTGCATCAGCATTATTTTGGAGAGGACAGAGTACAGATCCCCAGGATCTTGCAGCAAACCCCACAGGTACAAGAGCAGCCAGTTCCTCAAGACTCGTCATAACCCACAATCACAGGGCAAGCATCTCCCATCCATCTTCCAATGGAAGGTCACATCATTAATTACTAATACAATGAATTAATAAAGTGAAATCTGAGAGCAATGGGTTCAAAGCAAAGGCTCAGAGCATCTCTTCTTGATGTTCTCTGATTCTGCTCATCTTCTGAAAACTCCCCACCCGAAAGGCTCTCAGGGTATATTAGGGCCAGGTCTCCTACACAAGCAACACATGCCAGGAGGTAATCCCAGCGAGCAGAGCTAACTCTTGAGATCAAAACTTCTCCAATAGCTTTCATTTTCCTTTGGCATACACCACATCACAGACAATCCACTATCAAGAGGAAATTGCTCCACCAAGCCTTGCAAGTGAGAGTGAAAATATGGGGGGAAATAAACAGTAAATTGGGATGAAGAAAAACCAAGATGAGATGCAGGATTGCTGTGGGCTTGCTATATTTTAAAAATTCACTTGTCAACTACCACTAGAGAGTGATCTTCTAAGACAAGGGAGCTGCTGTTTTGCTGCATTTTTCTGCAAAAAATAAAAATCACTTCTGATTGTATGCTCTGTAGGAATCTATTTTGAGTCCATTTTTTTCTTCACTCATTTTTTTTTCCTTAAGTTCAAATACACTCGATTCAAAGTCCTACTGAAAACTCCAGCACTGATTGGAACAGTTCTGCATAACACTCCTGTAAAATAATCCCCGAAGCCAACAAGCAGTGAGAGATCTCACTCCTGGTTTCACATCTGTAGTGCAGCAAATGCAAAGTCTTAGAGAAATTTAATTCCAGTTATATTCACATCAAACCAGTGCCCATAATTTATTTTTATTAAAAATGCCCATTTTCTCTTTCCACTTGTTTTCTGAGCCTTGGAACAAAGAATTGTTTTTTATCTTATAACTAAGATTGAAACAACCACCTTTGTGCAGATTTTTTTGTCCAATTAGTTTATTATTGAGCCATAGCTACTTCATGAGTAATTGTTCACCAACTATGACCTATTTGATTGCCTATGTTTCACTCCACATACTTAAGTAGAAACTTAATGTTTTAGACAATCAACAGGTCTGGTTTTGGACCTGAGTTAAGCAATCAGGTCGATGCTCTGGAAGGTCAGCACCCTTTGTATCAAAACACCAGTAGTTACCAAGCACCCTCCCAGCTGAGCACAGGACAGAAGAACCCTTGATAACATTCCATGAGCAAAACTTGAAAAAATATAAGGCATACTGAGTTAAGCCCTGTGGTACAGCATCAGTAACAACAGCACATTGACCAAATCTACCAGCATCCCTCTATCACGCACAAGATCTCACTACAGTATCACACCACCACCTCTGATTTTAAAAATGCAGAGCTATCAAGCAGTTCTTGGAGAAAGTGAAATGAAGAGATGATCAAGCAGTACTTGGAGAAGCCATAGTGACATTTTAGGAAGGTCTGTAAAACCCATTCAGCATAGCAAGGTGCTATATATATCTACCTACTTCCAGAATAATACCTTAAGTATTACAACAATATCAAAGTAGTAATAGGCAAGAACTTACTACTGTTGCATCATTGATATTTTGTCTTAAGGTCATAATCAGACAGGCAGTTCACATCTTCCTAGGACCAGCTCTTCTTGGATGCCAAGATGATCTAGCATGCCTAAAACCACCACAATATCCATTAAGACCAAAATACCTTCCCCTGTCATGAAAGCAGAAATTTCACCAAGGGTTTCTTTTCAGTCAGAAATGATTGTAGCTAATTCTTCAAATGATATGTTCCATATGTTGCACATTAAATGTTTACTTTTGAAAACTTTTCTGGCATAAAAATATTACTTATGTTGACAGCACGAGTGGAGTTAAGACAATAGAACGTTAACTAATTAAAAACATTTTTTCATTGTCATATTAAAACTCCAATGAACTGGTAAAGCAGCTCTACTTACCCTTAAGCACGGTAGCCAAAATGGCCAGCGAGCAGGAACTCTTCCCAGTGGCTTTTGGGCCACCACTTGCCACGCCACCACTTTTCAAACTTAACTCCATCTATTTTCATAGGAAATATTCACAATTAGCACTTGTTTTGCCTAAAATTGCACGCCCTTGCCAATGTCCTCTAACTTCAAAGCAGAAACCACGAGTCAGATTTACAGGAAAAAGCTACTATTTTAAATACAATTTTTTTTTAAGCTTCTGGGTCCTTTAGCTTTGAAGAGAAGCAGAAGGTTGTCAGATGGATCTGAGTTACACACATCTGAGGAAATTCATTTCTCTAGTTAAATATTAGTATAAGAGACTGATAAATTTCCCCGAGTTTAATACATCGTTTATTTCAATTAAAGTCTGAGTACATTCTATTACTACGGTGACCGTTTCAACCCTTTCTCCATTTCCTGCAGCCCTACCTAGGAGTTTATGGTCTAACACTGTTTGGACACAGCTCCGGGCTGACAGCAAGTGGACTGGGTTTATTTCCAGGGCCCAGTACCAACATTTACAACTTATTTCTTGTACACAAACTGAAGTGGCATTAGAAATCTACATCTTATTTCGTCTTTTCAGAAGGTGGAGGCTGACGACGTCAGGCCAGAATGTTGTAAAATGCTTTCAACTTCACTGCATACAAAACCAGAATTACTGGATATGGTATTTCATTGTCCTTAATTTTACCTATTTACTGTGAAAACCGACCATCTTTCTGCCATCCCTTCATTATATCAGCTGTTACTGCTTTCTTGCAGACCTGGTCAGGGGTATAAATAAGGTAAAGCAGCCTTTAATTTGCCTTCCTGGAGAATCTATAAGAAACAGACATCTTCAGGTTTATATCCACTCATTAAAGAGCTTGTTACCCAGGCACACCCATGTCATTCTACCACACACACAATTTTTCAATGAGCATGCTTCATCCCACACTGTGGTTTTAAGATCAACCCTTGCAAGGTCTAAAAACAATCCCCTTGAAAAGGAATTATAGGAAAACATATTGATTGTATTTGTCTGGATTTCTGGTTTTCACCTCAACAATCATACATAATGCTCAGAAGTTGCAGTAAGATTGAAGGTGACAAGGTAACTGTTCATCTCTGCCAAAAACAAGTCAGAAGGAGCCTGACCTAGATTTCCTACAGGAAGGACAAACATCCACACGAGCCAATTTATTTCTCTTCATTTCTATGTGGCTCAGGTAACCCAAACTTAATTTACTTAAAAATATCCTGAGTAGCACTGAAAATTATACTGGAGGTTTCACCGGGCAAGCTCTGCTCTTAAATTGACAGTTATAAGCAGGACACACAACTCTCCACTCACCTTTCGTGGGTATTTGTTTAAATATAGGCATCGTTTTTAAAGTGCTCTCATAAAACCATGTCAAAATATTTCATTTCCTGCAAGTACTCACTCCCTCCTTGCAAGATCAGTCTCAGCCAACATTAAACCGTAAACTGCCTCGACAGTACATGCCTAGATACTCATCCTGATCCTTTCTGAACAGTCGGGGTAAACAGCAGAGCTCCACAGCAGCTAATGAGCCAAAGATAACGACTGGCACTATTATGATTTACTGTGTACAAAAAAAACCCCAACCCTGAATTCCTCCGCTGTGGTTAGTGGAGTGGATAAGAAACTGCAGTTTTGCCTAAATGTGAGGAAAGCAACAAGAAATCTGCAGCTGGAGAAAATCCTGTTCTCCTTCAGATGTATGAGCAGCTCTGAGGAATCATGGAATCACCAACTGGTCTGGGTTGGAAGGGACCCCAAGGATCACAGAGCTCCAACCCCCCTGCCACAGGCAGGGCCACCAATCTCCAGGCTTGGAGCTACACAAGGTTGCCCAGGACCCCATCCAACCTGGCCTTGGACACCCCCAGGGATGGAGTACCCACCACCTCTCTGAGCAGCCTGTTCCAGCCTCTCACCACTCTTTGTAAAAGCTTTAATTCATTCCACCTTCTCCTGCCATTATCTACCCTTTTAAAAACTTGATTCCCCTCTTGCTTCTCTTCAGGGACTGGAAGGCTGCAATGAGGTCCCCCCACAGCCTTCTCTTCTCCAGGCTGAACCAGCCCAGCTCCCTCAGCCTCTCTCCATAGGGGAGCTGCTCCAGCCCTCTGAGCATCTCCATGGCTCCTCTGACCCCTCTCCAACAGTCCCACATCTTCCTTGTGTTGGGCCCCAGCTCTGGACACAGGACTCCAGCTGGGGCCTCAGGAGGGCAGAGGGGAACAATCCCCTCCCTGTCCCCGCTGGCCACCCCTCTTCTGATGGAGCCCCTTTGACGGGGTAGTCAAAGGCCTTCCTTTAGCTCAAAGCCACGCGCTCCGAATCGAGCCCACCACCTTTGAATTGCTCCCCTGGGAACTGTATCAAAGTTCCCCTGACAGCAAGTTCATTGTCGCTGCATTTCCTGAAGCGGCCAAACACAAATTGATGCGAGTGATTGGCTTGTGAGGGCTCCAGCCTGTTTGGCAAGCTCATTAGGGACAGAGCTGGAACTAACAAGAAGTTCATCCTTTATTCACTCTGTGAAATACTCCCAATGGGATAAAAGATCCCACGTCTCTTGCTGAGCTCCGTGAGCACGAGTTTTAGAGCTTTTATCTGCTGTTACTCCCCATTCCATCTTAAGCACATCCTTTACCCTGAAGGTGCTCGGCAGTAGGCTGAAGAGCTCAAAGACAGCTGGAAGGTCAGCTGCCATTCCATCCCTCTCACCAAGGGCTCCTTTTCTAAGGATAAGCAGTTTACACTGGTCCTTCTGTGGTGCATCCTCTCCAAAGAGCACAACAAACCACAGGCCTTCAGTGGGCCTGTTCGCTGCACGGAGGCACTCAATGAGTTCATCCCTCCAACACCCTCCAGCCAACAGTTACACTCTGCACCTGCAGTTGGTGTCATTAAAAATAACTTAATGAACACAATAGAAATGTCCTGGCTGTACTGTTGTTTGGATTATTTTTTTTACGTGCCACAGTTCTACCCATTTCCCCTGGGATTACTCTTTCTTGTGCTTTACTCTTCTTGTTCTTGTGTGGAAAAAGCAAAGGCCATTCATAATTCAGCGCCGCAGAAAAGACAACATCCTAAGGGCTGCAAAGTCTAGACAGATAACAAAGTTTGGGCAGCCCATTCTTCTCTCCTGGCTGTGTTTTAAGACCCAAACATTTTCAGCTCCTGCTTTTTCCACCAAAATCCCTCTGACCTCAGTTTTGTACGTCTTTAGCTCTACTTCTGGAAGCTTTCCTGTAACTGTTTCCATCTCAGGGGCGAGACAAGTCTCAGACTTACGCTGGGACAGTACTGGAAATAATTGGAGTGCAAAACTTCAAGACCCATCAGTATCAGACCCTGCTGAGAAAGGACAGTCAGCCAATTATACGTAGCTCAGAAGTACACCAGGTACAGTAGGTATATAGCTAAAAAGCAATATAACCCTCACTTGTGGGCATCCAGAGCTCAATATAACTGTAGGGTTTGCTTTTTTTAATTATCTTAAGATGCTTTTCAAAAAACCTAAGCTAAAGCAAAAAGGCATTTTTACTCCAGGCTGAGAAAGTTTACTGAGAAGGTTATGTTTCTATAACTATATCAGCTGCAATTTACGTTTTAAGGCTCTACCAAAAATATTTTCTGAACAAAAAAGGTTTTAGTGCAGTACATAAATGGCTGAAATACAGTAGCTATTACAGAAATGGAAAGAGGACTACAAATGCCTACATAAATTGATAGGTCCATTTCTCCGTGAGATACACAGGCTGGTGAAATAAACCATGTATTACAGTAATGGGCGAGCGTACGAGCACCTGGATAGGTCCCTCCACACAGAAGAAATGTATATGAACTTGTTTCCCCCATCTCCCAAAGCACAAATAATGATTTACTGTTGAGTTTCAAAAGACATATCCTCCCAAATAGGAACCGTCGGGGAAGTCTCTGCTGTTAATTCATCAGCAGCATTTTTATTTGTGCCATAGAGCGAGGAAACAGTTCAGAAGAGCTCAGCTGCTCCTTCCAAACACGAGCTGGATGGCAGGCAGGAAACACACAGGGGTAAAGGAGCAGGGTCTGTCCAGTGCTTTCAACCCATGTAATAATCACCATTACCCTGAGCTACAAAATCAGGATGCTCACACCTGAGATGTGCTGCATCATACATCTGATTTCCGTGGTTAACCCTTTGTTCCTCAGGAATTTTTCCCCTTGCAGGATTTTACTTCCCTGAAGGACACAGGCTACAGAAAGAAGCAATAATCCATCTGTTACTCAGGACTTTCCCAAAAACACATTAAGTGTGGCAACAGTCAAAGCAACGCAGTTTTAGTGACATGCCTCTAGCACAGGTGATGTTACTGCTGCAATTGCTGTTTTATTGACCACGGATTCACTTGTGGACCACCGTACCTGGGACCTGCCAGCATCCCTCTCATTGGCTTGGTGGCCAAATGTCACCAGCTGATCCAATATTGAAGATGAAAAGTAACCTGCTCTTCCACTACTGCTTACTTTTATTATAGCACTCCTCAAACTTCAACTAAGATCAGGGACCTACTTGTGCTCCATTTTTAAGTTGAAGTGGGGGGGGGTAATAGACCTCATAGCTGCCTACAATTTACAGCACAGAGTGCAGACAGAAGAGGACCCTGCACCAGCGGGTCCGGACAGGGAGCTGTGTGAGCAAACAGGCTCCGAGGCACAATTAGTCAGCCCTTGTATCAAACACGGGAAGAATGACTCAACTTCAACAGCCCACGAAGTTGGACCTGGGTTTCAGCACTGCAGCAGAGGTCTCTTGATGGGGAGCATCCCCCCTCAACCCCTGCAGAGACAGCTCCCCCCATCCCGAGTCCTGCAGAGGCAACAGCTGCCGCAGCCAGGCGTTACCAGCATCCCACAGCAGCGCTCACGCCAGGGAGGGGAGCAGGGGAAAGCAGGCAAGCACTGACTGCATGACAACAGGAGGGTCCGTTCCAAAACTGGACCTGAACCTCAGGATCATGAATATTGGACTTACCCAGGCCTGGGCAGTACAGCAGGACCAAGAAAACAGCATCACACTGCTCAATTCCAGACACCTCGCGGGATCCAGCTCAGTTGAACTGTGGCCAGGTCCTCGAGGCCAGGTCACGTTTCAGCCAAGCTGGTTTGCCCTGCAGACACGAGGGGAGCATGGCAAACACACACAGGACGGTGGGTCCTCATCTGCTGTGACAGCCAGGAGCATGAATGGCTGCCTTTATTATTTTTGGCCTGCTAAAAAAGAAGATGAGAGCAATGAACTGCTCTGCCCGGATGCCAGCGGGGGCTTTTGTTATTTTAAACAGGGTCCTTTCTACCCCCACGTCAGCTGCTCTACATGCAGGATAGCACTAGGCCTAAATACTATTTATCTCAAAATTGCCTGCGCTTCTTGGCAGTGAGGAACAGAGCTACATGTAACAGGGAGGCAGCAATAAAGGGGATTTGGCTCATTCTGGCGGATCTATCAGCCATCATTCACAGAACTGCCAGCATCATCAGCTGCTAAGCACGTGCCCACCACGGCACTGAGGGCATGCATGGCCCATCCTGCAGGTTTCACTCCATGTTTGCCCATCCTCAGCCCACCCCAGCACATATCCCACAGGAAGGGGGCTGAAGGAAAGCAAAGCAAGTTTTACGTTCTCCAGTGCCCCAGCAACAAACATCTGCCATCAGGGAGAGAGCTATTTATATATAAAAGTTAAAAATATAGGAACATTTCTAATATACGAATATGTGATATATAAAATATATAATACATAAAATATAATAATAGATACATTATATAAGAATATAACATGTATTATTATTAACTTTTAATCAGTTTTGGCTGCTGTTCAGGATGTTTAGTGGCTCGGAACTGGCTGACAGCTCAGGAATATTAACTGGAGCCTGCAATGGAGAGCAGACTGCTGAAACTCTCCCTGCTGGGAGGTGGCAGTGGGCTGAAAGCCCCCTCTTCTTCAGGCTTCAGCACACCCGGAGGTACCACCAAAGATGTATCTCCAGGGAGAAGACTCTGCCTGTCTCTCCCCATCCTCCCCAGGCAGGGTGGAAAGTGAATCAGCCTCTGGAGCACTTTCACAGAGTCACAGAATCACAGGGGTTGGAAGGGACCTCCAGATATCATCGAGTCCAACCCCACTTTGCCTCCCTGCCTTGAACCTACTGTTCTCTCATTTGAGCCCATTTCTTTCCAGTGGGCTCAAAAAAACTATTTTAGTAATTCTGGGGTCTCTAGATGTTGTTTCATCGATATCTAATGTTGTTTTATCTACTTTTAGAACTTTTTATTACTAATCCTATTTACAACAAGTTGTTACAAAACAAAACTCTCAAAATCTAAGGCTATTAAAACTAACAGACAAACACCACCACCACCACCCAAAAAAAAAAAAAACAGACAAAGATTCATAGAAGTGTTGGAACAGTTTTGACTTTGGCAAAGTGACATTTTCATACCCAGAAATCTTTTCATTCAGACATTCTAAATGTTTTGTGTGGGAATGACTATTAGAAGAAGTTGACGTGTTTGGCAGGGGGCAACTGTGATTTCTGCTACAAACTGGGTAAGCACCCACACTAGACATTAGTCATCTCAGGACTGGTCATGAAAGCAGCAAATGCTCCCTCTGAAATTCAGGTTCTTTTACTTCTAACCTTTGGGAAAATCATTGTGAGCCATTTAAAGGATCACCCCAAGAACCCAGTGCTGATCCAGTATGGGCACCACCCAAGGAGACAATTATAGCAGGAGAGATACTTGACAGCACTGGCCAATAACAATGTGCAAAGCACAGGGGCACAGTATTTCTCCTTTGCTGTATATTTTCAGTCAGTGTTTTATTGATTTTTTTTTCCCCCACAATATCTTTTATTTATCATTTTTAATCATGTTCCAGTGACCTCCACAGTTGGTAAGTGAAGGACAAGCACAAACATGATTCAGGAACAAGAAAAGAGCAATAAATAAAGTCAGGAGGGGAAAAAAAAATCTATATTCAGAAGTATGAGTGTGTGGAATATTCAGAATATTGTGAAGTGTTGTCTCCCAGGACTCCAGGACTACGTGGGGAGAGGGTTTTGTGTTATGAAGACAGCATAGGACACACATTTAATGTCAGGGCTTGTTCCACACCTTCCTCCCACATCACCCTGGGATTGCTGCAGCAGCACAGTGGAGGCAAGCTCCATCCCCAGCATGCACGTAGCACCCACAGATCCCTACTCTCCATTCTCTAGACCAGATGCAATAAATGCTGCCACCAGACCTGCTGAAGGCTGACATCTAATTGACACCTGCTGAGTAAGAGTCCCTGTTACAACTGAGTTCAAGGTGGTGTCTGTACCTCTACTCCTGTCCAAAGCTTCTAACAAAGGTGGAATTGCAGTCATCTTCACGTCAGTCTGACCTGCCCAAGTACTCAATCCATCCCATCTTCCTCTTATACTCAATCTTAGTGCAGTTCAGACTTCACAGAGCTCCCAGCACCACACCTGTGTGGCCCAATAACCCCTCCAAGAAAAGCCAGAGCAGCTCTGGGTGTGATGTGGGCTGTCACCACTGCCCATTAAGCAGCAGCAGCAGCAAATAACTGCCAATAAATCCGAGGTGTAACTCACCATTGGTTTTTATTTTGTCCATGACATGACCAGCACGGATTTGTTCCAACACCAGAAGAGAAGTAGTGTTCCCAGTGTTCCCAGGGGAGCCATCAGACCTCTCCCACCTGACTTCAAGAACTCAATTATAAAGCAGCAGCAGCAAAGGATGACTGGTCCTCTGCTGTGGGACATAAAATGGACAGGAAAAGAGAATAAAACAAAAGTGTGAACAGAGGGGGAGAGCTCAAATAGATGGAAGCCCAAGTTTTACAATCATTTGTTACCAAGACAAAACTCAAGTAGGAGAGGAAGAAAGCATCATATAGCCTTCTTAAAATAAAATATGGTCCTGTCAACTGTTGTCTTACTGTGAGCCCAACTACTATGCTAAAGCTGCAAGGTGTATTAAGAGTTGCAGAAACCATAAAGTCTAATATAACTCTCTTTAATTTATAGTTGCCTGACAGTTTCTTTCTACTGAGCTATTTACTTGATGTATACCTGACGTCACTTCCAATGAACTGTTCAACACAGAAATACAATGTAGATAGGATAAATGATTTTGTTTAGAGGACTCTCCAAAGTTGGCCTGTAAAATACACCAGTGGCAGCAGTGACTCCTTATCTGCACACACTGCCATTCCCAGTTACAACATCCACAATGGCCCTTTCATGTGGGCTTGGCTCTGTGAAGATGCAAAGTCACAACTTTAGGTGAGATGCATCACACCTCCACTGTGCATGTTGACATCTGTGCTAAATGACTAGATCAAAACACCCATGTGAGCACAGGCTAGAGACTACACCATACCTCCTACCACTTGTGAGCTGCTGCTCAACACCTGTGGTTGCACCTGGAAACTGTACAATACATTCAGTGCAGGACCATATGGGGGACAGACCAGGAAAGACCAGGTGTCGTCCCCAAGACTGCCAGGGAATGCAACACCTGGCTTTGGAAGAGCGTGGTCTTCCATCCCCTTTAACACACGACCTTGAGGATGGTTTTCACAGCCTCCTGAGTGTTTGCACTCCCAACACTGCTGTGACAACGACTCCTTTACTGAAAGCAAGCCTGGGAAGTGCAGGAGGACAGCAGAGTGTGGCTGGGTGAGCTCATGCTAGGGACAGCCCAGGCACACAGCATGCACATGTAACTACACATGTGAAAACACAGAAGTAAACACACAGAAATGGGGACATGGAAGACAAATCTGAAAGTTATATAAAAAAAAATCCACTCCTTGGGCATTCACTGCACCTTTGGAATGAAGAAACGTGTCTCACCTTCAGTAATCAACCCAGAAATGTGCTCAGAAACCCCAGATAAACATATGTTTGTGTTAGCTGGGGAAGCTTCAAGAGATTTTCACCAAGCTTCACTTTGGGAGCAAACAAAAACAACACAAGAACAGCTAGAAAAATGGAGCCTTCTCCCTGTCAAGGTCACGCTGGTCTCAGTCTAGCACAGCACTTACACACACGTATAACTTTCAGCATGCAAACAGCCTCACTGTAAACAGTATTAAAGCAGTTTATAAGATCAAGGCTAACGTACCCACACCTTTTCTTATGAAGCCTTAAAAGTACAAGAAAGTCTGCAAAAGCAGCTTATTAATGTAACATCTCCCCAGAGAGCTGACCTTGACCCTTCTCATTCTGAGGAGTGAATACACTTATCAAAACACCCAAACAATTAGTCACAGCAGGAACAAGAACTTGGGTTGCACTGCACTCCAAAGAGAGAAGTCCTTGTGCTGATCAGCTGTTGCTCCAAACTCTTGGGAAGCCACAGCTTGTGGTTATCCCATTCAAGGCTCCACATCTTCAAACTTTAGCCCAAGCATGGAAGTTTGATTTACCTCACCAGTGTGCCTGGTCCCCCTGCTCTGCAGCCCCCACCTCTGAAGCATCAGGCTGGTCCACATCCAGCAATACACCGCTGCAAAATGGTTGTCACCAAGAGCACAGTAGCCCATTATTAGATTGTCAAGAAACTTTGATTTAAAGGCCATAAAAGCTATATTTTATCCTGCATTTTTGCTATACCCAGGGTTTCCTAGCCCACAGGATTAAATTGCTAAAAACCGAGAACTCTCCAAATCTTAATTGCATTTTCTTTTTGCTTGTGCTGGTGGCAGATGACTCCGGATTCCGGGCACAAGTGAAACAAGGTGTACAGCATTCACTTAATTCAAACAATTCAGAACAAGCATTTTTTGACACCTGTGAATTACATGACCAGAGGTACAAGAACAAGATCCTTTCCCGCACAAGACCAAGGCAGGAGTCACTGTTTTTCCAGGTAAAACCTTCATAACGTGCCTGGTTCAAGATTTGCAGTCGTTGAGGGGGGAAAAAGTCACTCCACCTAAAATCAAGGTGACACTTTGTTCTTCTAGAGAACTACTGATGGATGGAGAAGTAGAAGACACTGCCACCTGTGGAAACCTCTCTCAGAAGTTAACAATCTATTAAGAGCCCATCAACAGAGACCCAAACAGAAGCTGAACTTCATTTCAAAAACACCTCTCACAGCAGGCTCAGTCCCCCTCTCCTTCCTTCACCCTGCATGACTGTTGCACGAGTCAGTCTGTTCCAAAAAGCCAATTAAGACTGAAAACTGAACTTCTATGAACTGTGAAAAGAAGGTTAAAAGTCCTACCCTGTTGTCACAGGCATTTTTTCTGAATATGCCATTTGTACTGGATTTTGCAACACTATCTTCTCACACCATGTTAGCATATACATGCTGTTATAGATTTAAAATCTACTACCAACCATATGGAAAAATGAGAGATTAAGAGGACAACTGACAGGCTTCTCTTCCAGGAGGTCAGAAGTGGCTGGGAATGGAAGACTTCCACGAATTTGGACAATGCTACTTCCACCAGGGAAGAAAAAAAGGCTTATTTCCCTCTGCCAAATCATGATGTCCTAGAAGGTGCTTCAATTTTCCCACAAAATGAACCAGAGAGGAATGAAAAAAAGTCTCAGAAAGACCTCTGAAAAGAGAAAATGCTCTCCAGAGAACAATGTGAGTGCAGAGATAACAAGAACCAATCCATGAAATAAAAAAAGGCAAGGTTAGGACAAGGTGATGCCTTTAGAGATGATTGGCAGATGTACCACCCCTTCAACAAGGGGGCTTTGGGCTCGGATCCTCAGGGCAGCTCTCGCTCCAGCAGCACTGAGATGAGCAGGGTGGTGGCTCTCCAGGAAGAAGCATCCCATGGCAGACACTGGCCTCTGCTGGGGCACTCAGCAGCACTGGTAAAAGCTTTACTGGGTGAGTCTCCAGGCACAGGGTTTACGGTGTTGTGTTTGGTGTGGTTTTTAATATAACACAACGGCCTTTTGAACAGATACCCAACGCCTTTGAACTCACAATTCCTTGTAGCAAGTGGTCAAAATAGGTGTTTGAACCCAGTTTTGCTAAGAGGAAGAAGTGTTTCCTGCTCTTTGTTTTGCCCAGCAACGCTCATACACTGAGCTCTCAGGGTGGTTCAGACGGGTGCTCGTGGGTGGCAGTCGGGGCATCTCCGTGGCCCCCAGCAAATCTCAGCTTTCCTGTCAAGCACTGAGCAATTCACCTTGAAGTCTTCATATCTGCAAGGCCAAAGTCTCACACTTCCCAACAGCTGCAACCAACCAAGCCCAAGAGGCTTTCCTAAGCGTGTCCAAGGGAAGCATTCCAGCTCGGCAGCACAGGCTGTGGCCACAGGGCTCTCACAGCACAGCCAGAAGAGATCCTTCTGGGTGAAAAACATGTGTTATCTGGGTTTTTTGGTTGCTGTTTGTTTAAATTCATGAGGTCTTCAGCACTTCAGAAGATAGCTCCACTCAAAACTCTAGGTCATAAAAAAAATAACATAGAAGGCTCAGAAAGGTTGGTGGGTTTTTCCTCCATAAAAAAACCCTCTAGCACAGTCAAACTGAAAACATGAGATGCCTCATGCAGAACTTGAGCCACCTCTTGTTCCCCTGTGTGGACTGGGTTCTCACAATGCCAACAGACCTTGACCTGCCTTTGGGGTGGCATGCCATGGGAGATACAGTTTGTCCAAGGGAGTAGACACACAGGCTGGAATGAGACACTGAGATAAACAGATTAAAAACCCCATTAAGCTGTGAGTCAGTATAGACAAATCAAACTATTTAAACAAATATTTCTGGTTGGAAGAAAAACAGTGATGGCATCTGAGGTCAAGGGAGGAGGGAGATACCCATCCCTGGATATCTGTTTATATGGAAACTGAAAAGTTTCACTCAATACTGTTATTTACCAAGAAAATTTCTTGCAGAAACCAGAACAGCAGCATTTCTTTCTAACTCAAAATAGAAGCCAGCCAGGATTGGAATACCATTCTATCTGCAAACTGGGAATCAGCACTGATGCTGGTTTGACCAGTGCAAGCAGAGTGGTGCCCAGAGCCCCCCCCTCACTCCCCACTGACCCTCTTTCCCCTCCCCATCCCACAGCAGCAGGCTGTGCAGGGCAGCCCATCCCTGCTCCACTCCTCCATCTCCCTGGACCAGGCTTTTCACAGCCAGGTACCATAGGCTGAGCCTCACAGGTGGAACAGGCTCTTTCTTTCTGAGAGAGTAGGAAGTTCTGCCAATCACACCTCAGCTGGAGATCATGTTTTGCACATCTTATGGAAAGGACAGTCTGCCTGTTCTTTCTGTGTTTGGTAATGATCTTCCTAACAGCAAGCCATTATAAGAAATAAAATCACAACACCCAAAAAACCCCCCAAAACCACAAGAAGGATGCACAGAGCAAAGCAAGAAAAGCAGCTCTAGATAAACCGAACAGCACTGCTGCAATGCACCCTGCTGGAAAAACAGCAGAAATCCTGGTGAGTGGTGGGGAAAGCTGGAGTGACCAGGGAAGAGGATCCCAGCAGGAGCAGCTCTGCAGTCTGCACATCACGACACAGCCGATGAGCCCTCCCATGCAAGCCCTTCTCATTCTCCCAACTGGAATTCATAAAGCATCCAGACAGACATTCCTATAAGCACGTACATACCCTCACAAAACAGTGAAATGCAGAATCTGAGCAAACATTTGAACAGGGATGAAAACCAGAACAGGGATTCAAACATATACAGTGGCTTTGTACCTCCTATGCAGATCTCAGTGTCAATGTTGATACAGAGAGGTTTATCTCTGTGTTGGCTCCCAGTCTCACCAGCATCCAGGAAACTGCAGAGAAATTAAAAAAGTATTAAAATAGCATTTCATAGTGCTCAAAAAAAATGCTTAATGGGAAGGAAAAATCTGAGTTACTCACCAGCCCATCGAAAAGGAAACCATGCACACACACATTGATTGCAGACATCAGGCAGCACGTTGCTGCTCTGCTTGCAAGCACATATTGGTCTTCACAGGGCATGAACACAGGAAGAGAGAGAGAAATGAAATTGTACCAGTCAAATAGCACAAGGGAGCAACCCAGGAGAGAAAACAAGCCTTCAGACCCATGGAGCAGTCCCCAAAAGTGAGGGACGCTTTAAGATGGATCTAAAATGCAACCTTGCCTTAATGGTCTAGAACAGGGGCTCTCAGGAGATGGAGAGGGCAGGGATGGAGCAGGGGCAGCGCTGGAGCCCAAGCGTGTGCAGCAGGAGCGCGACGCTGCAGGATGCAGCGAGGGAAAGGTTTCTGGAAGAACATCACGTGTCCTGGAAGCTTCAGCAGTGGAATAGGGCAAAGAATACAGAAAACTGCTTCACAGACTGAAGGGGCTTTTGGTTAAATTGAGGAGCCTAAAGAGGCCATCTGATTAGAAGATGTGGTAATTATAACACTTGGGTGTTCAGAACACGCCTTGTCCCCATCTGAAAAAGTGAGTCTCTCTATTGACTGGAGATTTACTATTGATATTCTCCCAGCATAAAGGGGTCTTAAACTATACAGATCATCTGATAACTGCTCTAATCAGCGCATTTTTATGGCACAATATCTCTAAAAGAACGTAAAATAAATACGAACATTTTCTAGGTCTTTGTGGCTGGCAGCAAGGGGCTGTAATTCACCACAAACCAAGGGCTCCAAGCCAAGTGCTCTGATGATCAAACACTGCATGGAAAGCAGACAGTTCACAAAAGACTTTGCCATGACGTATCCAGCATCCAGAGAATATCCAGCTTACATTCCTATCATCCTCCCACTGATTGAGCTGGCTGCAGCCTGCAAATCTACCTGCCACATGTGTGGGTCTCCATGTCAATCTAAGGAAGAGTTACTTATGGAAAGTAAGTTACTTAAGGAAAAGTTACTGGGGTTTCCTGCAGGTTTAAGAATTCCAAATAAAGTCTGCTTGCTGAACTTAAACCATAGTCTTCATCTTGCCCAGTTAGAGGGTTTTTTCCTGAATTTCCATGTCTCCCAGCCAAACATCATTGCTTCCTTCAAGCAGAGACTCCTGCAAGCGACAAGTAGGAAAGACAGGAGCTACTTACTACTTACACTCCAGAGTAAGCTGGCTCTCAGGATAGGCTGGTGACTATTAATCACAAGCAGCTCTCTACCAGTGGCTGCAAGTCATGAGGTGCTGATGCTTTAGGAGACTCACGGTGTGTCTTAGCAGGAGCCTTTAAAAAGCCTTCCCATCACTGCTTCCAAACAGATAAAATCCTGGAGGATCACAGGGTGGTCCTGGGGGACCCTGAGGATCTGGCAGCTCGCTGTAATTTTAAGAGGGAGCACAACTTGTGCAGCAGTAGATCAAATCAGGCCTCCTATGAAGTACCACTAGCCAGAAGGTACTAGCATCAAAGTAGGTATTTTGTTCTCAACTTGTAGCCAAGTAACCTCTAGATGTCTTTGCCCTGGCAGGCTGTGCTCTGGGTAGTCACACTGACAATGTGATGATGTGGGACATGCTGAACACACTGATACTGCTAACGTACAACTGCATGATGAGCATGACTGAAGCAGGGGAACAGCCATTAATAAATAATAGTGATGATAATCGGGAAATAATAAGCTATTAACATAGAATAAAGACAATTTCCACGGTCTAAGGTGCTACCAAAAAGTCATTCCAGACCTCATCTCATTAACAAATTGTCCCTAGAATGATTTGGAGGGCATATTTGGTTTTTGAAAGGACTGCACTGTATGCTGTGGCTATCACAAGTCTCCAGGAGAAATTAGCAAGTCTAGAACAAGAGATAAAAAACATTCACTTGTTATTGCATCAGGAAATTAATTCAACACAAGTCACTTCTGGAGGGGTTCACTGCTGCACACTGCCACCTCAGAACACCCATTCCTTCCACAGAATGGAAGTTCTGAGGGGAGATCCAAAGACATCCTAAATAAATGAGTTGTAATGCATGAGTAAATACAAGAAGCATCTAGAAACTGCACAACTGATAATGTTTTTACCTGGAAAAATTATCTTTTTACATTAAATAATAACATTTTTACCTGAAATACCCACGACAGTTATAAAAAGTGTATCATTTTCACTCACTGCAAACAGCCACACTTTGAGCTATTTAATGAATGGCATTTATATGTGTTGATATTTTGATTTTAATTGTTCCATCATATATACTGGTTTTGTAAAATAGATAGTTGGGTGGGAAAATTATGTGCGATACTGAATCAGAGCAAAATAAATTTAAGTTACACTGACATCTACATGAGATGTAAATGTTCCTTTATATTATTTCCCAGATAGTTTTAGTGCTATTTATGCCCGTGTAGTAAATACCAGTAAAATTAGACAGTATTTATAATTTCAAATTATAGCTGTGCATATATAGTATGATAATATTTGCGTTTGCAACAGCTGGTGGGAATGAGTGAAAATTTGTAAGGATAAAGTCTGATTTGCCCTTATTTCTAACTGTAACAGCTCTGTAATCCCCAATACTAAGGCAGATGATGCTCCAGAGGAAGAGGAAACAAAATACTGCAAAATCTTTAAGCATCCTGACTCCTGTAGAATAAACAATGGGTCGAGTTGCTATAAAACCCATTGCTGGAGTTATTTCCAACTAGAAATAAGCTTTAGGAAGCCTTTTTAAGCAAGTATTTCCCAAAGTAATCCTCTATTGGCACTAGAAAAGATTGAAAGAACTAATATGGCTCTACCTCTCTGTAACTCAAAATGTATATCTATTAAGAGGACATAATAAATCATAAAAGTCTGTCACAACCAGAGACAAAGTAATGACTTGGAAAGCAAGGATTAAATAAAGTTTAATAAAAAAATATTATGAAACAGTGATAAATGTGAATCAATACTTATTCTGTAATTCTACCATATTTCTTTGACATTGAAATATCCAAAAATGTCTACATTACTTCCAGTATTATCTGTTTTTCAGCTCAGAAAGAATTTCAGCAAGACTGCTTCAAGTCAGAAACCCTTACTGGGGATACCAGGAAACATTACTTATTCAATAAGCGAGCGAATAACATGCCATTGCTCATCTTGTCTGAAGGCAACCAAAACATCTCTACAGACATCGTATTTATAGCAATCAAGACAGCCCATGAAACAAACAGGGGATGGGGTCTCTGAGAACAAAGTAGCCAAGAAAGGGGGTGAAGGTACCTGCTGGGGGAAACGAGGAGATCTGCACCCACAGGAAACGTCAGCATCACTCCTGGATGCCCATCCTCCCCATGTCCTCTGCTCCCTTCCCAAGGCCGCCCTCGTATGGCAAGCAGAAGAATACAAGCCTTAAGGAATGAGACACAGTTTACATTCTTAATTGTCCTTAAGCTCCCAACCCGCACTAGCGAGTGAAAACACAAAGCATAAAAAAGTTAAAGCACAAATTACTTCAGGCAACACTCGTCCAAGTACTGGCATGAGGTCCACATGCAGATTCCACCCCAGTAACACAGCACCTCTTCATTTAGAGAGGGTAAAACAAAGGAGAACTTTGGGAGGGGGGGGAAAAAAGAGAGTCTTTTAAAACACCTGGCATCATCTGACTGTGTTACAGTTCCCTTATTTTGGAAAAGCACTTGAAATGGTCAGGGCTTGTTCCCTTCATATAGACGTGGCAGTTTTGCAGCAGTCAGGGGGAAGAGCAGTATCGAGAAACACTGTCTTCTGGGGAGTGTGCTGTTGGAATGGATGGCTGGTGTTTAAAGCTTAATAGAGCTCCAGCAATCTCACCTTCCTGCCCATCCAGATGAGGAAGATATCATAAATAGATGAACTCCAAGACAAAATGAGACTCTCTCCTACAGACACGGGAGATTGCTGTGCTTCAGGCGCGGGTGATGGGGAGATTTCCTGTTGGTGAGGAGCTATTCCCAACGATCACCACTACAGGCAGTAGAAAAATGCCTTCAATTTTCACGTGCAGAATGTACAGAGTGATTTTGCCAACTCATATCCTTCTTTGTCAAGCATTTCGTTTATCTTGCAGCTGGCAGAAGGCGCAAGAGTCATGTTGCTGCCAACACCGGGGTAGCTGAAGTGGTGACCCCTTTGTTTCCAGACATGGGTTGAGATTTTTCTTCTTGGGAAAGCCACAGATCACAGAATCACAAGGTTGGAAAAAGACTTTTAAAATCATCAAGTCCAACCATTCCCATCCTACATGCTAAAACATATCCCTAAGTCCCTCATGGACCCTTTTTTAAAACACCCAGGCTCGGTGACTCAGCCCCTCCCTGGGCAGCCTGTTCCACAGCATCACAACTCTGCCAGGGAAGAATTTTTTTCGAATACCTAATCTGACCCTGCCCTGGTGCAGCTTGAGGACATTTCCCCTTGTCCTATCATCTGCCAGCTGGCTGAAGAGGCCATTGCCCACCTCTCTGCACCCTTGCTTCAGGTAGTTTCAGGTGGTGATAAGGTCTCCCCTCAGCCTCCTCTTCTCCAGACCAAACATCCCCATCTCCCTCAGCTGCTCCTCATATGATTGGCCCTCATGTGACAGCTGATGGCACAGCCTCAGCACGTATCCCCACTGTGTCTGATCAGCATTGCTATCTCAAGCACAAGAGAGAAACCCATCTGCCAACCAGAGATCAGTGGGGATGCAGAGCATTGGCCACCCCATGTACCAGTGACCCAACTCATGGCACTGCTTGAAGGCTTTTCCTTCAGCAAAGCAATTAACACTTCCAGAAAGTGACTGATGTCGCTTTAAGGGTTGGTTAGTCAGCCTGAGTATATATTTAGTGTAATTCAGGATTTCTCTGTTCCCGACAGATTAGATAATGTGGTCAGTGAATTTGAAAAGAATAAATGCAGAACTCATTTGCATCAGTGCTTTCAATTTGCTCAGAATGTTTTCTCATTTAATTATTAGCCCACGGTAAACTAGTTATCAATTAATTGCTAGAAAATGGAAGTGAGTGTGTGTTATTGCTTAGATCTCTAATTGGCTATACTGCTGCTTTCCTGTTAAATGCTAATTAAAGTTTTGAAACAGACAGACATTAGTTCACTTTAAACATTTAACAAGATACACTGAGGTATAAACACATTTATATTACGTATTATTTTTATGCCAGATTTTGGGAAACCCAAAGCAAAGCTGACAGATTTTTTTTTTCATTAATAGATGCCACTATTTATATGGTTCCTAATTAAATGAGCAAGGCCTTCTTAATTTCATCAGTTTGTCAAATATCTGTGCAATACTGCAAACACTGCATACAAGTCGAGAGAACACTGACTGCAAAGTCTTGCCTAATGCCAGTAATTCTATTTGTACTTCACCCAAGGTCTCTTTCTAGGAAAAAAACCCAACTGTGAGCTTATCAACAAAGTCACAACCCAGGGACTCTGCCTGCTAACACCACATACCCTCGTCTTCCTCTTCTGCAATTCTGATTCATCTCCAAGAAACAAAGCCCCATGTCCCAGCCTCACTCTTCATTCACACTCAGGTCTTCTGGGCTCTGTGTTTCTGGTGAGCAGGATTTTTCCATCAGCGTCTGCAGGTATTGCTTCTGCTTCAATACCTTTGTTTTCTTCTTCCTTCAGTGTCTTTGATGTCAGCATCACGAAGCAGGGCTGAGCAGTGCCTCCCTACGTGACTGTGCCAGTCACACACTGTGAGCCTCCTGCACATGTGTGCTTGCCAGCTAAAAATCATTATGATCTAGACACCCTCTTCTCAGTAACACACCTATTTCTGAGCACCTTCCACCTTGCTGCCCTTCTCATCAGCCAGCGTCCTCTTAAAACACAGGATGACTTGCTCATCGGCTGATAGGAAGTGATCTCTGCCAGGAAGATAAGCAGTGATTTATACACGAGTTCATCACTGCATCATGTTCCTCCCAGCAACTTTTTGGAGGGAGAACATCATTTGTGGCTTCCATGCAAATTTCTAAACCTAAGGAGCAATTGGAAAAGCATTCCTGAAAGGAGAGATGTCAAACTAGACACTGATGATAAATCAAGTTTATGGCGTTCACCTGAAATTAAAACTATAGGCAAGAAGAGAGCTGTAGCAACCCCAAATGTTATTTTTAGTATGGCATTTCAAGCCTCAGATTGAATTCAGTTACTGGAACTAGAAATGTGATAGATGAAAGCTCAGCTTCTCCCTCAGGCATCACACTCAGTTAAAAAGGTACAGTCAAAAGAGGGGAAAAAAGCCTCAGAAGGGCAACATCATCATCTCAAGCACTTTTCTACAAAAGAGGGAAGGTGTTTGTATAAAAAAAACATGAGATGCAAATCCAAGCAGGTTGTAGCAGTCACAAGTACAAACAGTGTAACTTTTCCTAATGCCTCTAATTTAGCAGCAATAAATCATTTCATTATAAATCCAGATCTCAATGAAAATATAACAAGCATTCGTTTTCAGTTCAAGTACATCTGTAATCTTCATATTTAATTAGACATTGGGGAAGACAGGCAAGCACATGGATTTATTTAGATCCTATAGATCAAATAAGGGTGTTGAAAACTTGGCAAAAAGGGATGCAGGAATAACAGACGGTTTCATCTCTACACTCGGCAAGTGTTATAAAATTTAAATTTAAAATTCACAACAGGGTCCCCTGGTTACAGGTGTCCCAAGCAGCTCCCACAACTCTCCTTATCATCAGGGGAGGAGACTTAGAAAGGCCCAAGAGGTAGTGAGCAGCAGTAAAACCCAGACAAAGCTGCTGAGCACTTCTGAAAATGAGACAGTAATTTAGAGTCCTAAGGAGGGGATTTCTGAAGGCATTTGAGTCATTAGAAGTGTAAAAGTCCCATCGATTTTCAGCAGAACTTTATCTCCCAGGACAGCTGAAAATTCCATTCTAAGTGTCAATTAAAGAAGTCAAAGAGTCAGAACTTTTGGCTGGGGGTTTGGCAGCCACCAAATGACACCCGAACGCGGCTGTTCAGCCCCTCCAGGGCCTTTCAGACACTCCACCTCCTGAACGGACCAATTTGCACACACTCCTTTGAAACAGAAACCTATGCCAGTGGATTTATGAATCTACTTGCAAGAGACTAAGCAGATGCCTTAGATCGTGTGGCTGCTGCTCCAGCCTCCCATCCTCCAGGCCTGAGCAGCGTGAGCCCAGAGACAGAGCGAAAAGCAGAGGGAGAGAGGAGCAGTGGCTGGAATACAAATCAGAGCCCGCAGCAGCAGCAGCATCTCCCCCAGCCACAGAGCAGGGAGAGCAGGCAGGAGCTGTTAATAAAACAAACATTGCCTACGTACAGCAAATTATTTATCATCACTGAGTATATTCTTTATCACTTTAGAACCAACAGGAATAGAAAATTCCTTTTTATCCAGAACTGCTCTCCAGACTCACCGGCTCTGCTGGTAACAGGTGGCTGGTTTCCTTCTGTGACAATGAGCTTTTTCCAGGTTCCTTTAAAAAAAAAAAAAATCAGCCTTCAGGGATAATTTTCCTAGGAGCTCAGGTGTGCAAGCAGGTTATTGTGTAAGAGCAACTTCTCAGACAGCAGCCAGGCTGTCACCTTTGTGCATACATTCAGTCTGTGCATACATTCCACGTAGTTCAGAACTCCTTTCATTAAGCTGATATATAATAAAAGATAAAGCTATGTACATGTCTAAGACAGGAGAAGCTCTAGAGAGAGTGAAAAGATGCAGAGAAGCATTTAGTTTCCTAAGGTGATAACATTTTTTCCAGCTTTAATCAATCACCTAATTTCAATCCATTTCCATAGCAGCTAGGCAATTAGCTTGTCCATCTACCCACTGCTTGTCCCCCCCTGGTTGCATGAGGGCCTTTGAACAGCTCATTCAGAAGGACTAAGCACCCCAACAGGCTACGTGCCAAATTACTGCTGAATAGAAATCAAAAGGTGCAAAAATCCCACCCTCCCTGGGAGAGGATGCCCTCTGCACTGACACAGAACATGGCACGGCCACATAGGTACAACACACAGCTTTTGGTGATGCTTCTGGGAGGGAAGATGGAGGTGGAAAGGCTCTGCATCTCCAAAATTTACAGTCAGTGCCTGGATTGTTTTCTGCCTTACCAGGAGGGACAGAGCTGCTGCGGGCTGAGCTCTGGGACAGACCAAATCGCCTCGCCTGGCGCTGCTGCTTTTCCAGCTTTGTATTTAAGAGCATAACTACATCAAAACCACCCCATGCCTGAGCTCCTGGAGGGAGAAAGAGAAAGGAGAAAATTGATGAGAAAACTGCCTGATGAAATAAGAGCAAAAAAAAAGGTAAAGAAAAAGCTGCCACCTAGGGATGCTAGATTGAGCTGGAGAAGAGATTGGACCTGATCAAAAGCTTGTAACACCGAGGCCTGAACTGGAAATTTAATAGAGTCAGAAGCTTCTCTAACTATTTTGCATACACACTTGCATACCTCTCACCAGAACTGCTGCTCTGAATGCCTATCTGCTAGGAGATAACAGGAAATCTCCTGATATACAAGTTAATTAGAAAGGAAGCTTGGCTGGTGCTATTTAACAGTAAACAACTATCACATGAAGTAAAACTCACTTTATTACTCAGTTTCAGTGGAATAAAGTACCTTTTTGAAAGCTCTTCCCACGTATGCTTTCTTAACATCAGGCAGTGATCAAAACGCCTCTGAGGAGAGCACCTTACATCTCAGAGGGAGACGTCCTGCTGAAACCCACGATGGCAGCACCAACCTTTAGATGCAAGAGCTCAGCCCCACAGCTCAGCCTCCACCCTCATGTCCAACCTCCAGGAGAAGCTTGTGGGTCACCTCAGTGCTGCCACACAAAGGGGAAGACCTGGAAGAACTGTCCAGGGATATTTCAGAGGAAGACAATTAGGAAACAGAATTATCACAAGGGTACAATGTGCTTTATCAGCTGCCAAAGCTGGGAACTGAGCACTTGTCACAACCATTGGTGCCCAGGGGGAACGAGAACTCCTCAAAGTCCAGCTACTGAAGTGGCCACTTGAGGATAACATTCTAAAATACATAACTATAACTAGACAAAGCGTGGAAATAAGCTATTTTTAATGAAAAAAAAAAATAAGCTCCCCAGCAAATTGGGATACAAGTGCCCAAATCTTCCCCACTGGTCGCCTTGGACACGATCACCAAAGGCACTAGGAGAGCCTGCTGTGAGCAAACAATGGATGTTGGATTTGTATGGTCCTGTTAGCATAAAAACTATCCAGGAAATAAGTCCCTGACAGCAAAAATGATTATTTTTTTTCTCCACAGTGGAATGAAGCACAGAGACAAAGCATACCTCATAGCTGCTATACATAAACCACAACACAAATAGGTTTGATCACAGCTTAAAAGCTTGCAGGAGCAGAGTCTTGGAAAACAGTTCTTCACCTCCAAATATTATGGGTCACTATTCTGTCACTGAGGCTGAGGAAAATTGCATTCATATGAAGAATTGTGTTTAATTTCACTGGAAATTATTTTTAAATTTCCCCAGAACAATTTTTAAAGCATCCTGACTGACAAGATTAGAAGATGCAACAAAGACACATTTCTGTTGCCTGCAGGAAGGTTCAAAGTGAGGGAATGACACACTCTGCTGCAAACAAATTACACTGGGAGAAGAAAAAAAAACATGCTCCAGCCTGGTAGCCTGATGCTCTGCTGAGGACACTGGGTTCCAGGACAGCAATCTCCTCAGTGTGCACGAGCCCTCTTGTTTAACCACATAACTGGACAGATCAAGCTGTCAACCAGTCATCAATTAAGTTATTTGCGTCTCAAGCCACATACAGTGACTTCATTACGCTATAAACTTCACAACCACAGAATGAAAAGCTACTTCCTGCCCTTAAAAAGCAAGCAGCCTCAGATGAAGGTCAAGAGAAGGGAAAGCACAGGTCATATTGCACAGTCCCTCTGGGAGGGGCCCAGCATACCCCCACCCAAACTGGTCTCAGGCTGAGTGCATATACACACTTGTATATTGATTTATATACATCACATGGGAAGTAAGATTATATCTCCACCTTAAACCCAGGAACCCACGTGACTGCTTATTCCAGCAAAATACATTTCAAGCAAATTAAGTTTTAATAAGATGCTGATTGAAAGGAAAAAATAGTGTTTCCATCCTGCATTCCCTTTTAGAAGAAAAAACACAACTCAGCTGGGCTGCTTTTCTCCTCCACCACTGGATTCCTCCTGCTCCACTGACTCCAGAAGAAAGATTCCTGATGTATACTGGTGTGAGAGCTCCAGTACACATGTCACCATATAAAACACATGTCCTATTCCTGCCTATGCTCTGCAACGTGTTTGTAGCCCCACAGCGACTGCAGCATAATTGTCTCCATTCCCTACATATATTTTAGTAATGGGAATATAATTGTTAGTTGTTCTAAGACACATCATCTCATTACAGCCAGGCTTGTTCACATGCTTTAGCTTCAACCTGTACACACGTGTTCTGTTCCAGCTCTTGAAGAAATACATAAGCACGGATGTGCTGTACCCAGAGGAGCCTAATTCCTGCCTCCCTGGCAGATATCCTGGCTCACCAGGAAGACACAATGGCCTGAATTGCCTTTAATAACATCTAATTTACCACTTCTGAAAGACAGCCAGAAAACAAGAGGTTTAACACATCAACGTTGCTTTTCTGACACTTGTAGAACAAGGATGCAAGAGGAGAAGGTACCCAATGGTCCATCACTGTCCAGAGATGAGAGATGGTGCCTGAAATGAAGACTGACTGAGCCAAACTGGCACTGAAGCCAGAGAGAACCTCAGGACACCTAAACCTACAACTTCAATGTTTTAGCTTACTCAAATTTACAACTCTAAAATCAAAAGAAGTGTTGAGCTGTAGACAGAGGTTATCAAACCCTTGTGAAATTATATTCAGGAATATGAGCCAGGGTTTTAACAAAGTCATGAGATGATAAAGTCCTAAAACCTGAGAACAGCTTTGAAAAACCTAAAGGGCCTGGCCACCAAGTCAGTCTGCTCCATCAGTTAGTTAGCCAGTGCACAAAATACTCACAGGTAGGTGAGACCAACCAGAAATCAGTTGCTGAGGTTACCTGATGTTCACTTTAGGATCAACATTGACATATTAATATTGGATTATATTTCCTAGTGAAAGGGGTCTGCTGCCAGCCTGTGCACCATCTCATTACCTCCTGTGGTGAGGAACCTACATCCAGGAGGAACACACAGCTTCAGAGCTTCCTGCAAGGATGCTGTTTGCCACTCTGCTAATTGAAAAAAACTAATTAATTAATTGTTCCAGCCCATGTGACATACACTGATGATGTAAATACAACTGAGGTGTCTGTTAAGGGTAGGAGGTGTCAATAAGGACGTGCTGCTTCTGGAGGAGCAGCTTAGGTGTGACTGTGATGGAGCCCGTTGGATTCTCTGAGCTAGACAGATGCAGCATGAGGGTAACCACACACAAACCACAAGCTTAGGAGTCTAGAAGGGCCTGGGGTTAGTTACAACAAAAACACATGGACATCCCCAAAGCCTCCTGCTTCTTCCCAACCTTTGGATATGTGCACTTTCTTTTAATGTTACTGTCTTGCCACTTTGACAAAGGCACAATTTTATTAATTTGATAAATTGAGGAGGCTGCTGGAAGCAGCTGTCACGGTTCAATGAATAAATCCATTTTTAATACAGAGATCACTTACGTGATAGCCCAGAATGATTCATTCTGCTGTCTGTTATTTCAATCCCACTGCCCCACTTGAATCTTCAACTTTAGGGGGTTTTTTAAAAAGAGATAAATATATCAATAACAGAACACTCCAGAAAATGTTTGTTGAAAAACACCAGCGCACGTTTAAATACTGAGAACAGCTCAGTGACTAAGCACCCACCTTCTCCATAGAAATGGGTTGGCACAAGCTACTACACTTCACTGGTATAAATAAGTAATCGTTGAGAATTTTTATGAAGTCAAGCCACTAACAAAATAACCTTTTAATGAATCATTAAAGCAACTATAAATCCTTCTTATTGTGCATAACATGCCTACCTAGGAAAAGCATTGTCCCTTTCAAGTAACCAACCTGAGAAAATAGTTGAATTAGAAATAATTTGAATGAATATGACACAGATCCCCCCCTGCCTGAGCAGGTGAACGATGTACCTGTGTTGGGCATCATTGCTCATATGACTCCTGACACTGATGCACTGGGAAAAGCCACTCTGTTTATAACAGAAATTAAAAATCACTATTTGTTTTGCTATTTAGATTAAATGTGTGATATAATAGCATTCACCTTACACCTGTACAAATGATGTGTTTATGTAACACGTTTGGACTGAAGTAAAAGAATTAGTTTTGATATTTTTAATGAAAACCTCATTTTCATGAGCATTTTAATGCATCATGAACAGATTTAACCTTAGGCGGTTGGATTTAATTCATTAGCTTCATTACTCATTGATACCACAGAATAATCTTGTCAGGCCAGCTGCCTTGTCACAACACTCCTCAAGGTGCTTTGAAATCCAGGATTCACGTGGAATATAGATCAGTCAGTTCTGATTTGGCCAGAGATGCACAAAGAGCAATATCCACATCTTCCCCTCTGCTACCAGAGCAGGCGCCAGGCAGCAGCATCAAGGGATGCTGAGGGGATGAGCCTGGTGTTTCCACAACACCTAATACAACCTGTAACATCCACTGCTCTGCTCTCCCTGGACTTGTGTGTCTCATCCTAAAAAGAACCAAAATCTTTGTGAAGAGGTACTGTGAAACTCACCCCACAGGCATCTCCTGAAGGCTGATGTGATTTCCTCTCAGACATGGAGGAAACCTCTGGGAAAACCAGTGCAAGGACCAGTCTCGAACTGGAGATGGTCTCACCTCTTTCAGTGCTTGGTCCCTGACACACAGGTAACTGAACACCAAGGAGTTCCCAGACACAAATATTCACAGTGAATATGTGGAAGGCTACTAGCCAGACCCCCCTCCTATGGAGGAGCATCTCCCCTCACCATCTGTGCAACCCAAAGTTCTGTTTTACTCTTAAAATTATTTTTCCCATCTAAAATGTTTAAATTTCTGGAAGGGTATCCTCAGTACAAAGAATAAGCTTCAGAAAATTAACTTTCTGCCAAGTTATTTCAATGCATATTGCTGCCATCAAAAGACAATTCTGTTTTATGACAGTTATGATATTTCTACGTCAACACCAAAAATAATTTCGTATGCTATATCACTTTAATTTCCTCTTATTCATAAATCAGATTGTTGTGTTTTGCAATGCTACTTCCAGAAGACTTCCATGCACTTGAGATCCACCCTGACCAACCTTTCCAGAAGGCTCTTTCGGTGCTCCTGACACCGTCACGTTGCACAGAGCAGCATGGTGGGAATTCTTCACCACATTGTGATCAAAGATATGTATTTTTCAAGATGTTTGGCATTTCAGCTTATATTTTCCACCAGTATACTATGAATGCTCTATGATCTTCCCAAAAAAATATGTCTTATCAGAGGAAAGGCTGTTAAATAATACATGGGAATCACGGTCCCCTAGACAAGCAGCATGAGAAAAGGTGTGCCCTGAATTTTGGGACAGAAAAGCAGGGAAAAGGCTTTCAGCATTAAGTGCTCAGAATAAGAGGACAGAAAACACTGGGGTCATAGCAGACAAAAGACGAGTCTCTGAAGGACTGAGGAGAGGACCAACAAGCAGCCACAGTGCTGTGGAGCTACGGTATTCTGACATGATATTGCTCTGAAGCCTAAGTCCCAACAATTACTGTTACACCCCTGTGAAGCCTGTCACTACAGCTTCACAAAGAGAACACATCTCATCTGGTATTGCTGTAGCTCATAAGACACAAGGAGGTAGCTAGAGCATTTTAGAGGAAATAAAGAAAAAACCCAACTTTTAGACCAGTTTAGAAAACAGCACATTGCCCCATTTCCAAACCACTCCTGAAGACAGAGCAGGAGTCCTGGCTGTCCCAAGGCCAGGGATCCTGGAGACAACAGGAGGGTTTAAGAATCAGACCCAGGCACTTCTGGAAGTCCCAAATGTTGGTCAATGATCAGGTTCAAAACCAGCCGCCCACCCGAGCGGCCACTCACCCAGGTAAGAGTTTAATTGAAGGCGATATACAGCGATGCCCTCATTTTGATGATGGAAAGTCCTACCAGCACAAACGTTTGCCAGGCATTTTCAATCATCCCCAGCTTTAAGAGACTTGAACTTCAAAGGTTAACGTGCCAGTTCAGCACCTGCCACAGCCTCACAGCAGAGAGGGGTAAAGTTTGTGGGGATGGTGATTTCTTCGCTGTCAAACAGCATCACTGAATTATTAAACCCATGTCGAGTTTAGGAAGTCCTCCAGCTGAAAGCAGTTAGAGGCAGAGAGAGTAGGAACAGGAAATTTCTTCTCCAACTACTCCCTAGACTTTCACTACTGGCTGCCACCACGACCAAGCCATGGGGCAGAACAGCCCTTGGTCTGACCCAGTGGAGCCACCTCCAGGATTTTAACAGGGGACACAAGCCGTTCCCCTGTTTATTACCTCTCAGGCCACGGCAGTTACCTCAACACACCAACATTAAGCAGTAAGAGCAATCGAGGCCCCTGTCTTAGGAGACATTGCCAAGAACAATCCAGTTTTATTAAGAGTAGTGACCGTGATTTATTTGTGCCTGGGAGAGATTACAGTTCCATCCTCACACAGTATTATATGACCACTATATACACTGATTTTTTTCCAGAGATGATTGATTATATCTTCAGAAGTGATTCATTAAGAGATCCTGCCATACAAAGGCCTCAGAAAGCATGCTTTGAATCCTTTAATAAAGCACAAAGAGAACGTTTCAGCTGCTCATATCAACGTTACCACAATGAAGTGTAAAAAATTCAGTCCCATCTTTTTATTGCTCAGATGAACTTGAACCAGACCGAGAAATAAGGTCGTTTCCCCTGTTACTGCACAATTCAACATGATCCATGGGGCACTACTATTAGAGTAATGGGCTCCTTGTCCATTTGTACTCATTTTACTCTACTCTGTGTTGGTCAGAACTGGCCCTGGTGCGTTTCCCCAGGGCCAGTGCTTCTGACAGCAGCGAGGAGCCGTGCTGCTGAACCTGCCAAGCACTTCTCCAGTCATGTACTACACTTGGCCAAAGGTAATCATTTCCACACCGCTGCAGAATGCGTTTACAAAACTAATCTTCTAAGGATGAGGAGCCACCGAATTGAATAGCAAAGAGATTTATTCATATAGCTGCACGTTATGTATTATTGATGCCCAACTTGCTATATCCTTGAGCGGTACAGTCAACTCCATTCTGCCACTCTCTTGACCCAAAATGCAATTACTTGTTCCATTTTACTCTTTCAATTGATCTCAGAGAAACCAATCAAGTGTTAAGTGGCTCACATGTGTGTTCCACAGCTTAAATGATGATATACACTCTAAATTATATTATGTACAAAATAATACAGAGCCAGGATACAAAAATAATACCAGATTTCATACTTGCCTCTTCAATAGGCTGTTACTGCTACTGCTATCTACATCTAGAACTAGAACTGCAATTTAGAACAGAGCTGCTGGTTCAAAGCAATGCACAGGGTTTAGTCTCTCTCAGTAACTCTGAAGAAAAAGCCTCAACAAAAGCATTTGAATCAGCTTCGTCCAAGCATTTAAAACTATGAAAAGATGAAGACAGAGCAGACAATTTTCTGTCAGTTAACTGATCACTTAACAATATGACAGAAATAGCAACACCCTGAAATAACCAGAAACTGCCTTCCAAAGTCAGAACAAAAGCGTTTGTCTAGATTTATATACAGCTATATATAGCTATGTCTGCCTCCCCCCCAATGTTGAAATCTTTTTTGAAACAGAATTCCTTAAGAAAGTCTGTTATCCTGCTTGTGGCTTTACTTCCTCTTCTTTTAGATGTAGCTTCTGATTTTTTTTGTTGGTATTGTTAAATAAAACATCTGAATTAAAATGTGGTCTGACAACACTGGATCTGCCAACAGCAGCTGTGTATAAACTCTTCTCTACACAGTCTGCCAGGAAGATTTGGCAGGTTGATAGGATGCTTCTCAATTCCCAAATCCCTATCGACCTGCCAGGTAAAGGCCCAAAGAAAGTACCTTCAGCTGGGCCAGAAACAGGTGACAGTGGCCGAGGTCAGGGTCAGGATCACCACAGGACCACCAGGACCCAGAACATCCCATTGATGGTCACACAGCCAGTGCAGATATGGAGCTGTGTCAGAAGTGGCAGAGAGAACCAAGAGTGCTGGATGATTTCACACAGCAAAGGCATGAGCATCATTCACACCATGAGAACAATATCCGTGGCTTAAGCACTTCAGCCAGGTTTTCATAAGGACCAACCAGTTCTGGTCTTACTCAAGGATTCCCTGAGCAGAAAAGCTTTCAGATTACTTTGTTGGTCTGGATCTACAAGTTCCTCTGGCCTGGAAATTGATGCCCTATTTTTATTTCTGACCCATAACCTGAGCATCAGTTGGGTAAACTGAGTCTATCTGCCCTTAAAGTGTTAAGCAGATTATTTTAGGACTTCCAATAAGGATATCAAATTGTTAGAGCAAGAAATAGTGACAGCCAGCTTCCCTACAATTGACCCCTAGGGCACAAAGGAGACCCTCAGCAAAGACACTTCCAATAAACACATGAAGCCCAGTGGGATTTGAATGTTACAAGATATCTGAAGTGATGCCAACTGTCTTCCTTTTGAGTATCATTCCTCAGTCCTTCCATTTTAAATGGTCTGCTATTATCTCATGGGTTAATTTGCTACAACAATTACAGTGTAAAGGCATTTCTATCACCTCTTGAAATTACAGCAAAAGTACTAGCACCCTCCTCTTCTTATCCTTGTTCTACAGCATTTATACAGAAGAACTTCTCCCATTTCATCTCAGGCAAGATAACAGCTGCTAGAACAATCCCATCTTTCAACAATAACTTCATATCAGAGTCTATTCAAGCACTGACTGCCAGAAATACTTGCATTAAATACTTGCTATCTCACACTTTCTAGGGCTTGGTACTTTGCTCACCAAAAGAGAGTAGGCTTTTTTTTTATGTTTGTTGCCCTTTGATTATTTCCTTTTTAAAAATAATGCCTGCAAAATATTGTAAGGACAGGCAACATGATGAAAAGCCAGGAGGTTTTATAGATTATAAAGTCATACAAAGACTGTGATTTCCACAGATCAGGTCAAGGGAACGGGCGTTTTTATAAAGTCCTAATCTCTACAGAGACTTCTCCCAGTAGTTTAATTAGGGACTTTTTCCCTGAAGCAAACCTCCTCCCTGTTGTACACTGGGCACAGTTGATTGTTAGAGTTATGACACTAATTTGGAGCTGCTGTTTGCATGTATTTATGGGGAAATGTGTTTTGTTTGAGTTTGTAACAGAAAATTAAAATGATTGAGATGGTTCCAAAAATAGACGATTTTTCAGTCTACCCAGCTCATTGCTGTGGATAACAAATTGGACATCATTCAGAAAAGTACTCAGAGGAATTAGCAGAGGAGAACTTAATGAAGGCTATTAAACACAGTGTTGCCATCTCCAGCTGAGGAAGTCTCAGAGCTACAAACCGCTGGAAAATGGGTGAATATACCAAGAACATCGTTGTGTAAGTGCACCAGCCTCATGCTCCACCATCCACTGTCACCACTGGATTTGAAGAACCTCTGGCCTGACCCCACTTCCCAGACTCTTCTCTCAGGTCCTGATGCACAGAGTTCTCCCAGGCTGTCCTTCACAGCAGACCCATGCTGTGATCACTGCCATGACAGCTCACCATCCATGTTTCATCCACACCTAGACACAGCTGAGCACAGCATGCAACTCCCATCCCCAGCAGCTTATGATCTCTGTACCCAAATGCTGGTGGTTCAAACAGAACTGATATAAAATTAACATCTTGTGACTGTTCCCCCCAAGTTAGTACTGATAAAAAAAATAGTGGAATATAGTATGGAAAAACATTTCTGATTGCTTTGTGACCTCACAAGCCCAAGGGATGAACACTGAATGCTACACCAAGAGTGCTTTTCAGAGACTGGTGTGTGTCATCACCTAAAGGCGACCAAAGCTGGAAGAGACAACCCCTGTTTGAGAAGTTTCTGCATCCACAGCCTTGCTGCTCAAAAGGAGTCGCTGGAGGCAACGGGCTCACCCTCAGGCTCCCTGCCCATACCCATCCTGCCCTGCAAATTCCTTCAGAGATCAAGTAGTGTGCTAACATTTTAGTTAGCCACCTTCTGTGCCCCTGAGAACTCAGAGTTAGGGCCTGATCTTTGCTGGTGGCCCTAAAGAGAGCTTCAGATTGCAAAGTGGATACAGATTCCTATCGACAGACCTCTTCACTTCTTCCCCTCAGCACTGAGTGGTTCAGTGTGTCCTCTGATGGAGTGGACATCACTGATTTGAGGCAAAGAGCTGCCACACTTCCATTCTCATTGCAATGGTTTCCTCCCCAAGCAGAGCCCAGTGCATTCCCCTCTAAGCACCCTCACACAAGGTGTGAACACGGCACAGAAGGCAACAAAATTTCGTTACTATCACATAACATTTAAAATTAACATACCCCTGGGAAAAATAACGGGTATTTCAGAGACAGCCAGGGGGTTCATATGTAATGAATTAATTTTTCACCAACATAAACATTACATGTCTTACATTAACCTCAAGATGCCCTCTGCAGATGCTACAGGGGTTAAAAATGGACTTTTGGAACAGGAAAACTGTGTAGTTTAACTACCTTAGAGCCAGGGCTTGCAGCCAGCCCGTGCAGACCGCTCGCAGATGTGTTCACATTAAACTCAGAGCAACAAGTCCCCAGCCCAGGCGGCAGATCACGGGCACTGAAATAACCTGCAAAGCACCAGAGCTCATCCTGTGGGGTTGTTACAGCAGCTCCGTAGGGTTTTGTTTGGGTGGGGGTTTTATTCAGGAAATACAATACACGCAGTAAAAATAAAGATAACATGTTAGACCTCTCCAGGGAAGAGGAGTAGTGTTGGGGAAGGAGGCTGATATCTGGTGGTTTGTCATAAAAGCCAGAATACAATAACCACATTTAAAAATGTAAAATTAAATCTCATCCAGCTACACGCATCAATCTTACCAGGAAAGCATCCATCTCTCTAATGACAATAACATGAAGCCCAATGAAAAAAGCAGGATAATTCAGCAAGCTCTGATGTTGCATAACAACTTGAAAGGCAGCATCAGCACACCTTGCAGCTCTGAGCAGGTATTTTCAATCAGGCACCTCGGGATAAGCCACATGAATCAGCCCAAAACAAAGCACTACCTGAGCCTCACACAATGAAAGAATAACTTGTACTATGCCAAAGAATTTAATGAGCTATGACTCCAAATCCCCGACAGGGAATAACTCTGCTTTATTGTTTATCCACATGCCTGAGCCTCTCTGCAAACGCTTTACACAAACACCATCGCTCAGGTGGAAGAGCCACTAACTCTGCCTCCTTCACAAACTCACAGGCTCCTGGCCAAATGCAATTATTCAAATATTTGCCCTGCCTCAGGCCTTGTGTAAGCAAATTATCAGCTTTATATATACACTTGACTTTATGCAATTAAGCTTCCTTTGAATACCTAATTTTTGTGGAAGCTAATTACCATACTTATTGCTACTTGAGATTAGGGAGGGAATATATAGAAAAGTTTCGTGGTGCTGTACCTCTATAACTAAAATATCTGCCAGAAATAAATTAGCATAACACAGTTTCTAGCCCAAACATAATCACCTTGTTTTGTGCCCACAAACGTGTGTATCCTTCAGCTGGAAGCATCTCACAGTGGGGTGTGTTATTTACACCATGACAGCGAGTCAGGCACAGCCCAGAACCACACTGAGCCATGTGCTGTGAGTGCACAACACAGTGACACGAACTTTCAGAGTCACAGGGGTTGGAAGGGACCTCAAGAGCTCATCAGGTCCAACCCTCTGCCAAAGCAGCTCCCCAGCTCATATTGCACAGGTCAGGATCCAGATGGGGCTGGAATCTCTCCAGAGAAGGAGACTCCACACCCCCTGGGCAGCCTGTCCCAGGGCTCCCTCACCCTCACTGGGAAGAAGTTCTTCCCCAGATTGGTGGGGAACTCCCTGTGCTCCAACTTGCAGCCATCACCCCTTGTCCTGTCTCCAGAGATAATGAAAAGGGGCTGCCCATTTCCCCTGCATCCCATACTTCAGATACTGATAAACATTAATAAGGTCCCCCCTTAGTCTTCTTCTCTCCAGGCTGAACAGCCCCAGCTCACTCAGCCTTTCCTCCTGTGACCTGCTGGCCACACTCCTCTTGATGCTCCCCAGGATCCCATTGTCTCTCTCAGCCCCCAGGGCACACTGCTGGCTCATGGCCAACCTGTCATCTACCTACATTCTTTGCTGGGCCATAGTTTGTCTACACTTAAAACATATATTCTTGGGCATTCTGTAACCCTCTTTTGTTGGCACACACAATTCTTTTGCAGGAATAAGTTGCTTTTATTCAAAATATCAGCCCAGGGCTCAGTGCTGGGGCCAGTTCTGCTCCATGACTGTATCAAACACTGCAGGGTGAGATGAGGATAGATAGGAACTGGAAAAAAAATCCCTAAGCAGTTTGAAATCCCTACTAGTTTGAAAACTAAATCCTAAACCAATTACCTAGTAATGGAATATTTCTAGTTAATTGCCTTGTAAGTCTGTAAAGGTTTTTGTGAACCTCCTAGGTATAATTCATTTTCACAGTGTTATTTTTACAGTAACTCATTTACCTCTAAACAAATCTCAAACCATTTGAAAACAGCACTTTCCTTACCCTCTGAACCACGTGGCTCGAGAAGCTTATTTTAGAGGAAACTGAGGCACAGGAAGGATTCAAAAGCTGTCAGATTTGCTACTAACTTATTTACACAAACTGTGTGTGTCTCCACAGACCTGGAAGCAGAACCTGCTGTCTAGGAGACAGAAACCCTCAAGAGGCAGCAAACCAGCACAGATTTAAAAGAAACACTCTCAAATTGCACCCAAACCAGACCAGGAGCTGGTTGGAGAACATCATATCTAACAAAGTGACCATGCTCATCATCAACAGAAGACAAGATCTCATGGAAAACATCTATCATACCTCTGCAGAGTGTTTGTGTGACCAGTGAAGGGAACTGAGATGCAGATACTCGAGCTGCCAGCCACCCATCCTGCACCAGGGGACTGCAGTCACCTCCTCACACCCCTTCCCCTCCCCACCCAGCTCCACAACAGCTTTGTAAAGCCTGTCCTGCTCCTTCAGAGCTGTAACCAAGCCTGAAGATGAGCCAGAAGCTCTAATAAAAGTCACACAGCCAGGCAGGAGCACTCAAACAGGTTTCAGGGGGGTTGTTTATGTGGGTAATATCTTCCTACCAGGGGAAGAGCTACAAAGTGCAGTTGGTGATTCTACCTTTGTTAAAAAAGTAACCCTGACAAACTGACTCTGTGCCTGATCCACACATAACTGAGGCTCATGATGTAAACACAAGCCTCCTGCTTCTTTTCTGGGCTGTATTTCTCTTTAAATAAGATTGCTGGTGGTAAAGGCTGGTTCAGTCTGTGCTCCACTGGGGAAAAGGCTTGCATGAGGAAGGAAATTGGACTTTGTATGATGAACACAGGCATGCATACAGCCCCAAACCTCCCCACACACACAAGGAAACCAGCCCTGAGCCTGGGCACTGCCCCATTCCTTGGGGAACCCAGATGGGCTGAAGCCTCCCTCTTCCAAAATCACAGTACAGTCTTCACAGGGAGCTCTCGCTGTACCCCACCACGAGGATACTGAAGCTAAGATCTTATCCCACAGCTCCAGGGGACTGGTCATCTTGATTTACATGCTTTTTAATTGGTTTTCTAAATGTCAGCTACATCCAGGATAAGAAATTCAGCATCTCAGCAGCAGGCTGCCTCATATTTATCATAAAAGAGCTTGCAGCGCTCAAGCTGGGCAAGATTTAATACCAGCACAAAAGACCTGGTACAGGGACACCTCTGAAATTCCTGGATGGACCCCCCTCCTAGACCTCATCAATCCTAGACACACATCCTGCTCATGCACACACCAGCTCTCTCACATCCCTGCCAGAGGATAGCAACCCATCGTGAGCTCAGATTCCCTGTGAACACTTCTGCAGATACCAGTGGGCCACAACACCCATCTCCATCACTGTCTGCTCAATCGTACTTTCTGGGACATGCTGAACTCTTTGCATGGCTAAGGAAGGCTAGAGTAGACTAATCTACTGATAACTTCCTTGAGAATAATTTCTCAATAAAACAAGAGATTCTAGAAAGTCTTATGAGGAGCCTGTTAACTAGTCATAGCAGGGATCTTCACTTTTTCTCTTAAGATGCACTTTTTGGGGGGAAAAATGAATTTTTCCTCTCAAATCACCAGAGATGCAGTTCCTGTGATTTCCCTGAAGAAAGAGCAGGTGCTAATCTAACCACAGATATCCTACCGAGCCAGGAGAATTCATCTCCATTCATGAGCTGGGGAAGGGTAACTGAGAGTATCAGTGAATAACAATGAGAAAATTTGTTTCTAAAAAGCCGAATTAAAAGGGCTCAAATGTTGTCTCAGTAGACAAGAGCCTCCTGTACCCTGCAGCACAGCTAATTTGAAGCAACGTGAGCAGCATCCAACCATATTTTGTAATTATGGACAAACAGAATTGGTAATTGCATTTAGTTGCCAGCAACATGCCCAGCTCCCTGCATATTAGTTCAGGGCTAATTAATACGAACAATAACTTTGCATTATTTTAATGCAGACGTCAAGTAGTCACCTGTTCCAGCTGCATCGTGGGTTCAGGCACAGGCCAGGAAGAGCTTCACTCCCATTCACATCCCCACCTGCAGGCACGCACACAGGCAAGAGCAACTGCCACTGGTTTATAGCACAAGGACTAGGGAATAAAAAAGTTCCAGAACAACACAAGTTATGTTCTTTAGACTTAGACAACACACCAAGAATTTTATAGGCATCCATCTCAAACAGTCTAGTGTGGGATATCCATAAAAATATCGAGTTCATTTTCACTCACACACCACATCAGGTATAAAGGAGAACTAAAAAGTCTGTGTGAGATCCTTTATGACACCTGGAGAACAATCCCTTCTGCTTTTCAATTAACTTTTCAGATAAAACCTCTTAGATACTAGTTAATATATTTTTTGCTTCTGCAGGATTTTCCATTCCTTCACTTATAATTAAAAGCTTCTTATGTGAAATGTCAAGAGGTAATTTGTTCTTTCGCAAGGAATTTAAAGAACAATCCCAAATCAATGAAAGGGTCAGCTTCAACGGGGGGAGGGAAGGGATGAAGAGTCTGTGGGAAACAGCAGTGAACCATAAAAACGAGGCACTGAGTTGTTTGTCAAACAGGTGGAAACAATGGCAGGTCAAGCAGGGAGTTCTGTGTATGCACAGCGATTCAGAGAGCCTCCCAGCAGGCTTCACCTGGCAGCAGAAGTCACAGACAATGCATCCCCTGCCCTTTGGAACAAGGTGATGGCCAGAATTCATGGGATACTGCAGCAATGGCTCCCAAGGCAGGGCAGAGGCAGCAGGGGATCACTACAGCTCCCTGCAAACTCCGTGTTCAAGCAGGGGTCTGACCAGGAGTGAAATCCCCTGCACACCACAAGCACAGCTTCCCGCATGCTGGCAGAAAGGCCACCCACATGCCTGGCTGGGTGACTGTGTCTTTTACAAGACCTTTGGGGAAAAATGTATCTGTTGCTTTCCCACAGCCTGCAGAGGAATTCGTTTCCCATCAGTTGGCCCCGTGTCACAAGAATTAGGGGGGGACAGACCCTGCGCAAGGCGGAGCCTCGCAGCGTGTGGGGCCGCAGAGCCTCTGCAATCAAGAGCCCCGCAGTAATAGGGGGTACAGCCACACCCAGCCTTCCCATCATCTGTACTGCAGTGGCACTAAGGGACCACAATTGAAATCAAAGACCCATTGTTGCAGGCTTAATAGGTATCTACATATCCACATTACAAAGAGGGGGAGAGATATTTCAAGGAGTTTGCAGCCCAAATGCGCAGATAAAGAAAATAACAGCATCCATTTCACAAAGAGTCAGAAGCAGAAAGTACAGTAAGATTAAGCCCTAAGTGCAGAGTCTGCTGGATTTCACTTAAAAGGCTCTGATCCATTCACAGGGAAGGACTGACACACAGCTGGGAACAAAGCCTCACTCTTCCCCATCTAGTGCTACAGATGCACAGCAACAGATGATGCTTTGCTGGAGGATACGGAGAGCCCAAAAGAGTTACAAGCAAGAGAGGTTTAAACTCCCTTCCTCACTTGCAATCTGCAATGTTCCATTGAGAGGAAATTAAGCAAAACACCTTCTCTCATCCTTCTTTTGGAGTATTTTCCATGATAGGCATGGAAAGCAATTTACTCTGATCTCCAGGCTCCTCACAAACTGAGCCTGCTCCATAACATGCAGCCGCTTCATTTCCTTCTGTGGTTTTATTTTTCACAAACTTTTAAAACCTACAGCAGTGGGGAGAAAATTAAATTTACAAAAGGCAGCTAGTCCAAAGCAGCAGGGCTCAGCTTGTGCCAGTCCTGACACAAACCATCACTAACCCCCAGGGCAGTGACTGGAAAGGGCCCCAGACTGGGACTTGCAGGACCAAGGGAGTTAAATCCATCAGAGCCACACAGCTGTGATGAAACACAAAGGCAACATAGGTGCTGCTTTCAGACTCCTTCAAGCTCTTGCTTAATACTACTGTGTTTTTTGGAGAGTTATTCAGTCAAGAACCTGGATGCACTGCCATCTCACAGATACTTCACTACAGCTCTCACCACCCCGGTACAAGTGCCATATGTTACTGCTCTCCTTTCACAGATGAAATAAGGGCCAGTTCAGCAATGGACCCAGGCACTTCCCAAAGCAGAAGTGTGTTCAGACCTCAAGTCAGGGATTTACCTCACATGGCTGAGCCTCACACATTTTTCACCAGCATCTTCAAGCAGCCACAGGTGCTGGAACACACCCTGGCCTCACCCAAGTGGGTAAAAGCAGGCAGCAGGGCTGACCATAACCAATAGAGAGGATAAGCCTGTGCCTTCAGTTCGTATCTACCCATCGAGCTCGGTCACAGACAGTCAGCTCCTGTAAAACAGCTGCTCTCAGCAACTGAGTGTTTCTGAGGGAACCATCACGCTGCTGGAGCAGCCAGGGACACAGACCTACCCTGGTCTTGAGGGGCTGTGTGCCAGCTTGCCAGGCTCACACCTTGGTTGTTTGGGCTGACCTGAGCAGTGATGGACATTGCCAGCCAAGGCAGGGCAGGCTGTAAAAAATCACCCCAGTAACCCAGGAAGCCAGGCCTCTCCACAGCAGAGCTGTGTAGGAGGATGCCCACCTGCACAAACTGTTTCCTGCCCGCTGGCTTGTGCCATATTCACCAATCCCACCTCAACAGCAGATCTCACTGCTCACAAGCTCGGAAGGGGTAAAGAAACCTTGTTCAACACATGTCAGAAGCATTCCCATTGCCAAAGACGTTTCACACCACACAGAACCACAATTAACTCCTCTGTCAGTCCCTCCTAAACAGCTCTCTCATCAATTCAATAAAAGGCATCGTTTTCTCCTTTAAGTCAATCCAGAGGCTGGTATATTAGTTTATTTTGATCTGCTTGCAAACACAGACAGCCAGTGAAACCAGAAGTGCTGTAAGAATTTACTACTTCAGGAAGCTATGTAAATGAGCACACATATGCATATATACAGTCTCTAAATTATTCTCCCTGCCATCTGTGGCAGCGGCTTTACGATGGTGCATTTTGAACAGGTACAGATTTACACAGACTTCCTGCTTCACATTTCAGATCCTCTCCCTGAGCAGAACCTTCCTTCCATGGCAGCAACACCACACCACTGTCGCTGGGGTTCTGCTCCTCACATCCATTACTTCCCAGGTCCCTTCATGCAAATGAGGAAGAAGAATAATGGAGGATTCACAGGGATGTTCTACTGTTGGGAGAGGCTTGTTTTATTGCCACAGGATGCTCTGCACCCAAATGCCAGAGACCACAGGGGATGTCAGATCACTTTACATCGTACCACACATGATGCCAAGCTGGTCTGCACTTGGAACAAAAGATAAGGTCAGGTGAGAGCACTGGGAAGCCTCCAGGAAGGGCTGCTCTGGAGGAACACAAGGAGATTCACCTGCACATACAAAGCATGTGGACAGTTCAGGAAAGTCACAACTCCTCATACACAAAGGCACCTCTGTTACTGCCTGTTCAGAAAACTTCCCTTTGTTCTTAAACGAAAAAAGATGTAACTGGCTGGGAACACAGGAAATACCCACTCAGATACTTCATTCAATTCCTTTACACATCCACAAGCAAAAGCCTTCTGCCTTTTCTGAGAATGGCAAGACAAAGGTAAATCACTCCACAAAGCCCCATTCCACTCCTCTGTAGTTTACAGATTATCCCATATTATTTCTTTTCAAAGTTCTTGAGAGAAAGTGCCATGTACTGTTTAAACATGCATAATGCAACAATAGCTCTGGATGTTCAACAGAATCTTTTAGTTCATTCTTTACCCACAATTAGGCTTCATATTTATTACTGTAGCCTTTAATTATTAACATAGTTTGACTACATACCTGAAAGAGCTTCAGAGACATTTTATCTCCTGATGCAGGCCCTGGGAAAAAATACCCGTAATTACTTGTCATTCAAAGAAAATTAAAAATCATTTGGGGAAAGATACGACCTGAATTGCAATTAATCTCAATAATTGTAACAGCACAAGGAGCAGCACCGTGTTGGTGTGTCTCAAGGGCCATCCCCAGAGGGATGAAGGATGGCAACCATTCTGCAGAGCATCGGTCCCACGGTGATAACTAACAGAGGGGGCTGAACCTGCCCTGCTCCTGGGGTTGGGGGGGGAAGACCTGAGATCTCTCACCAGGACATCTGGCTTCCCTGCAGCATCTCATACATCATGGATTGGTTACACGGCTTTGGAAGTTCAATTTGACCCTCGTGTAGCTCCCCTCTGACCTGTACCTAACCTTGCTGCAATGCCCTTCCCACCCACACCTTTTTTCCCCTTTAAAATGATTCTCACCCAGCAGCAGCTCCCTGGCAGCTTGGCCAGCTCAGCATTACATAAGTGCTCAGACAAAGCTGCTCTTGGAAAGCAGCTCCTGCAGAAGCCTGAGAGGCACCATTAGATCCCAAGCAACAGGAGTAATTTTGGACCCCCAAAACACCCCACAACACTGACAAGGCACCAGGAGCCCACATCCTGGGTATAACGAAGCTGTTACTATTTTATGTTAAAACTGAAGGAGGTCATATTTTATTTCAAGCTTTGGGATGTGAAGGGAAGATGATCCTGCTGCCATCCACAGGCAGGGAGCAAAGAGGGTCAGACACCCCACCAGCAGTCAGTCAGCCAAGCAGGAGTGTGGTCTTACAGAGACAGGTTGAGAGAGTTGGGCTTGTTCAGCCTGGAGAAGAGGAGGCTCCCAGGGAGAGCTAATTGTGATGCACCAACAGTTAAAAGGGTCCTACAGGAACGTGGGAGAGGGACTGGTCACCAGGGAGTGCAGGGACAGGACAAGGGGAGATGGCTTCAGGCTGAACGAGGGCAGGGTTAGGTTAGAGGTTAGGAAGGAATTCTTTACTCTGAGGGTGGGGAGGCCCTGGCACAGGGTGCCCAGAGAGGCTGTGGAAGCCCCATCCCTGGCAGGGTTCAAGGTCGGGTTGGATGGGGCTTTGGGCAACCTGGTCTAGTGAGGGTGTCCCTGCCTGTGGCAGGGGGCTGGAACTAGATGACCTTTGAGAACCCTTCCAAGCCAAAGCACTGTGTCATTCTACAGTCCTGTGGAATTCCACAGAAACTGTCAGCAGCTTCCTCAGCAGAGGGCTAAACATGGCAAAGGGCACCGAGGTGCCTCAGTAAGGATACCCAAACATGTACAAAGACACAGGGAAACAGCTACTCAAAAAAACTCTGGAGAAATGGAACACACCTGTCCAAGCAGTGATGGTTCCTTCATGCTCAGCCCCTGAGGTTCAGAGCTGCCTGAGGAAACCCACCCACCACCACAGCAGCTCTCTGAAGAGCATATAGTTACACTCTGAGCCCTGGGCATTCAAAAGTCCTCCATAAAATACCACTAAGTCTTGCAGCCTCTTGAAAGAGTGCAGATTTCACTGGACTGCCTCCAGACCACAGAGTGACCAGCCATCACCTCAAGTGCCAGGCAGGGGCTTTCTGATCCAGCTCACTCCAGCTTATTGCTTAGGACATCCCCTGCTGTCAAATCAAATGGGCAAACAGATACTTGCAGACTTTCTGCACAGAGAACATCACAAACCTAACCCAAAGGGAGAGCTGGGGCAGGCTGGGAGGAAAGACTGCAGATTTTTTTAGTATTTCCTCCAAAACACAAGAGAGCTCCAACACACACTCATTACATCTCCCTAAACGAGCTTCACTTCAAACCTCCTCTCAGACACAAACCAATATATAAGACTTCTCACAATAAAATCTTAATTAAGTCATTAACTACTTGTAGATGCTCTAGCAACCAATAAAAGTAATGGGTTAATATATGTGGTAGCCACTCATCCCAGCAGCTCCCAGCTGACAAAATCCTTCTGGAGGCCCCAGAACACTGAATCTCATTTCCCTGATGTCACTGACACAGAATTGTATGCGTGGCAAAACTAATCCCTCCTGGAGCATGTAGCTGTTCAGGCATGTCAGGGGAGCCTTCTTGTATTAATCAAAAACCCCAACCAAAAAACCTCAAATTTAATCCCTGTCTACACTTATTTTTTTCCTTTAAAGGCAAAATCCAGAGGAAAAGAAGGGATTCCTCCCCCCCCCCCCCAGTCTATCTGGCCCTGTAATCCAGACCATATTTTCCTGTCAGAAAGTACTCAGAAGTAATAAGAAAATATGTTGATTTTCACAGGGAAGTATTTTTATCATTGAAGTGGTCAGTGTTTTTAAGAAAAGTGTTTATATTTTAAAATAATTTTAATACATTCATTGTTTGCGGGGGGGAGGGAATAAATCACAGGAGTAACATCTAGTTCCAGGCACCCAAAGGTTAGAGAAATGTAGGACATAACTCTGCCTCAGCAATCTCAGCTCCACCACCTTGGCTTCTTCTCTACTCACATGCCTTTAATTACACCACCAGCCTTCTCCCCGCGTGCTCCAGCCTCCACACACACACACACACACACACCATGAGTCCTCGTTACTTAATGAGCCTGTGTTTTAATATTGTGGGCTTGCCTCATTTTTCAGCATGTCTGAGGCCTTATCTCCTGCCTGCTGTCCAAACACTGCTCCAAAGAAAGAATTTTTCATTTCCTTTGGGCTTTTCTCTGCTGTTTGTCACTATCTGGATGCTTCACAGCATTAATTAAACTGACAAGGTGAGGCAGCAGCACTATCTCCAGCTTACACACGGGGTACTGAGGCACAGAGGAGTTGAAGTCAGAAGTAAAGCAGCCATAAACCTCACAGAACAGGATATTGGAGTTGAAACACAAGCTACAAAGGGAAGCATTGCCTTCAAGGGAAAGCGCTTCATGAAGACCCGAACAAGAACCAGAGGTGGTGGGGGAATGCAATAGAGAGCAAAGAGATGGTCATTTTGGGCTGAAAGCACAAAAAATGGCATTTCCATTTAGCAAACATCTTTGAAAGTTTGTGTTTACAGCACCAGCCTGGAAACTTTCAGAGTTAGAAACTTGTGAGGGGGTTTTTTTGGTTCAATTACAGTTAAAAATAGCCACTGGTGGTGGCAGCTCCGCGCTGGGCTCTGCTGCACACACCTGTTACAGGAATTAAAGCAAACCAGACCAAAGGCAGCATCAGGGGACCTAAACTAAAGGTTTCTAGAGCCCAGTGTTGATAAATAAGCAAACTTCAAAGTTCAGATAACCACTGGATCAATTTAACATACCTGTGTCTGTACGTGCCTCTGGAATGGAGCAAGCAGGCAGCTCCCACTCAGAGCAGGATGCTTTGAAGGCATCTCCATGCTGCACTGTTTAGCTCTCCAAGGCTTTTCATTACCAGGAAAAAAGAAAGTCCAATTTAACCTCTGTAGCCCAGGAGCAATTGAAAGACCATCTGACAGGTCATCTGACAGGTCTGCTCAGACCCAAGCCTTACTGCCAAAATCCAGGTCATTTTATGTGTGAGATGCAGATTTCCAGAAGTGGGCATCATCACCTGAAGTGGGCAAGAACTACTCCAGGAATAACTGCAGGAATAACTGCAGGACCTAGGGAGATCAAATGGGAATTCTGAAGGGGCTGTCCATTTTTTTTTCAGCTGAGAACAGACACTGGGTATTATTATTACCAATTCCCTGAGCATCACCCGATACAGCTCTGTTCCTTTGGGGTGCACTGTGTGCCTACTCACATGAAATAGACATGAATCTAATAAAAGTCACCCACATTAGGGGCAAATACAGGTGTTTGAGTTCATGGCAAGCAACACATCCTTCTGAACACTCTGGAAACCAACCTCCTCCTGACAGTTCCATGACTCTGCCCAGGTACACGCTGGGGTCTGATCTTTTGAAATACAGTTTAGAGACTTCAAAATCCAATATTTTCAAGAAAATATAAATTCTTAAAATGCTTGCAGAAAATGATGGCTTAAGGACTTAAATTGCCAAAGAAATGTCATAACAATTTATCTGAAATTATTTTCACCTTACAGTCCATAACCTCCTAATCAGCTCCTGGATCCTCTGCTTCTTTCTCTCTCTGAAAAACTGCTATTAAAAAGTAGCAAGTTCTGGATGACAAGAATATACCTCACCTAAATCCCTCAGCAGCATGTGGAGTGCACAAATATTTTAACAGCTAATGGCAAATTCCACAGCAATACATATATATTTATTCATTTCAGTCACTCAGGCTAGGGAGGTACGAACAAGGGCACTATCATTTAGGGCTTTAATTAATCATCCTGGACACTTCATTGTCAGTGAACATAAATCAAGCAGGAAGTGTTTCTCCTATCTGAGTGATATGTAACCAGCATTAACACAGTGACAAAATCTAGCACCTGCCAGTAGCTGATGTGTATTTTATCTACCTTTGACACCCAGGATGCAGGGCTGCTTCACACAAGCGCCCTCCACCTCTGGATTTGTTTTCTGGATGTAGAGCACGTCCTGTACAAACATTAACAGGGCAGAAGAAGAATGCTGAAGGAAGAGGTTGCCAAATGCCAAGATATAAAGTTTCTGAAAGGAAAAGGAAAAAACCTCTTGTGCATCAGTACAATTAAGGCCAAACAAGCACACGTTAAGGGTAGGATGGGACTCTGCCCGTTTGCAGGACGCACAAGGCAATCTCTAACTTGTAAAGCAGCTTTTCCAGCTGCCACTTGAGCTCCATGTACTTCTCTTAAACACCCCCCAGGTCCTTAGGAGAAGCAGACTGAATCACAGCCCAAGGGCTTAACGTTTACAAAGGTGGAGAGATGGTGAATCCCACAGAGAGGAGCGTGAGTGTGTTCGTGGGTCTGTGTCTCACAGCAGCAGTGACTGCTCCCAGCTGCACAGGACCTGACACTCCATCCTGAAGCAGAGAACTGTACAACTCTGGACACTTCCCCACACCCCTTTAATTCTGTATTTCCAAAGCTGCCTTCTGGAGGAAAGTCAAAGCTCCCCCCACCCCATCCGACTGCACGTGTGGGAAAGGGCTGCAGAGCTTGGGAATGGTGAGCTCAGAGCAGCCTTCCCCAGCTTCACACCCAAGCATGCTCAGGGTGCTGTGTGTATGCACGCTGTGGGTCTGAGCCTCACAGTTACTCTGGGGGTACACACAAAGTGATGCCTCCCTGAAAGCATTGTTACCACAGGAGGTGTTGTTCAGGAGCCCTGTGCTGATGGTGGCAGCTCTGATGCCATCCCAGTACAGGCACCACGCTGCAGAGCAGATGCCCATGCTGGGTGCCCATCAGCTTCCTCATCTGAGCACCCACACCCCAGCCTTGCAGCCCCATGTCCTCTGGGTGCCCCAGGTTTGCCCCACAGCCAGACCAAGAGTGGTTTTCTCCAAAGCCTGCCTGATCCCACAGACAGCCAAGAGATGCCTTGTCAGTCTGGATCACATACATACTTGTTTAAATGCCTTTAACAGTGGTAACCAGCACAGGTGTACCAGAGGTAGAGGCACCCCAGTGCTCAGCAGAGATTTTCTGGTCTGTGTGTGTTGCAGGTGTCATCTGCTCCAAAGCCAGAGAGACACGACAACTCCACTTGACAAGCACAACCCCACCTCACACTGTCAAAGAGGGTGCTTCCAGCTCTGCAGGCATCAAGGGTAGTCCTCAAATGAGGATCTTCACAGGCAAGGAAACACTCTTAGTTGCTCACAGAAGGACAGATTAAGCCTAGAGCCCCGTGAGAAAGGAAGGAAACAAAGAACTGATGCTCATTTTCAAAACATTTGTGTGAAGTTGTAGAATACCCCCAGGGTCAGGATTTTTCAGGCTGCCAGTGTAACTGGGCACATGAATCTGGATGCACAGAAGGCAAAGTATTTGTATATCCATTTTGCATATGCCCCTGTGTCTATGTCCAATTTCCAGCCTCTGCAAATCTTTAAGGTATAGACATTGTTCCCTTTTAAAAGTTACAGAATTCATGGAGGCAATTAGCCCAAAGAGCCAGGAAGCAGAGGTCTGTCTGATGCTGTTTTCCATCTGAGTTCACACCATTCACTGCAGGCAGACCTGGACCTGACCACCATGGAGGGGAGGTACCACCTCCAGCACAACTCTGTGACAAGCATCCCTGCTGCACACAACCCACCACAGAAAGCTGTCACCTCACCCTCTCCCTCACCCCACAACAGCGACTGCAACCTCTTCAGCCAGCATAGTGGTATCCACCTGGATCTGGAAGGCGAGAGCCCTAAATCTCCCCAGGACAGGGTAGGAGGGATGAGGCATCTCACCACTGCACCATCCAACAGAAACCATACAGAACTGGGGAGATGAATTCAACTTACTGGCTGCAGAGACTGAGGATTGTAAAATATCACACAGCGTTTTAGAGAGAATTTAAACCACAGTTTGTTTGGGCTCTTAGTTAATTAAAGCAGAGGGACTGCAATTAACACATAAGGGATGTTTTTAAAACATTTCTCAGCCCCACCGAGGTGCTGAGCTGCAGGGCTCAGGCACTCCTCCAGTTCTGGGCAGGGGAAGCCACCACTCTCCTGCTATGACATCACCTGCATGTCATTCCCAGTCACTTGAGACATGAAACATGAACAACCAAGACTTCAAACCTTCCCTCCCTCAAACGTTTATTTAGAAACAAGAGATGCACAGGAGCATTTGTCATCTTTAACAGCAGCTCAGGCTACTACAAGCACAGTAGAAGACACCACCTACAACATCTGGGCACAGCCAAGCATTGGGAGAGAAGCAGATCTCACACAAACAGCTCATCTGTGGCTTGAGCTACTTAAAAAAATATTGTTAGAATGTGGAGTAGCTCCCAGCATCCTTTGACAGTTCTGCCATCTCCAGCTAACGCCACAGGCTCCAAACATCTCCCACCAGTCACACTAACATGCATTAAAACACAAATCACTTGAGTATTACTCTGAAGTGGGGTTAAAAGCTGGATCAGGTGTCTGAAGCACCTGAGAGAGAACTGGAGCAACAGGCATCTCCAGGAAAACGTGGAGCTTTTTGAAGGGCCAAGTCTGTCTGCTCCAAAATGATACAATGCAGTTGTGAACACAACTCCTCACCTGAGATTAAACACAAGTCAAGAATCCCCAAGACAGCACTCAGTTCCTTGGCTTTCAGCTATCTGAGATCTCAGCACTTCAGTTCACCCAGTAACAGCTCAACCTGGAACTTATCTCTCAGCCTACTTACTTAGACAACAAATTTCATATCCAAAGCCAAGCCTGACATACACTGACTGCAATCTACCACAGGAGAAAATTAGTAAAACTTCTTATTTAATCACACAATTCTATCAACAAGATGTAGAGGAGCAAAATATCTGTCTTACTGCCCGTGCCAAGGCAGAACTCTGCTGATAAGCAGCGACTGTAAGCCCAGGTCTGAGAGAGTCCATTTGTAAATCACTAAGCACATAACATGCTTTCAGCCTTTGATGGCAGCATTCTTCCCCAAACCATGATTTACATTTAAATTCATATTGTAGGGAATCAAAGACTAAAAATAAGTGCCAGGGTTTCCTTCTTCACTGAATTGTTTCTTAATTAGATTCAAGTGTTTTGTCTAACCATTTCATACTGCTGTTGCTTTCTGAAAGTTACAAAGTTTTCTTTAATTATTCATTATCTCTAACTACTGGGAAGTGCCTCACATTGCTTTTGTTAAGAAAACAAGAACAGGCTGCTTACATTGAGCTGCTGGGACCCAGAAAGTAAAAGGAGAGAAATTCCTACTGGTGGAATAAGTACCAGGGAGTTATGATGAAGCCCAGCAAAAACACACATCCCACATCATACATCACTCTCCTGGAATTCTCCCCACTCCAGAGGGAACAGAGAGCTCAAGGCCACCCTCCATAGGAAGGTAGTGCTGGAGGCAGTGACACACCTGCCTCTGGTCAGCCACATTTCTCTTAACACCTACCCTCAGCATCTCTTGGGCTTCCAAACCCAGACACCCCCTGCTCCTCACAGAGAATAATTACAACATTTAAGACATTTCTGGCCACTGAAATTAAAAAAAAAGCTTCTTCAGCAATACAGCAGGGCTTGCCAAAAGGGAAATACCTTTTGAATCAAGTACATAGCTGAAGAGTTTGTAGGAAGTCAACCACCTGGATCAATCTGGCAGCTGAAAGAGCATTATGTGAAGCACAGATTGCTGTCTGGAGGGGAGCCTGGCTGCAGCCAGTCGTGGAGGAGCAGAGATGCTCCTCAGTGTGTCTTGTAGGTAGAGTACAGTAATCTAATTTATTCTTTCCTTTGGTGGCTGCTTGGACAAAGGATGGGCATTGCCCCAGGCTGCTAGATACATACACTGAGCAAATAAATATTTATAAGTGGCACAGACAACCACTCAGTGCTTCCCCAGCAGTTCTGGGAAAAGACACAGCAAGAACAAAGCTGAAAGACTAACTTTTTCCCAACTAATGGAGAAAAACCATTAAGTAATAAGATTTCACACAGGATCCACACAAAGTCCTGATGGCTGCACTTGAAAATGTGTCAAGTTAGCAAAGTGCTTTATACCTCAACCCAAATTCCTTCAGCTACTGTCCCAAGTACCAGAGATGAAGGGGAATCAAAGGCTGTTTGCTCTCACCAAGCTCAGCTGCAGCTCCAAGCTATTCCAAAGCCAGGTGTGTTAAGAGCTCCCAGGCTGAAAATTAATGCAGAAAAATCTATTTCTGCACCTGGATTTTATATCTTATTATACTTTTAAAAGAACTTAAAGCTGCATGGCTTTAGCCAACTTAGTCAGCCAAGTGCCTGCTGGTATCATTCCATTCCAGCTCATAGCAACACACAGAGAAATTCAGCCCATCTATCTCATTAGAACTAAATGCCTTGCTAATTCATGAAATATTTTGCCTGACCTGTCAAATGACCTGAATGTTTTCATGCTTTCTTCATTTTGCCATGCTAACTAATTCCAAGTAATTAATTGCACTTCATTAGAATCAAAAGCTGATCTGTAAAACAATAGCTGCTGGAGCTGATGTGGGAGCCAGCATCGCCTTCTCAATGAGGCAGCCAAACGACAGCAGAAGTCAGGGTGCCATTTATTTCTAAGCCATCATCTCCACTAGACTGATTCATTTCACAGCTATTAAAGCAGGAGAAGACGTGTGTGAAGTGCTGGGTGTAGAAGGCCCTGCCCAGCAGCCCAGCACAACAGCAGGGAGTCTCCAGGTAACACCCCACCAAACACAGAGGATGCTCAGCAGGAAGGCTGGGAAAGGGACAGCCCATCTCTCCCCACAGAGCAGACTGAGAAGCCTCATCTCCAGGGTCATCAGCTGAGAACCTACAACCCAGCTGAAGGGTAGCACACCTTAGAAAGCAACCAGAAGCCACAACAACCCTATTTCCTCACCCAGCCACTGGTCCCAGTTCACCTGCTCCAGTCCAGAAACACAAAGTTCCCCAAACTTCCAAGTCTGAAGAAAGAGAAGAAATAATGACAACTAAGAGATGCCACGAAAATTCAACAGACTGAGTGAAGTACTAAACACAATTCCTAAATTAAGCAGCATAAACATGGCAGGAATAAAGAGACAGTGACTTTTCTTGGCACAAGCACAGACTTCCCTCATAGCCAGAGAGACAGTATCTGGGCAAAGGGGTTTAGGTTTTCCCTTATACTTTCAAACACAGCTTTAATTCAGGAGACATCTGCATTTCCAATCCAAATTCCCACCTAAGAACTCTGCATTAAGTATCTAAATAACAATATCAAGAAAACAGAAGCTTGGGGCCTCTTTGCTTTCCCTTCACCAAACAGGGAACTGCAACCACAGAGCTGCCAGCACAGCAGCAAAGGCAGCTAAACCTCAGGCTGTAAGAAAGGAAAATTTAAAGGGCAGCTAAATTAAAGGTTGCCATTCAATTCAGAGCAGGTAAAATTCAACTCTAGCACTTGGGTAACCAGCAATACAGCCTCAGAGCCCATAGCACTTACCTTTGCAAACTCACAAAGATCAGTCAAGGCCCTTGGTTACATGGAAAGCACAAATAAGGTCCCCACTCCGAAAAGAAAGCAGCAGTAGGAGGTAGAAAGCTATATATTAGCCAGCTCTACCTCCTGGGAACAATCAACCAGTGGGCAAACCCAAGGTGATGCAGAACAGCTGATAGAGTTTGGTTAAGAGTGAATCACATGGAGCCCATCTGGTTTCCTCCATGGCAAGGACAATCAGCAGCTAGAGGAGCCACAGGTGTGACAAGGATTTTGACCCCATCCCACACGGTGTTCTCAGGGGTAGAAATCCTGCCTTCAGGATGCTGAATTGCTTGTATAACCCGTGGGAAACACGAGGAGCAATTAGGGAAGGGTCGCTGTCAAACCACACACACCTACCAAGGGAAGTCCAGGGGGGTTTGCCCAGCACCCAGCACGACTCAAACATTCACTGATTACTTGGGTGATGGGCTAGGGAGCCTGCTGATTAAATCTCACAGCGACAGCAAGCTCAGCATGACCACAAATACACAGGAAGACAAGAATGGAGTGTGAAATGACCTTGTCAAAGAGCCCAGAGGGGGAAAACCCACCATCTGAAGGAGCACAGTTCAACCAAAACCAGTGGAAAATGGCCCACTTCGGGCTCATACAAGGCTGTACCTCTGAGCTTGCCAGGGCAACCCCAAAGAGCTGACTGATCATGCTCCAGCTGACTTCAATACCCTGAGGCTGGCACAGGCAGCACGTGTCTCCCAAGAAGGACTTCTTTCCCATAGAATCATAGTATGGCATGGGTTGGAAGGGACCCCAAGGATCACAGAGCTCCAACCCCCTGCCACAGGCAGGGCCGCCAACCTCCAGGCCTGGAGCTACACAAGGTTGCCCAGGGCCCCATCCAACTTGGGATGTACCAGAGGCCTCGCCTGCAACAGCCAAACTTTTCCCAGTTCCCCCCTCCATGGGAAAAGCTGTTGGTTGCAACAGCTTTTACCTCACAGGAAATAAGCCGTGCAGCCACTGTCATTAGCGTTAATGCAGTCTTGATTAGCAAGCCCTGCCCGGTGGGATGCCTGCTGCTTCTCAATATTTCTGTCTCATAATGCCATCCCAGGAAAAGTTTGCCTTAATAAACGCTTGCCATGACAGCTAGGAATAAGCAATCCCACATCTCGTCTCCCTCAGCTTCACACACGCATTGATTATGACCTAATGAAGTTTATAAGAATCAAGTGATGTGGTAGAAATACCGACCGGGAGAACTCTCTGGAGTACTGATAAATCAAGCCTCTAATGCCCTCATTTGTTTGCAAAAAAAAGGGGAAATGATGCCATTAGCTGGGTAGTTCAATCCCCATCAGCCAAAGCTTCAGTGGCAAAGTCTGAGAGTTCTAAAGGCAAGGAAATTCTCTGCTTTTTAGCAGTTATGCTGGCAACACCGAGCTAAACCTCAGGAGAGAAATGATTAATAAAAAAGTGGTGTTCTCTGCCTTTTACACAGGTATTTGCCAAATCATTTCTCCAGGCTTTAATCCCTATGTCACAGAGCTGAGAGATACACTTGCCCTTTAACTGACACTGTGTTAGGGAGGGAAGAACTGATTTGAAATGAAAACTGGTGCACTGGCAGCTGGAACACGTACCCTGAGGCAGATGCACATCTGGACCTGGGTTTGCTTGACTGGGCTTGTAGACTCCTGTTGGTGGCATGAAGCTTTCCGATTGCAGGGGACACGGCAGTAAAAAAGAGCACAAGGGGAAAATCCTCATTGCATCAAGCTGTGCTGGAGCACAGGGAACACCAACCCTGCCTCCACTGCTGTCCCTCAGCATAGAATCACAGAATCACAGAATCACAGGGGTTGGATGGGGCCCTGGGCAACCTTGTGTAGCCCCAGGCCTGGAGGTTGGTGTCCCTGCCTGTGGCAGGGGGTTGGAGCTCTGTGATCCTTGGGGTCCCTTCCAACCCAGACCAGGCTGTGATTCTATGATCCTGTGATTCACAGGAGAGCCAGATCCACCTTCAGGGGCAGACTCCTACCTGGGGCACAGAGGCAGGTGAGGGCTGGCTGCTGGTGCACAAGAGTTGAATAATTCAGGTCACACAAATAACAGTCCCAAGCAATGGAATCTTTAAAGAATATTGGAATACCACCTACATCCCCCCCATCCAGGTAAGACAAAGATATCCCATGTCTACTGTAGGATTTTCCATCCCCCTTTGGAGTTACAGAGCAGCCAGCCATGTGGGGAATTTTCCCTGACGTTTACTTGGCCGTTTACTTCACAGCAGAGAGAACTTGGGAGCTTTCTCCAGTGCTTTTTTTTTTTTTGCCAGAATTGTCTCCTGCTGTACTCATCATGACCAATTGTATATCACTTCCCATGAGTAATAAAAGCAATTCACTTCAGCCAGGCTTCCAAATTATACGGGAATCATGTTTATAACAAGTTTCTATTATTTGCATGCTTTTATTAGAACAAGAATATCACCAGAGAAGAACAGAGTGTTCCTTTAAAATCCTGCTTGCACAGCCCCAAACTTTGAAGGCAATCTCTGAAATATGTAATTTGCAAAATTACTGTAATTGATGTAACTGTTATATTGAGAGGTGTAGAGGTTCAGAAGCTTCCTATGCCATGCATTTCTCTTTGAAAAACGCTGTCTTCTCCTGAATAATGGAGCATAGCTAAGGACCTGCCTTTTACCAGCACCCCGAGCCAGGCGAGCGGCGGGGCCGCGTTGCAGAGCTCGTTGAACTTGCCATCTTCTCATTTGACAAGTAGATAGATGAAATAATTCAAATTAAGTAAAAATTAGGCCAAGCCTTTACGCAGACGCCAGCCTTTGCAGAGGTGTGACATTTCACTTGCTTTGGAGTAAAATGTTGTGTTTCAGCTACCTGAAAGGCCAAATGGGTGCTGCAAATGGGTAGAGATTTGCTGTGGGCAGGTGACACGAATTTTTTCTTCTCAGGAGGAAGCTTGGCAGTCTTTGCATTATGCCTCTGGGAAGTCTGAAGAGCAAAGAGATCCCAGTTGCTACTACATCACTCTTAAACAGTTAAGATTTAACAGCTGTTAGGGTGCATCGGTGAAGAAGTGGCCACCATGATAATAAAAAACCTACCAGGCACGTGGAATGTGCACATAACAAACACTGTTATTCCCTTTTAGTGGAGCCTACAGTCCTACCCTTCAAATATTCAGGTGTCTTTCTCCTGCCAGCACCATCTCAAAGACTGTTCAGAAACCTCTGCTGCTGGCAATGGGTGTTTTTCATCGACTTGCATAAAATAATTGGCACTATGATTTTATACCTGTCAAAAATCCAATATACAGCATTGACTAATTGCTATTTTGTGCGTTCAGAAATGTATAAAACCAATTTAAGCACTCTGGAAATCAACAGATTCCTTTGTGAAGCTGCAGTACAGTAAACACAATTATATTTACTACTGCCAGTCTTCATTTCTGGGGCTGGAGGGGAGGGGGGGCAGATTTGCTTATATCATATATAATCTTGTAACAGTTCTGAGCCCAGTCTTGTAAAGCACTCAGCTCACACTCACGGTGCCAAGAGCCCTTGAAGCCCATTAGCTTCCAGGGTGTTTATGGTTTGCAGGACTTTTATAAGTGATGCAGCTTCTCACCCAGCTGCATCCTCTGTGATCCCTGCTTTTCCCTCCCATGCCTCGAACAAGGCACTTCATAAAACTAGAAGCTTTTTGAGGGTTTGTGTGTGTGAGTATCATAGAATCCCAGAATCACAGGGGTTGGAAGGGACCCCCAGAGCCCATGGGGTCCAACCCCCTGCCCAAGCATGGTCCCTGGGACAGGGCACACAGGTCGGTGTCCAGACGGGGCTGGAATCTCTCCAGAGGAGGAGACTCCACACCCCCTGGGCAGCCTGTCCCAGGGCTCCCTCACCCTCACTGGGGAAAAGTTCTTCCTCATGTTTGTGCGGAACTTCCTGTGCTCCAACTTGCAGCCATTGCCCCTTGTCCTGTCCCCACAGACACTGAAAAGGGGCTGCCCATTTCCCCCTGCATCCCATACTTCAGATATTTATAAACATTAATAAGGTCCCCCCATAGTCTTCTTTTCCCCAGGCTGAACAGCCCCAGCTCACTCAGCCTTCCCTCACAGGGGAGATGCTCCAGGCCCTTCAGCATCTCCATAGCCTCCTCTGCACTCTCTTCAGGAGATCCCTGGCTTTTTTATGTGTCAAGGCACAAACAAATCATGATGATGGGGGGAGGTTATATATAAGGGAACAGAAGAAATCACATTTATAATAACTAACACATAAATAAGAGTAAATTCAATTACTAACTACTGCAAGATCTTGGGGGGAAAGCCAACAAGGAGAACAAAATAAATGAGAGCAAGGTTGTGACTCCTGACCCAAGCATCCCAAGGAAGGTGGCACCTGTGACTGGTAAGGAGGATCCATCCCAAGGATAATCCTGCCCAGCTGGAACGATCACAAACATGCATGTGCCAGGGGGAGAAGATGAAAGGTGCAACCTATGAAGACTCTGAGCCTTCATCCTGAGACCCCGATGACCACCACCAGGAGACAGTGTGCAGGCACAATTGGGAGGAGTTTGTGGAGATGACTTCATGGGACTAATTTTAATACAAAGCAGGGACAGGGTGGATGGGGAAACACCAGGACTATGTAACATTCCACTGTACAGAGCTAAGGTGAGTTCCCACGGGGGTGCACGGCTGTGGTGGAGAGATCCCCTGTGCAGCTACACTTAATAAACATACCTCCTGTGCAGCCTTCTGGGTTGTAGAGTCTATTTCCACAAGTCAGTGAGACCTGATGGGCTATCAGGAGCGGTGTGGAAAATCCTGGGACATGGTCCATCTCTCCTGCACCCAGCATTCAGCAGCTTCATTCAGTCCCATCACTCGGCACGTACGGAGCGTGAAATGAGGTGATTCTCTTCTTCCTGCGCCTCCTGTTGCCATGCTCCGACACCACTCCCCCCAAAATGAGAACCAAAACTTCTCCTCTGAAGGTGTTTTCCATTAATGCCACTTTCTCAGAGCCTGGGAAGAAATGAATGGAGCTTGAAACGCTCTCATCGAATTTCATGCCTGTGCATTTCAAAGAACCAATGCCCCTGTCCTCATTTTACACCCTGTTTGGGCAGAAGGTTTTCCTCTCCCAAAGTAACATTCCCAGTGCTGCTGACAGGGGGGGTTATTGGCAAGTGAAGTGGATTCTTATAGGTGCAAGAAATAAAGGCAAAGTTAAAAAAACAGTGGCAAACTGAAATAAAAAGTGTTGTTGTTATTAACAGGTAGGAAGAGGAAGGATGCTGCTCACTGCAGCAAACAGTAGCGCTGAGCAGCTGTGGAAGCACAGATTTCCATAGCCTGTAGTAATGGATTTGCAGTAAGAGAAACAAGGAAAGCCAGTAGTGATCTGATTGTGGAGGAAATGACATGTTGCATGCCTTCTGAAATTGGTTCCTGTTCCTTATACATCAGTACAGCCTCCTGTGTCCTCCAGAAGCTGAATTCAGCTTCTGAATTAATCTTCTCCAGTCTTCAAAGGAGAGAACCCAGAGGGTGGCTGGCACCTGCAGCATCCCCAAGGCAGAGGGTGCAGGAGGAGGATGCGGCTCTGGGCATCGCAGGGCTCTGGTGTGCAGCCACCCCAGCCTGTGCCACTGGGAGTGTCCACGCTGACTGTCCCTTCAGCAGGGCAGGTACTTCTCCTTCAGTATAAAGCCCTTGCTGCTGTGCTCCCCAGTGCTATAAACTTTTTAATATAAAGCAAGAATTTCACTGAAATGAACTGGAATTCCAAGGGCATAAACAAACCTGGATAACAGAGGGCAAAGGGCTCAGAGTATAATTGCCTTTGCCTAGACTAACAGCCCCCTGGTCCTGCTTTCTAAGAGACAGTAACTGTTCCAGAAGGATTAGTCCTTAAGCAGAAAGCCACATCCCTTTCCACTCTTTGATAGAACACAAAGTAATCTCTTTGCATTTTGCTGTCTTAATACATTTAAGCAATTAATCCATAACATGACAAAGGCAGCATGAAAACAGACTTACAGCTTAGTTTTAATAAGCATTAATACATTTATGCTGGGTTTGGCAGACCAGCCTTCTACTAATACTTGGCTTCCCAGATTACATCCATGAAAATTAATGATCTGTCACCAGACTTGCCTATGTTCTAATGAAGTAGTTAGTCAAGTACCACTAAAGTCAGGTGTAAGAAGCTGCCTCTTCCCATTTGCAATAAAGCCTCTCTCTCTATTTTGCTAACAAATTAAATTAGTTGAGAGTAAAAATTTAATTACTGTCATGCATCATCTTCATATTTGTGATCAAATAAGTGCATCTCTGTGAGCTTTGGCGTCCCATGCGCTGTGGAAATGGGACAGAAGTAAGACAAACCCAGCTGAATATCAGAACAGATTTATAATTAGTGCTTTCTCCAAGTGAAAAAAAAAAAAGGAGGAAAGAGTTTTATTTCTTTCATTAAAATAATCAAGACTCTTTTAGCAGCCTGATAGCAGCATTGCTGTTTCATGTCTAACTCAGAAGGCACGGTTATATCCAGCTGACATACAGTCCTTGAGCCAAAGAGCCAATGATTTAATAACAGAAGTCACCTTCTGCAGAGGCCCAGACTCCCAAGGGTGTTCCTAGGAGAGCATGGGGATCACAAGGGCAGCAACCTGCTGCTTGACACAAGCATCGTGCAACACATACAGCAGCCAGACAGCAAGGACATCACACCAACTGACCTCCAAAGTCTATCTCAGCTGTGTCACCACAGCTGATACTGCTGATTGGAGTTAGTTCAGGTTTTATTCTGGGATGGCTTTTCCCTCACCAGCTGTTTCTGCCCTGTAGGACACCTGAACCTTTTTCCCCTGGCCTGGGTCGAGACTGGTTTGCTGACACCCTTCCCTGGCCAGGTGGGAGCTCCTGACCCTGAACCTGCCGCAGGTCACGTGAAGTGAGCACAGGGAGGGCTGAGTCCATGGGATGGGCTTCATTTCCCAAGTGCAAGATGTAAAATGGAGATATTTGAACCATGCAGGAAAAGGATTCTCATGTGGGTGTAACTGAGAGAAGTATGTTGGAATGAGACCCAACCAGAGGTCACACACATCTCTCAGAGCATGAGATCTTCACAACAGAACTCTTGCCTCAGGAGGATTCCTGGGACATGCCAAAGGGCAGGAGAAGAGGGGTTCTGGAACACATCTGCCCAGGACTGATGCATTCAGTAACTGCTCTGAGGCAGAAACTGGGCAGTGAGCCTGTCATCTGCACCACACCCACCCAGCCACTGAGGACCCTTCCTGCCTGTACCCTAACAGTGCCCTACCTGTTCAGCAATTTGATGTCAAAGCCAAAAAGGGGTCACTGAGGATCAAGAACAGGATGATGCTAGAGAAAAGAATGTGCTGGGAAAGGAAGACAGAAAAATAAATCTGAAAAGGGTCTGGAGAGGCCATCCTGCCTCTTGGTTTGTTCAGGTGATGGTCTTGTTTGGTTCATGCCAACGGTCAAGAAGCTCCAGCTATTAAGATCTTGGCTTCTCCAGGATGCACAATCCACACTTCTCTTGCAGAATGACATCAGCTGTGTTGTGTGCTGTCACTGCTCAATTCATCCTACCCACTGCCAAGGGAAGGCAATTAAAACGTCTGGGAGCTACACCAGAAGTGAAGTATTGACTGCCTGAGCACAGTGCTCAAGAGAAAGCTTCCAAAACGTCTTCCTATTTGATCATAGATAAATAAACACTCTAAACTTAGTGATAGCTCTAATATAAAAAAACCCAGCATTTTTTATTATTTTTTTTTCAAATAGCCACAGCACAGGCCACTGGCTTTCAAGATCCAGGCAGAGCATGTTGCCAAATGCTAAACTCTGAAATCCCTAAATTCAGATAACCCCATCAAAGGTCATGGTTCCCACAAAGCTGAACAGCAATCCAGTACACCAAGAAAATAATCCAGATCTAAAATTTCAGGCTAGGGAATGATATAAAATAAACAACCTCAAAAGGGGATTCTTTCCCCCCACCCCCCCACCCCAACATCTTCATCATCAGGTCCCACGTGCCTGCATCCCTCTCCCAGTCCCCTGGCCCTGGGTCTCTCACCCACTCAGGAGGAACAGTAGCCAAAGTAACAGGGCAGAGAGAGGAACCAGCTCAGATCATCATACCACAAACCCTGGAGTGCCTTTCCAAAAGAGACAGGAGGGGTGACACCATCGGTTTGTATCACAGCACCCAGCTCCTTCAGCTGCTTCTTGTTCCTGGGCACGGGACTGCAGGAGGACGTGGCAGAAGATGTCCTAAGTGATACCCTGCCTAAGCTCTAATCGTGGCACCAGGGTGAATGACACAGTGATACATAACCTGCTGTTGCTTCAAGAAATGCACTTTATTAGCTGGATAGCATCAGCAGCTCTGTTCCAGGCATGGGCTGGGGTTAGAAACTTCATTTGGTGATTTATAACAGTCATTACAACTAAAGCAAATAGTTGCCTGGATACATAAGGAGAAAAAAAATCACATATCCATTGCAGTTCAATTATCTGCTCTGCCTAGAGGACTCGTACTTTTGGACATTTTTCTTGCCCCTCCCCAAGAGCTCTCCAGTTAGGATTCCAGAGACTGCTTATTCCTTACACATTGTCACCCCGGCCCACCGCTGGCTCCAGGACTCAGGGTTTTCCTTTCCCTGATCCTTCCCTCTGCTGTACAATGGTGGGGCTTTAGGTGGATTTCAAATAGAAGTTCATGACAGATTGCAGGTCACCAGAACTCAGAAACTCCCATCTGAAACTCCTTCACCCATCGTAGTGCTGGACTCCCCAAAGCTTTCTCCTTCCTCTCTCTGGTGACTCCAGCCCAACCCTTGCACCAAAGGCTCCTAAATCCTGCACCACTGAAGTCTCAGAGAACAGCACCCTGATGTTTTCACATCCTCAACTTTTGCCCTTTCTGTTTCAGCCTCAACACAAGGTTTGCCCTTCAGATGTGCCACAGGTCAGCTCCAAACCTAATGCAACTACCTGGCTACATTCAGGGTCTCTGTCCTTCCCTTCATACTCATCTGATACAAGAATGGTGTCCTCCTGATGCCCAGAAGATAAAGGTTGTGTCAACCAGTGGTTTTCCCCCCATCAGAAGAAGTTCTGGTAACGAAGGATTGCTCAGGAGAACTGACTCTACCAGCTTTATCTGTCTATGAGCTGTTGTCCTGAAAACTCTGTCACATGCCTAAAAGAACATCCATAAATCAAACCAACAGGACATGAGTTTCAGGAGGCGTGTTTATAATGCCTTCTAATTTCACCCCCAGGTGATTTAACAGGAACTTACATAGTATAAAGGGCCCTTCAGTATTTCACTGCACATTCCTCCAGTGGAGTACATGGCCTTGATTTTTGGCCTAATTTTCATCTGAAATTGGCATAACGAGGGCAATGACTGGTTTCATCTCAGAAATCATCTCAGAAACTCTGGGAAATGACTTAGTGGAAACTCCTCAGCCATTGTCCTGTATCTCACAGAGAGCTGAGCGTGTGATTTCTAAACTCCATCTCATTTAACCAGTGACTTCTGAAAGGTGCCTCGAGGCTCTGCTTCCTGCTGGGGGTGAGGAGGGAACATTGGCTCTTTAATTTGCAGGAGCACAATGCTGGCTCTCTCCAGCACCCAGGGAGGTGCAGAGCCAGCCTGGACTGACATCTCCATGACCTCAGTGTTTTGGAGGGGCAGAGGGGTGCTGGGGAGGACATTCAGAAATGGCTTTTATGCTAGAAAGAGAATTAACCTGAACCACAGAGCAAACAACACAGAAGAAGGGGAGGAAAAGTAGAGTGAGCCAATGGAGCTCTGTTGGCTTTAGTGCCAAACCCAGCTGGGATGCTCCGTCCCACCCCCTGCACAGCATGGTGGGCTTTCTCAGCCACAGAGACTATTCTTGAGATGTCTTATACTGGCACTTTGCAACCCTGGTGCAAACCCAAACGTCTTCCCTGCTGTGGTTACAAAACCAGGCACATCCATATCCCTACAGCCATCCCACGGGGCTGGGGAAGGTCCACGCTGCCCACCCAGCTGGGCCAGCAGCACTTGAAACAGAGTCCTCCCACCCTGAAGACAGCTCGATTGTGTTTACCAGCTACATGACATGCTTGTAACGAAGACAGAAGAGGGTTTGTTCCTGTAGCACATGCCAACTGGCGTGGATACCGCTGGGGAGCGGATTTGATTGAGCCAAGTTCAGGATGAGCTCTTGGCTGATGACAAAAACCTCCTAGATCTCCTCATTTGCAAGGCAACTTCCACATCTGCAGAAATCAAGGCATACCTTCGGGATCTTTTATGGCCTCTCCAAATCATACTGTTTCTCAGAATGAAACTCCACTGAATTACAACGATTAGAGAGCCAAATCAGAGATTTTTCAGACAGACACATCGACACGGCTGTTCCAACCTTGGTACTCATTTGTTAAGAAAAACGTTCAGCCCTTTTCTATTTTGCAGGGCACAAATATTCCCTCTTTGTTTCCTTTGCTCAAAGAGCCAAGCGACGTGTGGCAGTTGTGAAGATTAATTTGTGCTGCCTCTCACTGCTGCCGGCTGCTCCTCGGGGAGGAGCGAGGGGGGAGAGGGATGGGATGCGCTGGGGGAAAACATCCTGAAACATTTCAGTAAATTAATTAACAACAGAACGCTAAAACCTAATTAAGAAACCATCAGCTTCGAATCTCATTTGTACTAATACTTCTGGTACACTAGGAGATCTCAAACGCGTGGTGCTGGTCGGGATCACGCCCGTAGCGTGTCCTCTCCTATAGTGACACATTTTTAGGGTGCCAGCCCAGCCTAATATCAGGTCCTGTCACTCTAAGCTCTGACCTGCCCCTTGCAAGGCTCAGGGATTAAAATAAACTTAATTATTGCTGAGGAGGGTGCACGTTGTGTTTTCAGGCTGTGGGTGCTGACGTGGGAATAAGGCACTTCTCGGAGCACAGACCACAGGAGCTGAGCTGGGCATCCCACCTGATCGGTACCCAAAGCCACACCCAGAGTGAGGTCACTGCATCCCTGTCCCCCCTGGCATCCAGCCCTGCAGTCCCAAGCCATGGGGAGAAGGAAAAGGGCATTTGAAGGTCCTTTCCAACCCAAACCTTTTATATCTGGACACACATACCCATGGAGTATGTCTGGATGTCTGGAGGCCAGACCTGGTTATCCAAACCCAGCAGCATCCCAGACCACACTCACACCTCATGGAGAAATCTGATCTGGGCACATCTGATATCCCTCCTGATTTACACCAGAACACACAAACAAGAATCAAGTTCAGCAACACAACCTCAAACCAGGCGATGGAGTTACATGGGATGCAGCAGATCCAGAGATCCCCTCAGGACACCGTGGGAAAGCCTTCCACTGCTGTTTCTGCTCCCCACTGCCACGTGGCATTGCTCCCTCAGGCACCACTGCTATCCATCATATATTCCTGTCCCCCACTCACCGGATTAACCTGCTCCCTTTGTTAAGCACTAGGCAGACTGCTCGAAATTTGTATTAAATTTCTGAAAGTACCTCTTTTGTATCAAAAACCTCTGGCTCACTGACACAGAAAACAGTTTTAAACCCCCCTTCAGTAAATCTCAGATCTCATCAAAGGGCCCAGGAGTATTTACTACCCCTGGTTTCGGCGTTCAGCTGCTCCAGTGGCAGCCTCCTCAGTCTCCTTCTCCTCCTTCCCAAACATCATAATTCTTCACATTCCCTCTCCCTGGTCCCAGCACTGGGGAGAGGAAAGCAAAGCAACACAGCAGCTGTTTTTGCAAGGAAACATTACAGCAGCTTAGGCCGAATGCTCCAGAGGTTGCTCTGTGCATTAGCACAGCGTGGCTTGTCTGAAGGAGCATTAGTCATCATTTGGAGGGGCAGACTCGCCCGGGCTGGGGAGCCCCTGGCAGGACACTCACAGCTGCTCTGTGGATGATGCCTCCTTCACCGTGCAGCTTGAAGGGGAAGCTGTCTGCCTATTTGCATGAGGTAGCTGAAAATCAGGGGCTGAGGCTCTTGGCAATACCCATAGGCACATGGGAATGGCTGCAGGCCATTAATGGAAGCTGATGCTAGCTTCTTTTTCAGATAACAATAGTTGATAAGCCCTGCTTTGGTGTCCACAGCCCCCGGCACACGGGAGCAGAGGACAGCTGGAAGTGGTGAAAGCTTCATGCCAGCACAGTAAGGGGAGAAGGTTCATTACTAAAGTCTTTTTTGAGCACAGAGGGTCACTGAGCAACCAGGGTGAACTCCATCCCTGCTCACAGGAGATGATGTAGGCACCCACCACCCACCCACCCCCCTGGGCAAACCTGCACATCCCCAGATGGGTTGACCCCTGGCTGGTTTCCCTGCAGCACGTTGGGCTCCACAGCCCCAGCAACACTTCTGGGGTCAAAATTATGGGAGGAACTATTTTATGCAAGGAACAGGAATGTCAATTTATGCCTTTGAATAGAAATAAATGTGAAACCTAAGACAGCCTTAAGCACATGTTCTAGGCACCAGCTTTACTTCCAGTAAATAAGCTGACAAAGTGCTGCTGAATTGGAAGGGTTTGAATTGGGCACAAGCTCCCTGCAAAGGCACAAAATAAGAAGCAAACTTAAAAGCATATTAGAATTGGACATGACCTTCAGCTGTCCCCTTATAGGCAGCACTAGGACAAGAGACACCAACCAACATCTTGGACTCACAAAGTGCTCCAAACATGGGTGCAAACACAGAGGAAGGTACCCCACCCCTACATCCACACTCCTGCTGGGGATGGATTAAGGGACTCGAGGCACTTCCTGACCCCAGCATTCCCCAGAGCTGGAGGAGATGGGTTGCAGGGGTGTCTGAACACACCCATGAATCACAGTGATTAAGTAAATGAAATAAAAACGTTGCCTTTTTGCAATCAGCAGCCACGGTTATTAGGAGCTGTTGATTTCACTTCAGTAGGAATTACATGTTTTTTAATTGAAATATTCATGCCCAAATGGTCAAGTGCTCCTGTTTTAGTAGGAACATTTGACATATGTTCCTGCTTCCTCTGTGCTTTCTCAGGTCCACATTACCATCCATTTGGCCGCTTATTTTTTCTATTACATACCCCAAACACAAGTTGTTCTGAAAGATCACCAGTAATTCACATAATATATAGAGCTGTTACTTTTCTTTTCTTAAAAGAAGCATAATAATTGCAAACTGCAGCTACTGGAGCTGAAAATAACTCTCCAGACAGTTGCACATGCAGAATTAGATTAAAATGAGCTCATTTTTTTAAATGACCTGATAATTTGTAGGGGGAAAAAAATATATAAGCATCTAACTGTTTTCATCATAGAGAATGCTGCGGCCTTTAGAGAGATGGAGAAGTGCCTTGCTGCATGCAGATGAGGAAAACAAGACCTGGAGCAGCCAGATGAACCCAACAGAACAGGAGGTTGGCGAGCACGCTGACATAACCAGTGCTCTCATCTCTGCACGAAACAACGGAGGGGCAGAGGGTGAGGGGGTTTGTACCACTCAGTAGAGAAGGAATTCTAGGCAGCCTGACACAAAAATGTGAGGAGAGAAGGATGAGTACTCCAGGTTGCAAGTGGAGATGGGTCTTTTGTTCTCTCTCACCTTGCCAGAGCCTCGCTGGCACCGCAGCAGCTTGTGTATCACAGGAGCAGGAGGCTGGGAAGTTTCCATCTTGATGGTTTTCTCTGGCTGGGACAGAAAATATGACCAAGATTTGGATTTGTTGGTCAGGTCCATCAAGTTTCCCTTCACCAGCATCCTCAGAGCTCCTGCTGAGAAGTGTCTGGTCAGGTGAAGGGCAGAGCCCTCACCTGTGCAGCCTGTGTAAAGCACGGACAGGATCAGACAGCATCGTGCTTGTGTGTATCAATGCCCATCTCACATGGAAAGTACCAAATCTCTCAGGCCTCACAAGACCTCTCTGGGACACAGCAGTGACCAGGAAGCCAATTTCATGAGCTATTAACAACTTGGTTATTCTGGAGTGACTGGTAAACCACAACACTAGTGTGAGTAAACCTCACAAAAGTTCTTTGAGCCAGGCTGGTGAGGAGAAGTCCTCACTTCACTGAGCCAAGACTTGATTTCTGGGAGGCAATTTAAAAGCCAAATCCAGAATGAGAAGACAGACTGATAAAAGCTCAGTTTCCAGGGATTACACTAATGAATTACCACTGCAGCCAGGTACAACTGCTTGCAATGATTAATTCTGACTAGTTTTATGGTTAACCTGT